>NC_135484.1:17288249-17620751 GCF_052094955.1 Ictidomys tridecemlineatus
GCAATAAACTGAGCCTTGAAAGACAATCTGGAGCCAGCCCAATCAGGTATGCAACTCTTTGCCTCCCACTGCTTCTGCTCCAGGTGGACACAGGAAAGTCCCCGGAGAGCCATAGAGGAGATGTGACAGAGCTTGAAAGGGGGAGGAAGGGTTGAGATTTTAACAAAAAAATGTTAACAATCCATTAACTAAAACAATACTTGTCCTTGACTAGGTCACATGGTGCTCCTCAGTGTGTAGACTATCAACCCTGGGAAAAATCACCAATACTGCAGGGAGCACAAGTCTTGAACAGGGTCCAAGGGTCTGCAGTTGATGATTTTGATAGAACATTTGTTCCATATGCCCATCCTTAAAGGAACATTGAATGTTACTGGAACTGATTTTTGAGGCCAAAATTTCAATTTTAAAGCTGGAGATTCTCTTTTGAATGGGTGACAGGAGATCCAGTAATCATGTTAGCACAAAAAAAAAAAATCCTTGTCAGCAATCTGAGATAAAGATTAATCAAAGCAATTTTATTTTCAAAGATTGGCAACGATTTTTTTCTCCTCCATTTTCTATCCTTCATCCATTCTCTTATTTATTGTAGTATTTTGCATTTTATGATTCTTGCTGTTTATCTAATTTTAAACTACATTTGATCATAATTGGAATATACTATCTTTGATTCTTCCTGTGTGATATTATTATTATTATTATTATTATTAATCCTTTTCCAAGAAGAGAGACAAGCTTTGGAATGTTCCTTCTCTGGTTACTTTATGTTTTGAAGTCAAGTGTAAGTTCCCTGAGGACAATCTCTCTTTTTAACCTTTGTTTTTGAAAACAAAATAATGGAACGATTTTGATAAAGGAAAGAGAGAAATCTGCTGAGTTTGAGAGCAAGGGAAAAGATAAGAGACAGTAGAGTATAAGCTAGACAAGAGAGGAACAGTAGTTAATATTTTTACCTACTGGCACCTGAAGGAGGCGTGAGACCTTGAGCAGAGGAGGAGTGAGGATCTACCTCTGGTGGCTGGTCCCAGGGCACCAAGGCCCCTGCCCAAGGTGGTACAGAGGCTGTGGAGTGGCTTCTGAGGCCTGTGAATCCTTAGATGTCTGTGGGATCAACGGTGGCCCAGGAGGGCCACAGAGCAGTGGAAATGCCCAATACTCCGCTTTGTCAAAGCCACAGAAGCCCTCAAAGGACAGGCCTGGCAGCTGGGGAAGATAGTGGGAAATAGAAATAAAGTCCTAATAAGGACTGCTATCAAGTTTTCTGTCAGAGTTTGATTAATTTGATTTTGGATAAAGAAAAATAAAGCTAATGGTGTATTTCCTTCCTAAACCCTGAGGAGTAGGGCGGTATCCATTGATCATAGAAAAGGGAAATTTATCAGGAATGATGCAAATAATTGAAGTGCATGAAAACATTCCCAAATCTGCCAACATTTAAATTCAGCTCTTTGAATTAGAGTTGAAAACAACTACTAAGATGGACAAGTTCAAGTTTTGCATCCTGTCTTTTGAACCTCCCTCTAGTGGATGTTCAACCTGTGAAACAGATTGGAAACAGAACAAGAAAGCTGATTGGCAAGCCAGTTTCTAAGCTGTTGGGAGGAGGTTAATATAAAGATGCTTTAAAGCTAGTATTACCAATATTACCAGAGGGACAAATGACAATTTTGCTATCGCTCCACCTCTGAATGGTCTTGTGTTTGTTTTTTGTTTGTTTGTTTTTGGTACTGGATATTGAACCAAGGGGCCCTTTACCACTGAGCTATGTCCCCAATCTTTTTTATTTATTTACTTATTATTTTGAGAATGGGTCTCAATAAATTTTAAGGCTAGCCTCCAAATTGTGATCCTCCTGTGCCTGGCTAGTTTTGCTTGCTTTTTATTCCCTTCCCCTGAATTAAGAGTCTCTTAAGATGATGTTATTTTCCAGTAAGACTGCCTCAACGCCCTCTGATATAACTTGCCTTCAACATGGCATGAAATGGTTCTGACACTAGAGAACAAAACTTCAGCTCTTTGAATTGGTATCAAGTTGGCAAGGCCTTTCATCAAGAAACTCAAACTGTTTGTGGTCTGCAGAAGCAAAGTTTATATTTTAGGAAAGGTGCTACTGATCATTAGTCACCGTTCACCTTAGCAGCCAAGAGGAAGGAAAAAAAAATTGAGTAAGAAAAAAACCTTCCCATAACCACATGAAAAGCTTCCACACTGGCCTGTTGAATTTCTGAATGTAGTTTCTACTCAGGTTCAGTGGAATTTCTACAAGTAAGAAATTATCTGAGTTAAAGATTAATTTTTAGCATCAGTGATTTTTGTTTGTTTGTTTGTTTATTTTGGTACTCCCACAGAAACTAAGATTCTTGTATAGTTTGTACTAAAAAAAAAATACTATAAAACCTACAGGAAGGGTTGATTTTTGAGAGAAAGATAGTTCATGGTAGCCAAAAAAGAAATCATTTTTGAGAGACATTTAAAAAATATAATTGCTTTTTATGAAGTCATTTGTAAAAAAAAGAAAAGAAAAGAAAAGAAAGAAAGAAAGAAAATAACACTGTGACACATCTCTGAATAAATAAATATCTGACTTATGTCAGGTGACCATATTAGCCCCGTTTTCAGTAATCTCCATAGTATGTAAGAACTTAATAAGAGCATTTCTGGGATGAATGAAAAGAGGAAATTTATTCAATCATTTGCTTAATGAATTCTCCTTTGTGCATAGCAGTGTGAGTGATTTAATTTTGGGATTTTCTAAAGGAAGGACATTTCTAGCTCCAGACCTGACTTCAATCAGGGTTGCTCTGGGCAGCTGTCTTTTCTGAGTTTCCTATTTCCCTGGGATTGCAAAGACCTTTCTCAAAGCTAGTGGGAAGCAAGGTAGATAGTGATCAGCTCATTGCATTTCAGTCTGTGTTGTCCTTAGAATTGTCTTTTTACTGCTGTGAGGTTGAAGATGAACATGTGCTCTCACCTTGCTAACCCTATTCAGCCTTTGCTCTATCAGCATCGAGCACTGGAAGGCCTCATTATCCAAGAATAATTGGTTCTGGGAAAGATCCACTGCACGACATGGGAACCCATGTTTAATAGTAAATAGAAGAATAGGGAGGAAAGTTTGATCAAAATCTTATCTTGAAAAGTGAAGCTAAAGTTATGAAAATGAGTTTTAATTTAGGCTATAATTGCATCTGTTGTGATCATTCTTAGGATAAAAGAGTTATTAAGTATTAATTTCTTTTGGGGGGTATAATTTCTCCAACAACGTTAGCTGATAGCATATAGCTTGATACTCTTCACATTTGAGTTCCTCTGCAAGCGAGAGATTCATTTTTCTTTGCAAATATGTTCAAGGATTTTCTCATATTTCACAAGGTCTCTTCTTAATCCTTTTATATTAAAATCATTCTTTTCCAAGTATCATCATTCTTGTCAAATTCCTTTTCTTCAGTTGTCAACTGATCTAACTCTGCCAGATCCTTATTTGCCAGTGGCTTGCAGAGTGAGTGGGAAAATTCTTTAGCATTCTTTGCGTTGACTTTATGAGACTTTGTATATATGGAAAATCTTGCAATTTTTCTTTTGAATTACCTTGCATTGTACTGTAGACTACTTATAATGTGAAATCATCACAAACATTCAGATAACCAAATATTTTGAAGCATGGCTGAAGACTGTTTAAGTGGGGAATGATAAATGGGACCAGTTTATGGTAACAGTTTTCCAGTTTGTGACATCTTTTGCAATCTGATCACATCAGGAACGTGATAATGACTATTTAAGTAATGAGAATAACTTTGCCCAACTGAGAGGAGTGTAGGTAGAAGGGATAGCCCATTGATAGTTTCAAAAAAATAAAATAACATGTTTACCCCTTTATTTAAAAGTAATTGAAAAATTCTAATCTTGACTTTCTTGCCATTTTTCACAGTATCAACATGATGAAAAGGAATCTTTTTCTGTATTGCCATAGAGAGAAGCAGCCTGTGTCATAACAAAACTAATTTGGATACTTTTTGAAAGACATTGTCAGTTATATTTTATTTTAGCTGTTTCTACCTGCATTCCCCACTGTGGTTATCTTACTTGCATTATAGACTCTAATTTAAAATTTTAAAATGTTTAAGAATTGGTGGACATCAACATTTCTCTTTGACTTGTATGATAGAGCGAAAATATAGATTTGGCAAGGATTTAGGGAGTTTGTGTTGGGAAGATGCATTGTCTACAGTGTTTACACACAGCTTAGTATGGTTGTTAAGTATACAGACAGCCAGGTCTGGGCTACAACTTTGTCTCTTAAAACTGCAATCTTGACCAAGTTATATGACTCTACTGTGCCTTCCTTTTTCTTTCCCCTCAACAAATGAGCAGAAATAGTAGCGATGCCTAAGTAGAATTGTTATGAAATTAATTAACATCTATAAAATAAAATAGTGATGACATATAATAAATGCACACATAATTTTTTAAATAAGTCCACAAATGTATGAATCGCACAAGCCATTATCCACTGAAGAAACTGCAGCATCAAAGACAGTGGAAGGGATTTCTCAAGAGCTTCTTGCACCCTTATATTAACCTACACAAACCCCTAACAAACTAAATTACCCAAGAAGTATTCAAATTTCATTTTTTTAATATTTGTTTTTTTTATGTAGGTGGACACAATACCTTTATTTTATTTTTATGTGGTGCTGAGAATTGAACCCACTGCCTCACGCATGCTAGGCAAGAGCTCTACCTCTGAGCCACAAGCCCAGCCCTCAAATTTCATTTTAAAAATTCACAAAGCATTGCATGTGTTTGTAAGCATAACTAATAAGCTGTTCAATGCTCAGAGTGGGCTCTCTTCCTCACTTCAGACACAGGACGAGTGCAGGGCTCCAGGCTTCTGATGGTTCCAGCAGATCTACCACCTGCCTTGTGTGGACACTCGTGTAGGTTGTTCTCATATATACTGCAACCACACAGCTACCACCACACCTTAGGACCCACAAGCAGTGGGTGGATGGCAGGACTGCCTCACTCTCTTCATCCTCTGCTGTTGTCACCTGAGTTGGTCCTCTGTGAAGTCCACTAATAACTCTGGAGAGATGATTTGGAAGCCAGTTTTCATGGACAGGGGATGGATGATGATGTAGCATTGTGAGTCATACCCAGCAGTAACTAGATGGTATGAGGGACCTAAAGGTGTAAACAGATCCATGTTGTGCCAATCTAGAGTTGTGGCGTTGCCAGCAATAATGCATTGGTCCCTTCTTCTTCTGGGCAAGACAGGGAATTAGCCTGGAATGGAACATTTGACATACAGTATGGAGAGGCGATTTCTGGATTTGCACAGTAAAAGATAGTTCCTGGACACTGCAAGAACCTTATGGTTGGACTGATCAAACAATAAACATGTAAATACTTCTTTCTGCCCATTATTCTGAATGTCCTTGAGTATCACTGTAATTTACAAGGGACCATAAATTTTGTAATATATTTTTAATAAAATTGTTTGTTTAGGCAGGGACCCCACAAAAATTATTAACCCAGGGCTTGCACATCTTGAGGATTGTCCTAATTAAGAGTGCTGTCTTCAGAGCTAGACTTACTTTGTTTTGATCCCAGAAGTGTGCTCTCAATAAAGTTGCCTAATCTCTCTGCCCTTCATTTCCTTCAGTGCAAAATGAGGATGACACATCATAGGTTGCTGGTCTATGTGAAGCCAGTACCAGTCCATGATATGCACTCAATCGATATTATTTGTTATCATCTATGATTATTTCCTTAGGTTACATTTCTAGGAGTAGAACTGATAGGGCAAAGACTGAATATTCAAGAGGCTTCTGCTAGTGTTGTTAAACAGCTTTCCTGAGTACTTGGTCATACAATTTTAAAGCATGTGATAGTCTCATACCTTAAAGTGGCCTATTTAGATCAGACAAAGGAAGATGGAAGATGGAAAAGAAAAGAAAAATAAAGAAAAAGGAGTAAGGGAAAGAAACCTAAATTGAGTGGGAAAAAGAGAAGGGAAAAGAGGGAGGTAAAGAAAGTATGAGTGAATTTGAAAAATTATCCATAGTATTTTAAATAGTATTTATAAACTACATAGTATTTATAAACTACTAGTTGGGATGTACTGGCCCCTATTTATGGAGCCTAGGACTATAAAGGTTGGGTTTGTCTGTGTTTTATATTTTTTTTGTACCAAGGATTGAACCCAGGGGTGGTTAACCACCCACATCCCCAGCCCTTTGTTATATTTTATTTAGAGAAAGGGACTCACTAAGTTACTTAGGGCCTCTCTAAGTTGCTGAGGCTGGCTTTGAACTGGAGATCCCACTGCCTCAGCCTCCTGAGTCACTGGGAGTACAGGTATGCATACCACACCCGGCTTTGTCTGTGTAAAGATTAAAAAGCAAAATAAATTCACAAGAAAGACAAAAAATAAACACATGAAAACTTCTGGAAGTGATGGATATGATTATTAACTTGATTGTTCTGAGAATATATCTAAGCTCATCAAATTATATATTTTAAGATAAAGGATGTTTATGTGTTGTTTTTCTTTTTTTTGCAGATCAATTATACATCAGTAAAACTATTTTTAAACGAATTTTTAAAATGGATCTCTCTCAACTCCTCCAGCAATGACTTTCTGAGAGTTACAAATATGTCAATCAGTATCTACCTGGAATCTAATCATTGGAAGGAAAATTTTCTACCTAAATAACAAAAATAAAAATATAATCCTGATAAAATTAAATTAAATTTCTTACCACAAGTTCCAAGTAAAATCTCAGAGAAAAAGTTATTGATAAAATTTATTTTTCATAAATATCCTAGACATAGATTTTCTTTTTTTTTTTTGAGACCATAAAGCTGTCCTATTTATCTGTGAAAGAACTCCAGGTTCCCCTGAAATGAAGCTACTCCAACAGGCTCTTAACTGCAGTGAGAAGCATAGGTAAACATCTAGGTATATGGGACTTTAAAATACTTTCCAAAAAAGCAATGTGATGTCTTTGTTTATATATTATTGCAATTAGTGCTAAAGGGCAGCTGAAGTTTTATATATTATTTTTTTTATTTCTAGAAGATAAATAAAACAAGAGCAAACTACAATGCCTTCTACTGCCACAGGTTCTCTTCTCAGTCTATTTCACACATACCTCAGTCCCATTTAAGATATGCCACTGGGATGAATTTGGGGCATCCTACAAAAATGGCATACCTTCACATGGGATGAACAGAAATGAATTTCCATCATCTGGAAAGATCTTCAACAATGATATCAATCTTATACTCCACTTCTTCCCCGTGTGAAAAATTATGGTTGAAGAAAACACTGAATTATGTAAATGGGCTCATGTATTCTGCCAGGCTATAAAATGTGTTTTGAGATTGCAGACTTAATTTATTCCTCAACAATTTCTCTCCTTTTCTCTCATTGTTTTAGTCAGCTTTTTCACGGCTATGACTAAAATATCTGATCATAAAATTGTAGAGAAAGAAAACTTTATTTGAGGGTTCATGGTTTCAGAGGGCCCAGTCCCTAGACAGCCAGCTCCATTCCTTGAGGCCGAACATCATGGCGGAAAAGTGTGACAGAAGAAGAAAGCAGCTCATGTGATGATCAGAAAGCAGAGAGCAAGATCTCCACTTGCTAAATGAAAATATGTACCCTAAATCACTCCCCAATGCCCCACCTCCTCCAGTCACACTCTACCTGCCTTCAATTACCACTTAATTAATCCCATCAGGTGATCAATTAACTGATTGGGTTAAGGTTTTCATAACCCAGTCATTTCTTCTCTGAACCTTCTTGCATTGTCTCACATGTGAGCTTTTGGGGAACACCTCACATCCAAATCATAACACTCATTTCCACTTTTCCTAAACCAGTGCATATGTGCCTATTTGCAGGTTGTACTGTTCTAACGTCATCCTTGTTTTAGGGAAACCAATGTCCATCTACTAATGTGGGGCCCTACTTGCTACAAAGCCTCCCGTTGCAGGCTGCTCATCGAGTTCTCATGCACTTAGGAACACATCCGTGCAGCTTTTAGGTCTTCTCCCTTCTGTCCACACTGATGGCTGGATCCATAAAGAGAAGGTTTTTTTTTTGGCCATGTTTTTCTTCAATTCTGAGCATTTCCTGTTTCTTCTATCCTTCCATCCTTTCTGGACCTCAGACAGCTTGATCCTAGAGGGTGTATAATACAGTATGATTAGTATGCAGCCCATCCCACAACCTCAGAGCACTGGCCCTGCCTCTTGGGATACCACCCCAGTGCTGCCTTTCAGAGGCTGAAGCGATTCTGCAGATCCCACCACACCCTGCGGACGTGGGTGTCTTCTGGGCAGAGTTGTAATGTACTTAGATATCTGCCTCAGGCCACACCCCTGGCCTTGGTTACCCCAGCTGCTGCCACTGATGCATGCATGGGTCGATTTGAGGTTCCCAAATAGTTGAGTGGCCAATATCTTCTTCTCCTCTCTCTCATGTCACACCCTTTTGGGAGCTATCCAAGCAAAGGGAACACATCCCAATGTTAGTACAAAGATCTGGTCATTACCCACAGTCCTTTCTAATCCTAGGATGCAGATGTGAATTCTCTGTTGCGGGTGGACAGATCTGAGAGACAGGCACAAGACTGTGTTCCAAATTACTTCTACCTCTTGACAATGAAAGATTTGGGGCATTTTAAGATGCTTGTGATTGGCTGCTTCTTCTCTTGGATGAATTCTCTTCTGGGAAGCTCCTTAATTTCTACGAAGAGACTTTCATGATCTCGCCCTGTGTCTTCATGGGATATGACCCAGTAAGTAAATTCCAGTGATGGCCACAGCTCTGTCTCAGTAGAGACTACTCTTACTTTGAGAAGAACACACTGTATTGTGACTTAGAATGGAATGGCATGTTCCTGGTCAGCATCTTGTGGGGTTCAGTGACCTGAGTTATGAAGAAGGCAGATGAAATGAAGGAGCCCAAGCCAGCCCCTAAACTATAAAAACAAATAAAGTCACACTAAAGGAATTAAATTTGCCCTATTGCTGGCATCTCAATTAGCATGGGTTGGTAGCTTTTAAGTATAACTGAATGTTTCTTTACCCAATTTATGGTTTGCTCAGTTTTATGCTGAAACTAGAGGTTAGCGTTGACATTTGTTTTCTGAGCTCTTCTGGGAAGATTAGTTGTAAAGGCTTCAAAGTTGGAACATCTCAATGTAACTTAGAAAAACCTCTGTGTAACTAAAGTTTTGAAAAATAATGCACACTTACACTCCACACATGTGCATATTATAAAGTTAGAGTGTGCTCTATAGAGACAATCTTTGGCATTTGGGGTGCTAATCAAATTCTTGCTTCACTCTGGATTCTAACCAATTAGACATGTAGACAGGAGACAGATAGGCGTCCACCCAGTACAGAGGAGTCAGGTGGGACAGTGTGGCTTCCTTCTCCTGCCCCAGGGGCAGCTGGCTTCCCCCTGTGCCCACAGACAGCACGGCTGGGGAGCCACACACAGGAACTATCTTTCTAGCTGAGCTCACCACATGGGAAGGTGGAATGTGAAGGAGGTAGAGACCTGGGCTGTTCTCTGATGTCTACGTTGGCTAGGAAGCCCGTTAGATTCTCTCATCTCTCCAGCCAAGAAAGTCACCTCCTTCTTCTAAATAAATAAGTAAATAGAAATAAATAAATAAAGGGGGAGCTCATGAACAGGTGAAAAGAATTGAAAAGCTTCTTTACTCCAGATGGCCTGGAGGTGGTGGACATATTGAAGGGGAAGCTCTCACCTTAGTCATTGAAGTGAGTTCAAGGAAAGAAAAGTACCTCCTTTCAGTACCTGTATTGAAGCTAAGAGGCAGATCAGTCTTGATGTTGATATAAGCTGCTGGAGAGTTAACATAAGCGTAGCCAGGTCATCTTCAAAGCAATCCTGGTATAATAAAAATCATTTTCAATTTTCAGTTTGTATTTGAACGGAATCATTCTATTTTAAGTTGAGAAGTTTTTTTAACTTAAAATTCTATTCAGTTGGTTATGTGCCAGCCCCCCCCCATGTGTGTGCAAATAGGCCAACTAATAGAAGGAAATACTCCGAGACATCTCTGGGTGATGAAATTAAATATGGCATTGTTTTCATCCTTTGGTTTGTCTCTTTTTTTCCCTAAGCTTTAGAAAATATTACTTTTGTAATAAGTGGGGGGAAAGCGTGGGTGAGTGTGTTTTGAGGGTAATCTGACCTAGTAGTTGAAAGCAGGAAAAAACAAACTCAAACCGTCTCTGTCCCGGGGAAACCTTGGAGGCGGATGAAGGACTGCAGGGAAAGGAAGGTTAATGCCAACAAGATTAAGCAAGAAGAGCCTTAAAATCCAGAACTCAGGGCCTAGCCCACCCCATAAGACACATGGAAGTATATTCAAAGACCAGGAAGGAAATTAAATCAAGTGAGTGATGACAGCTCGATTCATTTGATTGTTAACATTTTGGGATGTTTACAAGGCTGGACTTTTATAGCCAATGGACTTTCCCCAAATATTCTTACGTGACAATAATTTATTTCAACCCTTTATTTTTTTCTTTGTTAAAGGTGTATTTTTAATTTAAAATTTGGAGTGGAAGATGGTTAAGGAGATGTCAGTCAAAGTCCATAAATTTCAGTTAGGAGAAATAAGTTCAGTTAAGAGAAATGAGTTCATTGTACAATGTGGGGACTATTGTTAATGACAATGTACTATGAACTTGAAAATGCTTAGAGTAGATTGTAATTATTTTCCCTACCCCAAAAGTCTGAGAGGCAATGTGCATGTTAGATAACCTCATGTAGCCATTCCACAATGTAAACATATCTCAAAACATCATGTTGTGAACCATAAATATGTAAATTTTGTCACTTTAAAAAATTTAGTAAGGAAAAACAAAATTTTGAAAATGTACAGTTAAGAACTTATTTTTTTTCTTCTTAAAGGTGTACTTTTTTATTATAAAATACAGAAATGTAAACAGATGGAATGCATTTTCCCTAATCTAAATTGAACCATTGCTACTATGTTGGTGAATTTCTTTAGTCAAAGGCCTTGTCTTCCCACATGAACCACTAGCTATGGACATGTGCATTATTCAGTGATGGTGGAGTAAAAGAAAAAAGCAGAGAGGTATGGATGAAGCACGGATCTCCCAAAGCAGGTCTCTATTTCCGGTAGAAGCTGCTGAGCATTGCTCTGCCTTAATCAAATACTCCCGTGAAAAACTAGCTCATTTTCTGTGCACAGAAATGAGCACAGTATATTGGAAGGATTTGTCAGATTGATTTGGAATCTTAGCCCTACCATTCATGCCCTGCATCCTTGAGAAGATTACTTGAACACATCAAACTAGATTTATTTGTCTGTAAAATGCAATTTACAATGCTTATTTCATAAGGAGATTAAGAGAATGAAATACAGGGACATACCGAAAAAAACTGGGCACGTGGTACTTTTGATACTTCTTAAGATTCTTAAAAAAATGTAGTCTTATTAGTAAATTTTTATTTATAAGTCTTTCTACTTTATTTCTATTTAATTATGACCTTTTAAAACAGGATACTTGTGGTTGATAAAGGAAGAATTACTGTCCTTACCATGGCTCAGCCACCTTCCACTAAATTATATATTTTTTGGCCATAGAGAAACCCTCTCCAGATGTTTGATCTAGGCAAAATACAGGCCCAAACATCTGGATTAGCAATTAAGGTGCCAGAAACTGGGATTATTAAGCCAAGTTTGAGCTGCTCCTTTATTTCAAGAAAGGGAAAGTTATTACTAAATTATCACTTGAGGGATGCTTTGTTTCCTAGATTTCAAAAAAATGAATTTCCTTTTAGTAGATGAATTGATAGAAACACTACTCATGCTCTAATTTATAACTATCACTCCCTTTTAAACATATCCCAAGACTGATGGATGAATAAAGTATATCAATAAATCATTTAGAAGATAAAGTCAGTAAATAAACCTTTATTTTCTTCTGGAAGATTTTATCTTCTAAATTTTTTCCAAGGGAAAAATTAAAACACAATGACATCAGATTAAGTTATAAAATAATTATTTTGGTGAGAGGGGTGGTAAATGAACCATCTGGGCTTTGGGGATCTTGGTAGCTAGACTCTTTTTAGATTATCCATAACTACTAAGAAGACTCACTATTTGTCATCATTTTCTTTATTCCTTAATTTTTAAAAATATCTAAATTACCTGTCACTAAGTCAAATCTCAGGGGTCCTCAATAACTTGAAGCAATATAGAAAACTTTTTTTTTTAAGACCTAACGGCAAGCAGCTGTCAATAAACACAAATGCTTAGTGCAGGAAAAGACACTATCACCAAATTAAAATTGTGATGAAACTCGGGAGCATCCTACCATCGTGCCTCATCTGCTTTGACTTACACTAGGAGTTTTCACGAGCCCCAAGGGACCATTGATAGTATTTATTCAAAAGAGAAATTTTTGAAGTTCTCTTTTGCAGTAAACATAATAACCCCTGCACGAGTTGATGTGAAAGGTCACATCCCAAATTTACAAAAGAGGCAGGAGGACTCTGCAAAGCTGAGTAGAAGGACAGTGGGGAATTGTGGCAATGGTGTGGCCATGTTAGACGCTCACTGGGCACAGTAAGCAAGGCCTAGCCTGTGTGTGTCCATACTAACATCTGCTACCAGTAAGGAATAGGTTTCATGGTGCCCACAGTTGATTTCTAATTCTTTTTCTTTTTTTAGTTGTGGATAGACCTTTGTTTTATTTATTTATACGAGGTGCTGAGAATCGAACCCAGTGCCTCACACATGCCAGGCAAGTGTGCTACCACTGAGCCCCAGCCCCAGCCCCTTGACTTCTAATTCCGAGGACCTCCTGTCACTCTTCTTTAGCCCTCCCTGCTATTTGGGCTTCAGCCAGAATTTGGGTCCCTGAGGCAGATGCAAAGCCAGTCCTCCTCCCCCAGTGTCCTTTGAAAGCTGACATGGTGGAGTCTATAAGGAGACCCTGTGTTGTTGTGAATTTTATCTTGCGGTCTAGCACAGGGAGGGTTAATAGCCTCTGCAGTGCTGTCCCTGTGTCCAGCTGGTGTTATGGAAATGATTTGAGGGACCTGCAAAGCCTGCCGTGGTGCCCAGGATTCCCAACTGCTGATGATCCCCGAGGATTTAATCCAGAAAGCCTCATCTAAAGTATCATGCGGAGCTAATTCACGATGTAGGAATCCGAATGAATTAATCCAGTTAATTCATTAATCCTATGATGACTAGTTCCCTAAGGAATGTGATTCAGAACAAAGAGGGGGAGGGCTGGAAAGTTCCGGAATGTGGCCCATTACTTGAGGAGAAAACCCTGGAACCGCAGAACTGGGAACAATGCTGTGAAATAAAAGGAAACTCCCCTGAACTCAAAATGCCTCCTTTCCCAGGAGCTTCCCCACCAGCCAGATCACTCCTGTTGCTCCCGGGGCCCTCCACCCAGCACAACCTTTCAGGACTTTTTCTTTTTGACAGATGAGTTAAATTCTTTTTTAAGGCGGCAACTGTCTCCTGGTTGGCTGCCTCTTCCCTCATATAACACAATTCTGTCCTGTGAAAATGGATTTGAGTTGAAATTTCCTAATGCAACTGTAATATTTCTCTTTCGCTGTCCTGTACACGCTTAGTGACAATTGAGCCATTTTTTGCCTCTCCATAAATACCTGGTCTTGCCATCCGTAATACCAAGGGCAACCATGAATGAAAGGAGCATTAAGCACATTAATTTTTTTAAGGCTATTAAGGCCATTAAGCATATTAGC
Organism: Ictidomys tridecemlineatus; assembly: GCF_052094955.1. Taxonomy (NCBI): domain Eukaryota; kingdom Metazoa; phylum Chordata; class Mammalia; order Rodentia; family Sciuridae; genus Ictidomys; species Ictidomys tridecemlineatus. The sequence goes on from NC_135484.1 coordinate 17,302,060, forward strand.
AGGCCCATTACTTCATTTCCCTACAGATGCTTCAGTGATCGTGCCCAGTGTGATCGCTAGTCATGAAGAAAATTCAAAAGCTGTCCCAAGCAGAAGCCGCTATGGATGTGGACAGAAGGTGAAGTTCACTTGGGCCAAATTGGATCATTACTGGAAAATTATGCAAGCTCCAGTCTGCCGGATGACCCAGGTAAGCATGAGCTAGCCTGCAATGAGAGGAAGACACCGACCCCACCCAACTGTCTATAGCTCACTGATTTGAAAAACAAGAGGAGGAAGTGAGATTAAGAACTTCAGGTTTTTAATGTTTTAAAAAATTTTTTCTCTCTCTGTTTTCTTTTTGAACTGAGGCCTCTCTACATTTTCGGGGCTGGTCTTGAACTCCTGGGTTCAGGTGATCCTCCAGCCTCAGCCTCCTAAGTACCTGGGACTAACAGCCATGTGCCACCTCACCCAGCCAGGAATTGTCAGTCTTGATCTCTCTCTTTTCGGCCCTTCAAGTGGCAACTAGTGAAGCAGACTATAGTGTGAAACTCCAGAAAACCATGAGATGTTCTTCATTTAGCCTTAAAAAATGCACCAGAAAGCTTCAAGGAAGCCCAAAATAAAGAACCTCTAATTCAAGGAGTTATTTTAAAACGAGCCTTGGAAATATTCAGCATAGCCTTTTAATTAATTTATTCTAAAGATGGTGCATAGCAGAGGGGAAAGTTTCCAAGTTTGCCTTCTGGCTAGATTTGTTAGACCCTTACTGAAAGGTCTGGCTTAGTCATCATAGGAAAAGCACCAGATTCGGTATCTTTTGGGAAATGATGTCCCCAAATGAGAAAGGGCTTTCTTATGAAAAAGGGGTGCCATGGGAGATGGGGTGGATATTTAAAATTTTGTAAGTTACTGTTAGGAAAAGTTTATATAAAAAGTTGAACTCTATCCTGAGGTTAAAAAGTTATAATTTCCTGGTAATTCATTTTTAACATTAAGGAATGGATTCAGGTGTGAGTAACTAAACTCCCATTCTTAGTCACGGTGACATTATTTACTTAAAAGGTTGATGGCTATGATATTGGTGCAGCAACCCAATAATGTTCTCGGGGAACCGACTTTTTCTCTGTATCCACTCTGCCATTCTCAGTTTGTGGTTTTCAGTCCTCAAGACGGCTGCCTCATTATCACAACATGGCTACTGAAGCACTTGGCATCACATCTTTAGGCAAAGCCAATAGCTGAGGGCCTACTAAAAAGAACAGGCCTTCTTTACTAAATTGCAAAATTCTTAGAGACTGTACTATTTCATCTTTGTATCCTCCACTTTCCCTGGGCCAGACCCAGTTAGCATACACAGTAGAAGCTAGAAAGTGGTAGAATTAAAGAGAAAACCAGATTTAATTACTGATCATGCTCGTTGCCTGCTATCGGTCAACGGATTCTTTTTCTCAGGGTCATTCCTCAAATGCTCTGCCCAGAGTGTGCACATTCTCAAAATGTGCACCCATTTATACAGTGAATAGAACAGCAAGCTGCAGATCACACAGTGTGGCCTTTATGGACAGATACGCTAAGAGGAAAGTACCTTCTAGAGCAAAGCTGCCCTGTTTAAAAATAAAAATGAATTAACACAAAGCACAGCTGTGCTATTACTGCAGCTCAGTGCTGCGGGTGGCATTCTCACTGTGGGCCATACCAGAAATATTTTCCTTCACAATTTTTTTTTTAATCCTCAAAGAGTTAAAAATAAACATGACCAACCCTGAACCAAACTGAAAATGTGGAAAAGTTCTGCCCTTTTTCTCCATTTTCAGGCAGTTAGGTCAAATGATGTGTACCTTCATGGCTTTGGACATCTATTGTTGAATTCCTTCCAGAATGCTCTCTGTAACCAATGATGAGAATGTCCATAAACAGAAAAGTTGTGCTGCTGCTCATTTATTCCTGTTTGGTGTCCTCAATTTGCTTCTTTGACATAGCAAGTTAGGAACAGTGCACAGGGATAGGCCCCGGTCCAGTTGGTGAACTCTTGTTGTGGATATTGCTTTTAGCTTTCCATACCCTGGCTCCTGTCACTGTGGCCACCCACCAGTACTAGGCTTTGCCTTTAGGAGACCCACCCATTTGTTCAGCTTTGCTCAGGTCTAACAGCTTCTTGCTAGAGCTGTTCTCTTCCCTCCCACAGGGACCAAACCCCACCAAGCACAGACTCCACCCTCGACTCCAGCAAACCTAGGGGTTGCTGTTCACACTTATTTCTTCAGTGAAAATATGATGTGTGGGTCTCCTGGTTATTGCTGTCCAGTTCTTCCAATATATTTTTTTCCTCTTAAGACAGTGAGAATGAGTTTCTTCTCTTTGCAGACTTGGATGAATAGGTTTTCTTTTTTTAAATTCATGCTCACAGATCTCAGAGGGCCTCTGTGTTTCCCCAGGAAGCTGTCTCCCACTCTCTGAATGAGCAGTCACACAGCCTCTCTCCTCAGATCCCCATTGCCAAATCAACAGCCTCTCCTGCACCCTTATCAGCTTCTCGCTGTCAGAATTCGATAGCCAGCTCTGCTACTCTCAAAGCCGTCTTGGACCAGGAGTTCGAAGCTGTGTGTTGTAGAAGGCAGATCAAGAAAAGAGAAAAGGCCTGGATTCGGGAAAAATAACATTGTGGATGGCCTGACGTGCTGCGCACATACTCACTTGCAGGATTCAAGTCACAGCCTCCCTGCTTCTAGGAGTGCCAGCAACTGACTGATGTAAGTGACCTCTCTCTGGGATGGCCTTTGACTTTATCTAAGCACCATTATCTAAGGTTAGGGCTCCCTCCTGGGAACAGCCCTTATCCAATGACAGGTGAATTTAAAGGTATACAAGCCCATCAATCTTGCCCCAACTTGGGACAAGTTTGCAGGGCCAACACAGCTCCAGAGACTCAGGTCTTTATGGATTGCATTGCAGTTTAACTTTTCTCATGACTTTCCTTCACTCTGGAAAGCATGCCCTGACACCCTTGTTAGTAGTTTCTTATGGGTCAGCTATTGGAGGAGACTGTCCAGCAACAGTTAGAACCCGAAGGGGTCTGAAAGAGATGACTCTGAAATGAGATTTTGGGATAAGATTACCTTCAAGCAACTGGCATCCAGGAGCATGTGACTGTTATAAACTGTACTGTGAAGAACTGAGAGTTTCTACTGATGGATGATAAGTGCAATGTATGAGGTATTGAGAGATACGGGGGGGGGGGCGAGTATAAGGGACATGGGATAGGATAGTTGTTGCTAAGATCAATCAGTGCTTTAGAGGAAGACAATGAATGGTTGAGAGTTAAGTTAATCCGAAGTCAAAGGCTAAATGTGAAAAGCAGAGGGTGTCCTTGGCAGCATATAAAAACGCTTTTATCTCTAGCAACTGGAGAACAGGAAAAGGTGAGGATTAGAGCAAAGACTTACCTAAAAAAGTAGCAATACTTCATAGGAGGTCCAATTCTCAAGCTCAACAAGTTATGTCAAAGTTAGAGACTCCTCACAAGTCTGGGTCATGTAGAAATGGAACTGAGACCTACTTAAAACTCTTGAACCTCTAGATTCCTATAAATTCTCTGGGGCTCCAGAAATGGACTAGTCCATTTTTCTGGGTAAACATTAGCATGTCTCTCTGGAAGATGCAGCAACCATTTCTTTGCAAGACAGCTTGTGCCTCTGTTAGGACTGGTCTAAGGAAGACATTTCCAAAAAATTGAAGAGGAGGAAAGATTTCCAAGATTTTATATACAGAGTACAGCAAATTTTTGTTGGTAGATACCAGCAAGATACAAAACCGTAGACCAATATTCCTCATAAAGTATGATTTCCATCCTTTTAAATCTATTGAGGCTTACTTTATGACCCAGTATAATGTATCTTGGGTAATATTCCATGTGAACTTGAGAAGAAAATAGAAAACGGCTATATTTATTTAGTTAGTTTTCTTTTTAAAAATTGATTTAAAAATAAATAAATAAATAAATGACAGTGGAATGCGTTAAAATTCTTATTACACATATATACCAAAATTTTCCTATCTCTGTTTGTATATAAAGTATTTTGACAACCAATTCGTGTCTTCACACATGTACTTTGGATAATGATGTCTATCACATTCCATCATCCTTGATAATCTCCTGCCCCCTCCCTTTCCCTCCCACCCCTCTTCTCTATCTAGAATTCATCTATTCCTCCCATACTCCCCCTCCCTACCCAACTATGAGTCAGCCTCCTTATATCAGAGAAAACATTAGGCATTTGTTTTTGGGGGATTGGCTAACTTCACTTAGCATTATCTTCTCCAATGCCACCCATTTACCTGAAAAATGCCATGATTTTATACTCTTTTATTGCTAAATAAAATTCCATTGTGTATATATGCCACATTTTTTTTTATCCATTCATCCAATGAAGGGCATCTAGGTTAGTTCCACAGTCTAGCTACTGTAAATTATGCTGTTATAAACATTGATGTGGCTGTGTCCCTATAGTATGCTATTTTTAAGTCCTTTGGGTATAGACCAAGGAGAGGGATAGCTGGGTCAAATGGTGATTCCATTCTCAGATTTCCAAGAATCTCCATAATGCTTTCCATATTGGCTGCACCAATTTTCAGTCTCACCAGCAATGTATGAGTGTACCATCCTCGCCAACACTTATTGTTATTTGTCTTCATAATAGCTGCCATTCTGACTGGAGTGAGATGATATCTTAGAGTAGTTTTGATTTGCATTTCTCTAATTGCTAGAGATGCTCTAGAAATTACAATATACATCTTAATTTATCAAAATCTATGTCAGATCTGACTTAATTCCAGTGAAATGTAGAAACTGAGTCCTATATAGCTTTGATTCCTCCCCACCTTTTACACATATTACAGGTATACTTGTTATAAACCCAAAGACCCATTTTTATAACTATTACTGTATATAATCACATGACTTTTTAAAAAGCTAAAAGTATTTATTTTTAGAATTTGCTATATTAAACTTCACATGTATCATTTTTTATTTGCTTCCTTTATTATTGTAGATTCAAATTACCAATTGGCATCATTTCCTTACCACAATAAACCTATGTTCCCACCTGCCGCTTTTACTCTGCCATTGCAAATATATTATACATTTCTCTATTTACCACTGAGCTATGACTCCAGCCCTCAACAATTCTTAAGAATATAATACATATGTCTTTATATATATTCAGATGTTATGGTATGTAAAGATGTTATAATATACACATATACATTATATACATGTAAAATTATTATATGTGCATAAATTATATATAGGTAAAGTGAGTCAATTATAACATGTTTTCTTTATCCACTTGTTGATGAACACCAAAATTGATGTCATATCTTGGCTATTGTGAGATCATTGCAATGAACATAGGAATGCAGATATCTCATTATTATTGTGTTTCTTTTGGATATATACCCAGTAGTGAGACTTCTGGATCATATAGTAATTCTATTTTTTAGTTTTTTGAAGAACTTCTATACTGATTTCCATAATGGCTGCACAAATTCACATTGCCACCAATAGTGTGCAAAGTTTCCCTTTTCTCCAACATTTGCTATTGTCTTTTCCTTTCCCTTCTCTCCCTCCTTCCTTTCTTATTTCCTTAATAGATTTTGTATTTTACAGAAATTCTAGATTTCTAGAAAAATTGAGCAGATAGCACAGATAGTTTCCACAGAACCCCTATTAACAACACCCCCTATCATTAATATCTTTCATTACTACATTTGTTACAATTAATGAACCAACATAAATATATTGCTATTAAATAAAGTTAGTATTTTACATTGAGGTTTACACCTTGTGTTGTATAGTTTTATGTGCTTTGACAAAGACTGTTGCGTAACCGTCATTAAGGTATCACACAGAATAGTTTTATTGCCCTAAAATCTCCCATGTTTCACCTATTCATCTCTTCCACCTTTTCTCTGAATCCTTCACAACTACAAATATTTTTACTGTCTTTGTAGTTTTGTCTTCTCCAGAATGCCATGTAACTGAAATCACATACAATAGAGACATCTTTCAAACAAGTTTCTTTCACTTAGCAATATGGATTTCTTTTGTGTGTCTTTTTGTTGTTTGACAGCTCATTTCTTTTTATTACTCACTGGATTCCATCATCTGGATGTATTGTAGTGTATTATCCATTTATCTGTTGAAGACACCTTGGTTGCTTCCAGTTTGAGTTATTATGAATAAAGCTAGTATAAATACACATATGCAGGTTTTGAGTGAACTTAAGTTTTCAACCCAATTGTTCGAATATCTAGGAGCACAATTGCTAGGTTGCATGGTAAGACTATGTCCAAATTTGTAAGAAAATGCTGATCCATCTTTCAAAGTGACTGCACCTTTCCACATTCCCTCGAGCAATGAACAGGAGTTCCTGTTGCTCTGTGTCTTTGTCAGCATTTGGTGTTGTCAAGTGGTGTTTTGGATTTTAGCCATTCCTTTTAATTTGCAATTCTCTGATGGAAGATGACAGTAAGCATGTTTTTAGATACTCATTTGCCATTTAGGTATCTTCTTTGGTAAAGCATCAATTTAGATTTTTTTGCCCATTTTTTTGAATTGTTTTGTTTGTTTTCATATAATATTTAATAATTTTTAGATGTTTTAGTATATATTATACATCACTATACTATATATATTTTAGATACAAGTCCTTTATAAGATATATATTTTTCAAATATTTTCTCCCAATTTATGGCTTGTGTTTACATTCTTATGACCATGTATTTCTCAGTGTAAAAATGTTTCATCTAGTTTTGGTGTAAAGGTAATGTTGGCTTCATAGGATGAGTTCCCATCTCTCCACTTACATTATCCAGCTGTTCTTGCACATTATCTACTTTTTCCATTAGAGCCTATGTTAGTTACATTTTTGTTGCTGTGATAAAATATCTGAGAAAAAACAACTTAAAGGAGGAGAGATTTATTTTGGCTCACAGTATTAGAGGCTTCAGTCCATGGTCACTTGGTCCCATCACTGTGAGCCTGTGGTGAGGCAGAACATCATGGCAGGGAGCATGTGATAGAACAAAGCTGCTCTCTTCAGAGTGGCCAGAAATGGGGGAGGAGGGGAGAGAGAAAAATGGATGGAGGAAGACGGAGAGGGATAGTGAGAGAAAGGGGCCAGAGTCCCAATATCCTTCAAGGACACATCACTAGTGACCAGCTTCCTCCAACTAAGCTCCACCATCTCCTAATAGCACCATCAGCTGGGAACCATGCCTTCTACAAATAAGACTTTGGGGGCAATTCCAAATCCAGAGCCCTTACAACATTAGTCATGTTTATTTTAAATTCTCTGATAATTCAAAGATCTGTGCTATGTCTGAGTCTGGTTCTGATCCTTGATTTTTCTTTTCAGACTGTTTTTTTTTCTTGCTTTCTAGTGTGTCTTGCAATTTTTTGTTGTTGTGGAAAGCCACACATCATGTATTGGGTAATAGGAACTGAGATCACTAGGATTTTAGTGTGAGGTTCTATGTTAATTTATCTGGGAGCTGGGCTGTGTTCAATGTTAACATCAGAGTTTCCTTGAGTTCTCTCCTTTAGTTCTCTCTTTTATTGTCTTTGGATTTCCCTATGAATTCTTTCTTAAATAGCACCTGTGCTTTATCGTTCTCCCAGTTGTAATTCACTGTTGTTATAACAGCACTATTGATTGTGGTGGTACGATGTCAGGTAGCAGAAATGGTCATAAAACTCTTATTGAGCAGGGTTCCCAGGTATTGACCTCCAGAAATGTTTCTTCGCCACCTTTTCTCTCTTTATAATATCCTGGGGGTGGGGGGTGCTTATCTAATTGCCTTTTCTTTGGATCCCATAAGGCTTTGGCAGTTTCCCTGGGGTGGGGTGGGGTCAGCAGACTTTCTCATGAAGAGCATTCTGGGGGTGTAAATGATTACTTTTCTTCCTGGCATATTTTTGAAGGATAACTTTTATTTTCCTTTTTCCTGAAACAGGAAAGAATTCTTCTCTGATCTTCTCCAAAGAGCCTGGTAGGACACCTGGAGGGAAAAACCACAAAAGTGTGGGGCTTCCCTGAGACTGAACTTCCAGGAATTTTTTCATTCTGAAGCTAAACCACACTCCACCATCAGGAATTTGTCAAAATTAACATGTACTTGTTTCTCTTAGTTACTGACTCCAGCAGCTTCTGCTCCTAATAAGCTGATCTTGTCTGTGATTTTGTTTCTTTCTCCAGTTTTGTGGATGTGGCTTGCCCTGTGAGCTCAATTCTTGGGTGGATCAAAGAAAAGTCACCCAGTTTCAATTGGTTCTGGTTTTTCATTGTTGAGAGCATGGTAGCCATCCGTAACTTCCTTCCAAGTACTTTGGGAACTGAGAAAGGAAGTCTCTCTCTCTCTCTCTCTCTCTCTCTCTCTCTCTCTCTCTCTCTTGTCTTTGTCAACATTTGGTGTTGTCAGGTGGTGTTTTGTGTGTGACACACACACACACACACACACACACACACCTCTTCCCTCTTATTCTTCTTTCCTTTCCTTTCTGAAGCAGATATGGCCAAATGCTAACCCTGGTTTAATTTTAATGATGTGTATTCTTTTAAATTCAGGTTAGAGGCAATAGAGATGGCATTCCTTGGAGGTGATCTGTGGTTCTGTCGAGAACTGAATTTCCATTCTAGACTTAGTTTGCAATTATTAAAATAAAATGGGCTCCAGTTTCTATAATAAGATCTACTAAGTCAAATTAGCAAGAAAGTGCAGAGACCCCCAGAACTTATTTCTAGTCCTGTAGTACATTGGGAAGGCATTTAGAGGCATTTTTTTTTCTAACGCCAAAGTGTCTTTGATGGGGAAATATTTCTTTTAAAGCTATTCCCTCCACCCTCTAGGAAGCAGTGGATGAGGTTAATGAGAGTTAGATGAGTGGAAAGAGACCTCGCCATTGACAAATTATGTCTACACAGTCTAAATTGAGGCATTTTATTAAACAAACATAACTGGGTTTATAAGTTACTTAACATTTCTCTATCAATGTTAGACTTCAGTCTCTTTGGCCTATTGTTCTGATGTCTGATTTTATGTGTAAATAGCTTAATATGCCCACTATTTTTTATAAAGAAAATGTTTATTTTTTCTATTTTTTATTGTTGCATTATAGTTGTAAATAATAATATGTAATGGTAGGATTTCTTGTTACTTATTCATTTATGCACACACTATAACAATATACTTTGATCAATATCGTTCTGCTTATTTTTTATTTGTTCTTTTTAGTTATACAGACAGAAGAATGTATTTTCGCAAATTGTACATTCATAAGGTATAACTTATTCTAATGTGCCCACTATTAAAATCCTTATTTTCTTATTCATAAGGAAATATTTGATCAGAAATTGACATCTTGCTAGGATCTTGTTGTGGACTAACTTCACAGTCACAACATTTGTTTTTCCTTCACATAGTTCATGTAAAATGGCTTTGTATGAGTTCAGGTTTCCCCCACCTCCCGTGACTAGCCAGCCCCAGCTGCTTCTGGATGTTAGAATTCTGTTGTCACGGCAGTCAGATTTTGCCATAGGCCCATCAGGTGGAGATGGGGCGGGGACTGGGGCATGTGTTAGTTTTCTAGACTCATCATGAAGTCAGAGGTTGGGGAGCATAAAGAACAGGAATGTGTTTTCTCAGAAGTCTGGAGGCTACAAGTTCAAGATCAAGGTGTCAGCAGAGTTGGTTTCTCTTTGGCTGTGTTCTCCCTGTGTCTTCACATGGTGGCCCCTGTGTGTGCTTGTGGACACGTCATGTTGGCCTTGGGCTCCTCCTCATGGCCTCATTGGAACTTAAAGACTCTCTCTCCAAATATAACCACGCTCTGAAGTACTGGGACTTAGGACCTCAACATATAAATGGGGGGTGGGCACAGTTCAGCCCAGAAAGTGCTGGAGGTAGCGTGGGGAGGAAAAGAGCAGTTTTTTTTTTTTTTTTTGGAATTTATTGTATTTGCAATGATTAATAAGTAAAATTCAAATGTATGAACTGTTTCAATTTTACATCATCATATGGGGTAAAAATCATCATTTCTGACTCCCAGATGAGAAAACTGAAACAAAGTTAGGCAGTCAGGATGTGGGAGTTAAGATGAGATACTCAGATTTGTCTGCCTACAAGGTCTATGTTCTGCCCACCATATCCTGTTATTAATCTTTGTTTATATCTGAAACGTTCTTCTCTGTGTATTGCCACTCCTTCACTGGGGGACTTGTTCTCTTGGCACCTGTGCCCACTCCCCAACTCAGAACATCAGCCAACACATTTGGGGAGATAGAGATGACCCATCATCAGAACATGGCATGGGTTTTTGTATTAAAGTGCCCCAAAGACTCAGCCCTTCCTTACAATCTCTAGGTCAGCACTGACTCAATGTCTAGAGCAGGACATTTGCTTGGATAGTTTCTCTCTGTCTTCCCAGGTTGGGATGCTCCAGGTGCCAGAGAAAGCAAACCAGCCCTCAGGGCTCCCATGCCTTGTTCTAAGGCAGCTTCCCTGGAACTGCCCATTATTTGGTGCTGTGTGCTTGGACTCCCTCTTCTGAATTAGCACATTCCCTCAACTAGGACTCATGGCAAAATAACCATTTGGCACGAGCCTATCCAGTGCAAAAATAATTGACGACCAGCCTTAGCCAGAGAAGGCAGAGGAGATATTATCTGCCTGTGGAGTGGTTTCTAGATATCCAGGAAGTTGTCCTTGGTTGAAGAACGTTGTCTCAATGCCACCTTGGTGTTTGGTGGCATTCAGTTTTCTTTTAAATTGCTTAGGTTTTCCACTGTATGATTATGAGATTAAATTAATTTGTACTATTGATTGACTCTTCTTCTACTTACAGCTCTCAAACTAAATGCCAAGCAATTCCTTACTCAGAACGTCTCCATTTTCGAAGGAGTTAGGTTGATTTGCAGAGTTCAGAGCTGATGTCATCATTTGATTAATACTGATACTGACTCAAAAGCCAAGAGAGAGTCACTGAATGTCAATCTTCAGTAACTCTAGGCAGATGCACATGTTTTCCACACATCTATTTCTGTAGGCCCTCCTCATAGGCTGATCTGCTCCCAATTAAGGAAAACTGCTTGGTATTTATGTGAATGAGTAAATATTAATCTATGTACTTTGGGTATGTGACGTTACACAATAAATTTTAAATACAAACAAAAGTTACTAAAATTGAAGGAGAACTCAGAATTTATTTATTTCCGGCTCTTGATTTTGTGAACATCACAGAACTGAGTCAAATTAAAAACTTATCCAAACCTTCACATTAGTTAATGGCAGCACTAGACATTGACTCCAAGTCCCCACCCCTCAAGAAAACACTCTTTCCTACTATCCATCGGGACTCCTTATGCAAATTCATATATATGTTTCTTATAAATTATCCACCTGCTTTCAAAAGTGGAATTTAAAAAACATGGCTCTTTAAGACTAAAAATGAGTCAGGAGAAATCTATGTCTCAGCCTCAAAGGACATTCAAATTAAGTTATGACTTACTCGAAAAAGAAGAAATATGATATTGAAAATGGCATACTAAACCATCACCTATTTCCTAATTTTTCTTCCAATTAACAGTAAATATTTCTAAGCCTCTATGTGTAGTTCCTGCACTCCTATGATGTAACCCTGAGTCTAACAGCAGTCAAAGAAAATACTAAGCAGCAGATGCAGTGCCAAGACCAGGGTCAGTTACAGAAAACACCCTGAAGACGTCTGAGGATCACTGTCAAGGATTATGGACCCAGAGTTCCATCTGTTTTGGTTCCTGAACTCACACCCACACAGATTATGTTGCTGTGCTTCTGCCAGCCAGACCTAACCTCCACACAGGGAGCAGGTGCCCACTGGGAGGCAAAGCACCGTCCTCAAACCCTGCCTTCTCGTGTTCCCTGTCACATCTGCAAGTGAACGCTCCCCTACCTTATTGACCACACACACTGACTAGTGCCATCCTTATTTGCATTCCTACCTTTTATTCTTTTGCTGAATCAAAGTTTATAGGTTATTAGATTATAGATTGTTTGTGCCCATTACAGAATGGAGGGCAGAGCTGTGTGTGGAAATATGTGACCAGAAATATCTGTGGAATAAGTAAAGGAGTAAGTGCACACTGCCTGAGGCAAAAATTCACATCTGGGACAGACTAGTTGCAAAAGCAAATATGTTTAATGTGTTTAAAACTTTAAAGTTTAATATAAGAGGAAATGTGTGTTTTTTTATAAATGTGTGTGAGTGGCCATCAATCCCACTTTTCTGTCCAATGGGTAAATTTATCCATTGCTCTTGGAACTGGGTTGTATTAGACAACATGTGTGTCTGTGGCAAAACAACCATATTTCTATTGTCACAGAACAAAACATAACAAAACAAAAACCTCAGAATTTTTAATGCAAGCTTATTAGTATACCAATAAAGCATTCAAGGCTTGGAAAATTGTGTCTGTTCAAGGTTTAAAAGCAAGGTAATGACAGACATCTATATTTGCTATATAGATGTCAAATAGAAATTTTTTTAAAAAAAACAACATTTGCATCCTTGTAAATGACTTTTTAAAACATTTTATGCTTTAAATTAATAGCCATAAAAGAATTTAAATTATAACTGGAGTAGTTAAAGGTCCTACATGGGAGTGCCATTAGCTTAGCCTTGTTTTGTGAGGAATGGCAGAGCACTAACGAGGTATTAATATTGATGTGGATGATTGGGTAGGGAAAGAAGGACAACTCAGAGGGAGAGGCCTGGAATTTTAATTTCTCCTGATTAGACAGAAGATGATTGGAAAATAAATGTGAGACCTTAATTATAGAGGTGTTGAGACCCTGGTAAGGGGGTTTAAAACCCTCGAACCCCAGTTTTCTTTACTGAAATTTTCACCCTGGCTGACTGGCTTTTCTGTCCTGTCATGCCACAGGGACTAATGGTCTTCTTGTTCCAGTCGAAATATTCATTCCCATACCCTGGGCCTTCCCTCAGTGATGCACCTCCCTCCCCGGGATTCTAGACACAACCTTTTCATGCTTCAAGTCCAGCGACATAGCCTGTCCACTGGGAATTCACGCATCGCCTCCACGTAGAATCACACACTCTCCTCATTGCACAGGGAGGGTTTTCTCCCTCTGATGCCTGCATTTTATCTAGAGCCCAAATCCCCCAACATGATAGAACCCTTGCCAGCTCATGTCACTCTGTTGGGTCACTGTCCCCAAGGTAAGACTTGACTCTGGGTTTCTCCCTCCTGACCATTGCTCTCAGTTGCTTCCTCTCTTTTCCTTTTCTTTCTTCCTAAATCTTTGCACTGGATGCTGAAAGCCATACTCAGTGGCTGGAAAGACAGTTTATCACAAGCCAACACAACATACCCTTTTCTTTTTCACAATTTAGGAAATACACGAAACATAGATGGATTCTGCAAAAACAATGTACAATGAATTCTGGTATCTTCTGTTATCTTTTTTTTTTTTTAAATAATGCTGATTGTGGGACAAATGCATATCCACATGCAAAAATAGTGAACTTATATCTTTATCTCACACCACATGCAGCATTTATTTTTCTTACTTTTATTTTTCAAATATATTTTAATTTTAACTGGTGAATAGTAATTTTATGTATTTATGGGGTACAGTGTGGCATTTCAATACAAATATACAATGAGAAATGATTATAGCAGGGTAATTGGCATATCTATCACTTCAGACATATAATTTCTTTGTGTTGGGAACATTCAAAAATCCTCTCTACTAGTTATTTTGAAATTTTCAACAAGTTGTTATTAATCACGGTCATCCTACTGTGCTACAGAACATTAGAAGCTATTCCTCTTACCCAACTCTACCCCTGTACCCTTAGCCATCCTCTTTCCATCTCTCCTTCCCCCAAATCCTTTCTAGGCTCTGGACACCACTATTCTATTCTCTACTTCTAGGAGATCAACTTTTTGGCTTCTACATATATGTGAGAGTGTGTAGTATTTATCTTCTGAGACTGACTCATTTCAATTGGCATAATGTCCTCTAGTTCTAGCCATGTTGCTGTGAATGACAGAATTTCTTTACCTTTTATTTCTGAATAATATTCTTTTGTGTATAGATAGTGTATTTTCTTTATTCATTCATCCATCACTGGACACCTAGGTTGGTCTTTTATCTTGGCTATTGTGAGCACATGGGAATGCAAATATCTTGTTGACATACTGCTTTCACTTCTTTTAAATATATTTTCAGGAGTGGGATTGCTGAGGCATACAGTTTTATTTCTGTTTTTTTTTTCCCCCTGAGAAACTTCCATACTGTGTTCCATAATGGTTCTACTGGGCTTCAGATATAGCTCAGTGGTGGAGCACTTGCCTAGCGTAACGGCTGTGCTAATTTACATTCCCACTAACAGTGTATGAGATTCTTCTCTCTCTGCAGTCTCACCAGCATTTGTTACTTTTTGTCTTTTTGATAACAGCCATTCTAACTGGCATGAGATTACGTTTCATTGTTTTTATGATTTACATTTTCCTGATGATTAGTGATGGTGAACATTTTTTTCACATCTTGTTGGCTATTTGTACAAGGTCTTTTGGAAAACATCTGTTCAGGTCATTTACCCATTTTTTTTCAATTGGATTTTTTTTTTCTGTTGAATTGTTTGAGTTCCTTATTCTGGAAATAAATAGTTTGCAAATGTATTCTCCCATTCTGTAGATTGTCTCAACACTCTGTTGTTTGTTTCCTCTGTTGTAGAGAAGCATTTTGGTTTGATTTAATCCCATTTGTCAAATTTTGTTTCTGTTGCCTGGGCTTTTGGAGTCATATCCAAAATAGCTTTACCCATGAAAATGTTCTGAAGAATTTCCTTATATTTTCTTCCAATAGTTTCGGGTCTTGGGTCCATTTTGAGTTGATTTTTGTTTGTGTGAGTGGTAGAGTCTAGTTTTTATTCCTCCTGCACATGGATATTCAGTTTTCCCAGCACTATTTATTGAAGAGACTTTCCTTTTTCTATTGAATCAGTGCTCTACCCATTCAGAAAACTTTCTCTAGTAACAAATGTAGAAATGATGCTTGAAAGTATAACATTTTTATAAAACATTTAACCCTAAATGAACCATAGACCTAAACGTAAAATCTAAAACTATACAGCTTCTTAAAGAAAGCACAGCAGGAAGTCTGTGCCTTTAGTTGGCATTCAAAAACACTTAAAAATACTACAAGCAAAATTCATAGCAGAAAAATGGACAAATTAGATTTCATTAAGATTAAAAATACCTGTGCTTCAAAAGATTAAGAAAATGAAAAGATAAGCCAAATACTGAAGAAAATAGTTGTTAATCATATACATGATAAAGGAGTATATCATGTACTCTCATAATTCAATAATAATACAATAAATTATCCAGTTACAAAATGCATAAAACACCTGAAGACATGCGAATGTCTATAAGCACATAAAAATATGCTCAACCACATTATTCATGACACATATTAGAATAGAATGCAGTTCTACCCTGTGCCCACCAGAAAAGCTACAATCAAAAAGATTTAATGCTACCAATTGGAGGATGTGGAGCCATAGAAACACTTATACATTACTGGTAGGAATGTAAAATGGCACAGCCACTTTGAAAAATAAGCTAGGAGTTTCTTAAAAATTAAACATAAGCATTTCATATGACACAGAAATTCCAATCCCAGGGACAGATCCAAGAGAAAAGACACAGGTACTCAAAGACTTACACATCTATGGTCATAGCAGCATTGTTTACAGTAGCCCCACACCAGAAACAACCCTCATGTGCAGCCATTTATTGATTAGCTCGTTTGATGTGATATGTTTATACAGTGGACTCTTCAAGGATGAAAAGGAGCAAACTATTGATAGATACCCAACATGGATGAATCTCAAAACACCGTGCTAAGCAAAAGCACCAAGACCCCCCCCAAAATACTCCATACTGTGTGATCCCATTTATAAAAGTATTCAGGAAGGCAAATTCATGGAGATAGCTAGTCAGTGGTTACCTATGGTTGAAGGTGAGAGTAGAGATGAACTGCAAATGGGCAGGAGAAGACTTTGGGGGAGGGGTTAGAAATATTCTAATAATGGATTTGAAAATGGCTTTATAACTAAATTTCCTAAAATCTACCAAACTATACATTTACAAATTATTCCTCCATAAAGCTGCTTATAATTTTAAACAATGCTGGTCAAGCCCCACTAAATTGATTTCTTGACTTTGGAATGGGTTGTGATCCGTTTGCACAACATTGCCTAACACCCTTCTTGGGCCTTAAACTTCCCCCCCCAGAGCTCTTTGCACTTCCTGCTTTAACGGGAACCCGAACATCAGTTTTATTCCCCATTGTTGTGTCCAGATCTCTCCTATACGTTTGCTGCCTTAGGGTTTCCCCTCATGCACCCCTTCCTGGCATCTAATAAATGGGCAGTTTCTCCAGTAGCATTTCCTGGCCCTGCTGACCTCCCTCCAGGCCTGTTCTGCTCTGGCTTGCTCGTGGAAATGCTTTTGTGCTTTCGCTCTATCTTGCCTCTTTACAACAAACAGGCCCCTCTAAAGCACAGTCTTCTGCTGTGAATCTCTGTTTAAGTAGTTTAACAGTCCCAGTGCCCACAGGATAGTCTCAGCTCCTTAATAAAGCAAGCAGAGTGTCTGGCTAGCATGTGATGACTGACAAAATCTGTTGAAGGATAGAATGAATGTATCTCAGGTTAATAATTTTCAAAAACTTTTATTATATTAATTTTTGGGGGTGTGCTTCTCTCTCCTATGGACTTAACTCTGCTAGGACACAGATTTGTATGTTTCTACCCATTTGTCTTCCCCAGCCCTCAGCACAATGTAGGAATCCCTACAGTGCTGAAGGAATCTGATAGGCATTGGTGAGTGAATGGGTGAAAGAACTTTTCAAAGACTGTCAGAACCCAAGATGATACTGGCTTTGATTTAACCAGCAATATACAAACTCACCAAATGTTCTACATGACGGAAATCTGCCTGGGGACTCGTCCTTCAGGCACTGTTTTGACTTGGGACAGTTGATTATCTCAGTTCTGGACTCCATTCAGCAGCCTCCTCTGGCCAGGCACTCCTAAAATCTTCCAGAGGGAGGGAAGAACACATTTAACATTTATATTGAACATAGAGATGCAAAAGATGCTATCCACGTGTGGTAAAAGTTTATATCCAGAATGTCACTAGAGGCTCTGTCCATCTCCTATCATCAAGCCTGGAAAAGTGACAAATTTGCTCCATGGGAAGCACTAAAGGACAGTGTCTCATTGTTCTTCCTCTCCATCAACTTGAAAATAAGCTCTGTCAAAGTACATCTTCTTGGTTCACTGCTAGAACAGAGTGAGGTACCTTCATGAATTACTCAGTTGTCAGTATCTAAAAAGGTCATTTTCATTTGATTCTAAAAGTTTGACTGAGGCATTTTTCAAAGGAAGAGTTGGATAACTATATTTTATCCCAAGCTCTGAGTGATAAGAAAAAAAATTACATTTGGTCAAATGAAGGCTGCCTTCTGTTAGGAAAGAATAGGTTCTATAAAAGACTTTCTGTGTGGCCATTTTGACTGTAACGTTGGCCTTCAGAATAGTAGATTTAATGAAATCATGTTCATTAGAAAGATAAAGAATAACATGAAGTAGCCCATATTCATAAAGAACCAAAGTCTCGATTGGACTGACCTCTCAGAAGGAACCATTTTTAAATGTTAAGTGATCTTTTGGGCTAAAATTTAAAATAGCTCTAAGATATTTTCATAGCTAAATTTCCCTGCACATCTCTCGTTCTTGCTTATGTTGCTTTCTTATTCTAGAAGACCTTTCTCTCTTTTCCTCCTCACCAAAACCTGCTTGTCCTAAAGTGCCAAGTCTATCAGCCATCTCCTTGTGGATGTAGCCCTTAAAACTTGAGCTATCACAGTCTATTTCATGTGAGCAGATGACCAAGGGGGCAGGGATGAAGCTTGGGGAACACATCAGAATCTTGGGTGTAATTTGAAAAGATATCATGATGTATTTAAAAAAAATCTTTTTTAAAGGAAAAACCCTCTTATTTGTTGTTGGTAGGGATAAGATGAAGAAAAAAAATCTTGAGACAATGAAAGACTGTCTCTCTTGTACCCCACTCTTCTCCATTTTAGAATCTCTAGAAGTAACCTTTGTCATTGAGAAAATTAACATGGAGTCCTCACCACATACCTGTACTTAATGTGTGATGCTCACCATATGTGAAGGTCTCAATTCATACCCGGCTCATGCACATTTCTGGATGAGCATCCTTGTAGGTGGGATCAGAGTTAATCATTTCCAGTTTAGATGAGATAAGAATATCAGAGAAGTTCACCTCTGGGATGCTATACAACTAGGAAAAAGGAGCCACAACTAGGACCTAGAGTAAAGTCTGATTTCTTTTGCACCATAACATGATCTCTAATTTTCCATTTCTGGTATCTCCAAATTTCTTGTGAGTTCTGTTACCACCCCCCACCCCCCACCGAACTCCTCATTATGTCTAATACAATTATGAGTGGGTGGATAGACAGATGTACTATGAAGAGATATTTAAGTTTAGCATAGAGAGTTACAGAGTTGAAATTAGAGGGATAAACATTTTTGCTTTTCCAACCCTCTGTTAATATTTTTTAAATTAAGAAATCTGCAGAAACCCTAAAGCTATTTAGATGTTAATCATGCTTGTTCATTTGATACAGCTGGAAGGGCTCAGGAGCTAAGAATTGAATCAAGGTCACAAGTACATCAGAGAGAGGAGAAGCAAAATTGCTGTGATTCCCTTTTGCTCATTAGGAATTGTTTCTCTTCTCAATACACAGTTGAGCATGCTTATTTTCGTACTTTAAACAGGCTTCTCAAATGAAAGCTAAGGTGGTCTTTGATGGAGATGTTAAACAATCAGGGAATTGGTCACTTAAAAAGTCTATATTTTTTCATTTAAATATAGACTTCCCTTCTCAGACTTTGAAGACAGAATGAAATACTGGACAAAGGGTGTCCGGACAAAGCAGAATTGTCTGATGATTTTTGTCTGTGAAGATGGAGGACCTGCCCAGCCAGTCATAGCCTTCCTGTGAATTTAGAAACATCGTTGATTCATGTGGCATCTTTGACTTCAGATCACTGTTTGAATGAAATTGGAATAAATATGGCAAGTTAATCAAAGCTGACTCCTCCCGAGGCTAAGGAAGCTGGGTCTCTTGTCAGCTCCCACTAATGAAGACAAAGTAAACAATGCTTGCAGTTAATCATGGGCACATGAATGACATTGCAGTGGGAAAATAGCATGCTATTCCAAGGTCTCTTCAAACGCAGAAGAAGGGCCCAATATGCATTTGCTGAAATTTTAGACCTAAGTAAATTTTATGACTTTTTAATGTAAAATTTCCAGCTAAATGATTCTTTCCCATAAATTTCCATCTCAATGAAGAATTTCATACTTGATTATTGAGGCTCTACTACGTGCCAGGAGCTGACTTTTACTCAGTTATTTCAGTAATATTGGGTTCTTCCCACAATGCTAGACTGTTTTCAATGGTCAACGATCCGCAGGAAAAGCCCAGACATATTTCAAAAAATAAAAACAACACTGAGAAGCCTCAATAATTTCTTAAATTTTGTTTTCCTTTTCTTGTGAGTTTCTTTTGTTGCTGCTGTTTTTGTTTTGGTGCAGGGGATCAAGCCTGGGGCCTTGGACACAAAAGGCAAGCACTCTACCTCTGAGCTACACCCCAGCCTTACTTCTTTATTCAAAGGTGTGTTCCATAAAGGAAAAAAATTAGAATCTCAGAATTTTAAAATATTTCTTAATTATCTTTAATGAGTGATTCAACAAAAAGAGGCTTTCATGATATATTCTTTTATCCCACAGGGGATTTTATACTCATCAAATTCCCTGCATATTTTTCATACTAATTATTTTCTTTCAGAGTTGGATGAACTATAGGAATTACACGATAATTATTTAAAACTCAAGCAGATAAAGATACTTGTGTAAGTTCCCTAGTGTTACAATCCTGCGATTTTTCCCTCTAAATATTTTAAAGGCTTGACATTAATGTTTAAAAAGGTTTTTCAAATGTCATATTTAAACACTTACTCCCCAGGGACTACATCATCCTTTACTAATTAACCAATCTGATGGCTCATGGCCAAAATAAACTCTTCAGCACAATTACGTTCATGTGTTTACCATGGTGAAGTTATTTAAACAGTTGGATTCCAGGAAATGAAGTTTTGAAACATGTTTAGGTAAATACTTTTTAACGTTATCCAAATGGCTCAGTGAACTTGATTTATAAAATTATTAGCCATTTCTGCTGCAAAGTAAATGTTCCAATTATTCTTGCCAATCTCTTAATAATGACCTACTGTGGATTATCCCAAGTTTTCAAATCAACTTTAGATAATTACTTCTTCCCAGGGGCATAACTAAATTCCAAACACTATATTTGAGTCAGGATACCCAAGTTGGAATGGAAACTTGTAGTTACAACTGAGACTCTCAGAGGATAACAGGGAAGTGGTCCTCATTTTATAGAATAATGGAGGCTTCAATCTCATACTTGATGTGAAAACTCTTTTTAAATAGATATTCAAAATTCTCTGCTTTACTTAGGATGAGAACACCGACAATTGTGACTGAGTCAATAAAAGCCAACCCTAGGTACCAAAAGTAGAGGACCACTACTGGAGCTCATCTCTCCTGTTGTTCTTGAGGCGGAATCTCTGCTTTGCCTCAGAATAAACCAGAGCCTATCTGCTCCTAAGCAGTTACTCCCCAGCCCCATCCCTGGTGCCCTTCTCTGTACTATGCCAATAGTCTGATACACATGGAGCTCCTCTGTCACTAAATGCATTGCACTACCACCTCTTTCTAACTTCTCAAATTCTTCTTATAACACAGTCTCTCTCACATGCATTTTCAAATTAGCTAATTTATATAAAAGCATTTATTTCCCATGGCTTTTTTTTTTTTTTTTTGGCATTACAGGGCCTCCCACATGCGAGGCAAGTGCTCTATCACTGACCTGTGACATTCAGCCCTTTTAAAAATTTTATTTTGAGATAGGGCCTCACCAACTTGCCCAGGCTGGCCTTGAAGTGGCAATCCTTCTGTCTCAAATTCATAAACAACTGGCCCGACAGGTCCATATCACTGTGCCTGGCTCCCGTGGCTTTTCTAACAGATATGCCTCATAATATTTTTTGTGGTGGTTGCTAAAAAAAAAAAATCATACTACAAAATCATCACTTTATTATCAAGTTGTACACACAAAAATAGCATGATAAAATTAGTTTTCCTACTCCAAACACCACATATTAAGGCAATCCTCAAATGAAGTCTAAGAGCATTTTAACAGATGTCTCACAAAACTGTCTGGAGGACTCTTGACTCAGTGTACCATTGAAACTCCCAGGAAATGTTACCCCCACTGACACTGGAGCGTGGTAGTAAATGGGCACTAAAGTTGGGATTTACCGAGAAGCCAACATTCGCAACTTCATCTTAACATTTCTCCCTTTTATTTCCCCTTTCAACCCCAACACATCCCCCTGTTACTTTGAGTAACAGTAATCACTGACTTTTGAGCCACTTGTCTAATCCCAAAGAATCAGAATATGCTTCAGTGGAAGGTGGAGCTCTGCTGATGGAGGCAGTCTCAAGCTACTCATTTCTGCTCATCCCATTCTGCACCTGGACCTCACCACAGACCAGCAAGTAATCCATTCTGGAGGGTTGCTGTGGAGGGAGTGGCCACTACTTATGCAAAAGCTTTATAAGAATACCACTTCCCCTGTAAAAGCAAAAAAAAAAAAAAAAAAAAGAAGCAGAGCAGCAGCAGCAGCGACAGCAGTATGAGGCCCTTTTAGTTAAATACTAGAAGAAAAAACAAGTGTGCAATTACACAGACCAAGGAGCCAATCGCTAAGGTGAGATTTAATTGTAAAGTATCATTCGCTCTCCTGGTAAACTTTGTAATAGCCCTTTGGATCTATAACCCTCTTTCAGCTGTACTGATTCTACATAAATAATCACTCTTCAGGTCTTTGAGCTCTTCCTCTCGACTCTAGGGAACACTTTTTATAGATACGATGGACCAAATACTGAGCATTCTGCGCTCTCTGAAGTTCCTGGCTGGTCTCAGAAGTAACATAACTGGTGATACCTTTGAGACCTGGACTGCCTCAAGTGAGGGCAACAGCCATGTTTGATTAAGTTTATAGCAACCCAGAGGAAGTTCAACTTCATGCAGCAATGTTGGAGGGCCAAGATTATGTGTCCCGGTCTCTAAATTCTTGCACATTTATTTATTCCGTCATTTGGAATTCTGAGCTGAGTTTCATCTTGGGAAAAATGTTTGCCAGGAGAAGAAGTGAGCCTGGGCAGCAAAGACATCATTTGAGTAGAGATGGCACAAGGGGAATTCATTACAAAGAGCTCATACATTTTTTTCCCTTTTCTCTCTTGATGAAAATTATAGTGCAGAAAGAAATTCAAATACAAAGCCCAGTTGATGCCACATGTTTGGGGCATATCTGTTATGGATATCATCACACTTGGGGAGCTGACATTGCACCCCATCTGTAATTATTTCTGTTCTGTTCTTGCACTGCTGGCTTGTCACCCTTCTCTGTCATGACCTTGGTCTAGTCCTCCTCCGCATTGATGGTGCTATTTCAGAACCTGTATCCCCTGGCACCACTTTAGGAGTGATTCTAGCAACCAAAATCCAGGACATGACAACCATTGTAAAGCTAATTTAGGGCGTTCATGGTGGGGGGAGTCATTATATTCACCACAATTAAATTTATGAAAAGTAGATTAGTACCTGAAGTAAGAACCATGAAGTGAGACAAAAGGAGATTCTGAATTCATACTTTAACAGAGATCCTATATGTAGAAATATATCTCTTCTGATGTTATGGATATCATTCATGAGAATTGAGGATTTTTTTTTTTGATTCTTGATGTATATCACATGACTCAGAACCTCAGAAACACTGAAAGATTAATTGTAAGAATACAGAAACCCATAGGTTAGCCAGATGCTTCATTTTCTTCTGAACAGAATTAAAAATGCAACAGATTAATCATAAGGCATAAGACATGCTGACAAGATCAGCCATGAACACGGGACTTTCACTCCTTTCTCAAAAGCCTCGCCAGGTGCCACATAAATACATGCTCCAAGAAAAGGAGACATAGCATCTAGGCAGTGATGTGACTTTGGATAAATAAGTTATTGAAATCTATTTCCATCATTTATAAAATGGAACTGTTTATACCTTCTGCATAGGTTTGTGGTATTATTTAAAGATGAACCATCTGAAAATATTTTGGGCACATTCTAGTAGTGCCACTTCCAAATATATTACCTTGGGAAAGTTATTAATCTCTGTATCTCGATCTTCTTATTGACAGTATGACAATAATCATATTATCTCTGCCTCCTGTGGATATTGTGAATATTAAAAGAGATAATATGTTTGAAGTATTTAGCATCATTTCTAGTGCATGCTATTAGCTATTTTTTGTTTCTTTTTATTGGTGCATGGTAATCATGCATAATGGTGGGATTCAATGTTACATAGTTGTACATGCACATAACAGTTACCAGCTATTTTTAGTAATAGCAATAAATGTTAGTTATTAATAGGAATATAAATTCTTGAAAAATAAATCATTCACTTTTCCAAACTCTCCAGATATGCTCATTGCAGAACATAAACGTGCTCTTCCTTTTAACCAACTTTATGTATCATCATGTGGTCACAGTGTTTGCAAGTGGAAGTCTTCACTTCTAATATATCTTGGTGCTTTCAATTTAAATCAAGAAATGCAAAACAACTTGCCAGAGTTGGACCTTTCTATTAGAGTCTGTACCTTTCTAGTACCAAGAAGCATTTGGATAAAGATTACATTTATACAAATGCTGGCACATATCCTCTGTACAGACACTTAGGAGGAAAGTGGTTACAGGGTTCAAATTTCCTTGGACTTTGTTAGTTTGAAGTAGCCGGATGCCAATGGTAAAAATTTTCTAAGTTGTGCATTGAGTGCTTTCCATATTACTTAAAGATCAAAGAGTTGGAAGACCTTATAGATGCCTTTGGTCATCTAATTCAACCCCCCACCCTATGAAAAGTTCTCAACTGGCAAGAATTCCTGTTCTGTTCCTTCCTTGGGAAGAGCTTGCTCAGTAGCTGGGCCATTGTTGAACATTTTAAATAATTATAGTTTTCTTTTTCACATGCTGAACTAAAATCAGCTTCCCAGAATCTTTTCCCCAAAGCTTTTATTTCAATCCTCTGCATATAAAAGACCAAGCCAATCCCCTCCTCTCCAGGAAGACTCTTCTCAAGCTTTTACCCAGCTCTCAAGTTTTCCTGTCATCCTCTCATCTCCATCTCTTCTAGCCATTTCTCCTCCCATCTTCTCAGTTATTATGTGGTGAATACAATGGGAATATTACCAGGGTAGACATATGTTGTGTTGGCCTGTCTAGTACCCCTTCCTCCCTGCTTCTATTTGTAGGATTCCTCTTTCATATGGGAACCCATGTCATGGGGCTAGAAATAATCCAAACTAGAAGTGGGTACATGACCACCATGCTGACCACAGTGGTTGGTTCTGGGACCCAGTCCAAGTGGATTAGAGTCTACCCTAGAACTCTGGTGGAACTAACAGAAAAGGGATTTCATTCTGATAGAGCTCACATTCTGCCAAATTAGTGGATTGTAAATTATAGATGTTGAGAGTCATGTTGACTGCCATTAAGTGAGAATCTGTCTAAGAATGACTATAACACACAGGAATCAAAAATCAAGAGACTGAGAGGTGGATTCCTGCCTAAATTTAGCACGTAGCTCTGGCTATGCTAGAAATAGGGTTGGCTCTGGAATTTATGAAATCAAACCATGTTCTTTTCTCTTTTTGAGTTTTATATATATCATTTTCAACCTAAAATAATTTTATTTTGCAAAACTTCCTTTGCTATGTCATGATAAGAAAGAAGACAGGAAATAGAGTCTAGATTTGCTCCTCTCATCTACTCTCTAGAAGCACCATAGTTCCCCTGAGATTAGGCCTCCTGAGAAATTGATATTATCAGCTGTCTTAATTTGGCACCTCTCAGTTGCAGGGAAAGAAATTCACTTGATGCATGCAAATAATTAGAATATTCATTGAAAGGAATCAACAGTATACTCATAGTGAAGCCTTCCTGCCTTTTAAACTGAATATGACTTATCTTGAGGCAATGTCTCAACATATTGAGATCATTATAAATCCTGATACCATTATCTTTTGAATTGGTTGTTTCTAGCAGGTGGGAAACCTCTGCATAGGTTTATGAATATGGCTTCTATGGCTTTATTTGAAACCACAAATCCAAAAGCTGAATAAGATGAGGCCTCAGAGCCTTGTGGTCCACCACTGGAAATCTAGTCAAGTTAACCTGACTCTTCATTTATATCCTTTGGGTCTGCTTAGTCAGCCAGCTGCAAAACCAATATTTCTCTAATCCAGCTCACATTTCACATGCAGCTTCTAATCCATAAACCTATCTCAAAGGAGACTTGGAAAAATACTTTTCCTAGAAGAGAAAAATAATAACCAACTGCACCTGGTATCTACTAGCTCTTCATTACTTCCCAAAGCTGACTCCTAACAGGGAACTTGTCATTCTGAATTGTCACTATCTGGTTGCTTGAGATGGTTCAGCTCAATGTCTTCCATGGTATATTGATGTTCCTTTGGTCCATTAGTTTTCACTGTTTTTAATTAAAAGAATGAAGCTGTAGAATACAGTACAATGAACCCAATTTTTCTTTAAGGAATCATGCCTAAAAGGATTTTCTTTTATCTTGCATATTGATGTTTGAAGATAAAAGATTATCAATTAGAAAAAAGAGTCATTGAGGTTGAGGAGACAGAGATTGAGACTTTTGTCATATCCAGTAGGGACTAGTTTGGCCTTTGAAAGAATACACATGATGATTGTGTTGGTTCTTCTTACATCCATATTTAATTTTCCTAAGCACTATTCTTAGGCTTCAAGCTACTAATAGAAAGTTAGAGCCTAATAAATAGATTATGTAGAAATGGGGAGAGAGACAAAATAAAGGAGACAGGCTGGGATATAATGAAATAAATTGCTGAATAGTAAAAGAGAAAAACAGGAAACAAAAAAGCACAGAACCTTCCTGATCTATAGGAGGAGGGTCAAACTGTCCCCTTCCCAGGTCTCTGGCTGAAGCCCAGGGAAGATTGTGATTTGGGATCTGGGGGATGGCCCCAAGAGGAAAAGAGGTGAGCTGTTCATATAAATAGGATGCCCCCTGTTGAGGTCTTGTAACACAGGGGATTGAATGTGGTTCAGAGGGGCTGGCATCTCTGTGGCAGTATGTCTTCCTGCACAACTATTGAGCTTCCAGTGTACCAGTCAATTGCAGTAGGCATTTAAATTTTTAAAATTTTCTATGATAACCATGAGAAATAAGATAGCTGAGACTTAGAGATATTAAATAATAACCTTAAGTCTATGCTTAATTTGTGACATAACCAGTATGTGGTTCCAGGCCATACTTTGCTCCTGTAGCTACTACCCCTGGGCTCTGAGATTTCAGGATTTGATTTCTGCTCACTAGGGACTAGCAGGTTTAATGTGTCCATCATTTCCTCTTGTTTACGATGCCTATATTCTTTTTTTTTTTTCGACTATAATATGAACTGTATTTTATCACACACTGCTTTTACAATAAAGGTTTTTAATAAACTTCAAGGTTTGTATTCTCACTTTAAAGCAAAGAACAAAGCCCTTTGTCACGGGAGGTGACGTCCATCACTCTCAGCTTCAAAGGATATTTGCTTGCTCACATGTGAGGGGCAATGCAGACTCCCTCCCCACAGCCACAGGAAAGAGAAGGAGAAAGGGGTCTGGTGGAAACAAATGGAACATCTGGTCAAAGAATTTCAATTTTCTAGTTCGGTTTTCCCCTCTCTCAAGTGCCAATGCATAACCTCTGATGATCACTTATGATCCTTGCAAGTGGAGCCAAGTTGTTGGTCATACTGTCAATATTTCTTTTGTACTATCATTTTTATTGTTGAAGCCATTCTGCAGCCAAAAAGAAAATAAAAAAGAAAACAAAATAAAAATTTAAAAACCATTTTCCCCCAGAAATTTTGCAACTTGCAATATTCATAAAAGCTCTTAGTGCACTCTATAGCTGGATGTTACTTCATTTATTTAATAATTAATCAAACATAAAATGAATCTGTTATTATGATAATTATTTAATGAAATCCATTAGCATAAAGTTCCTAAAAGCAGAATGCAAGAAATTAAACTATTTCTGAGGATGTGATCTTCCCACAGAAGCAACCTTATGAAGAAGGTGGTGGTGACGGATGGGCTACGCTTTTCACTGCCATTTCTCCCCTCTTCCTCTTTTAGGTTTCTGCTTTCCCCACTTGAGTCTGCACTTCTCAAACCACTACTATTGAAACTGGATGCTAAAGTGGAGCTGATTTAGTTATGGTGAGTTGTGATGTTGATGAGCATTTCCAACCACCAGAATTGTCACTTTCCAGGAACTGGGAAAGGGCTGTTTGTTCCTAAGTACTGCAGGGATTCAACTGGTTCTTTAAGTGCTCTGGGAGCTGGTTTAAGGTTTCTAGCTTCATCAGACCCCAGAAGAAAAAAGAAATTAAAAAAAAATTAAATTAAAATTTAAAAAAGAAATTAAATTTTTTTAAAATGAGGAAGTCCCAAAGCAGTCTCATCTTTCTGGTTCAGTGTGGGCTAGGTCTTTTGGAATCACTGTCCACCCAGAAGCCTTGGGTAGGGCAGGCCCTAACCCAGAGTTGGGAAGTGGGGGCAAGATGGGCATCGCCAAGTTTATGGCTGACCTGCTTGAATGCGTCATCCTTTACTTGTTCTTCTTTGTCTGTTTTGTTCCCTGGAGACTTGTGGAGTATAAGAATTTGTGAGACATGTGAGAACCTACAAAGTGAAGGGACAGTGAGCTATGAGAATCAAGTGGCTAACCCTAACATGACAGTGAGCTATGAGAATCAAGTGGCTAACCCTAACATGATTGTGACACTTGATGACAAAGGAGACGTATGCTCAAGAAATATGATTCATCAGAAGTTATGGAAACCTTGTGGATGAGAAGGAAGTCCACAGACGTAAGAAACAAGGCAAGCCACAAGCCATATCTGACACATGGGAGGTGGCCAGCCCAGGCTCCCAGCGGCAGAGTGCGTGTCCAGCTCGTCAGCTTGACTCATTCACTCTCAGCCACCATGCAAGGTGACTATGAATGAATGTTCCAATTGGAGTTCACTGGATCGCTAAGAAATAGAAACCCACAAAAGCTAGCTCAACTGTAGAGGAGAAATGTCAACAAATCTGAGGCTGCTAGAAGAAATATAACCCCACCTTCCAGGGTCTGAAAAGTCTCCAGGAATAGAATTTCCATTTGTCAAAGGCAGCATGGCCTTTGTCTGCACCTCTCTGTGCACAGCTCCCCTGCTCTCCTCCCTCTACAGTCTTGCTTCCTTGCCTTTATCAACCTCTCATGGTCTCAAAGGTGCCCAAGCTAAGTCTCAGATTCCCAGTACTTCCTGATCCAAAGCTCTCAGATGCATAAAAGTCTCTATCCAAAAAATTTGAAATTTTGTCAGAAAAAAAATCTGATTGGGCTAGCTTATCTGTCCAAACCTGACTGTATACAACCATGTGTCTGCTCCAGCTGTCTTTGAAGTCTCTTCCTATGTCATTAAGCGGAATTCTCTGTGCACCTGGGGCTGCTCCTGCTGGAGGTTGAGTAAAGGGAAGAGCCCATTCAGTCCTCCAGTGGCCATTGTTGAGACCTTTATGTGCTAAGCTCCATGCTTGGTGCATGGGAAAGCTGAAAAGAGCTTATTATCAAACTGAAATAATAAGCTTATAAAGTCTCATCTACACTGTGATGTGATAGATGCTTTACTAGAGGTTTGAATTAATTGCCACGTGAAAATAGAGGAAAGAAGAATTAATTCTTCCTGGGAGACTCGGGAAATTTTCAAAGGAGCTGATGTTACTATTAAGCTTGGGAAAATGTGCTGAATTTTTACAACAGGAAAATAAGAAAGAGCCTTTTTTCAAAGCATTATGATAATTTGAATCTCCTAACAGTGCTGTGAAGTATGTTGAACACATTATTTCCGAATGAGAAAACCAAGACCTATAAAAGTTAAGCAAATTGGCCAAGACCATGCAGTCCATGTGGGGTAAATTCCAGACTAGAAGCTAAGACTTCCAACTCCTAGTTCATTGCTTTTTCTATTTGTTTATATGAAGAGACAAAAGGATGGGCCTATACCACTGCTATTAGTAACCCTAGAATTGGGACTAACATTACTATGATTTTCAGCCTTTCTCAAGCTCAATCTCTGTCACCTCCTTTGAAAAAAATTCTTGTATTTAGAGAATATATTTGTCTTGATGGGAAACAATGGGGCACAAACAATTGACTTGGAAAGAGTTTATATAAGGGGGTGTGGGTAGGGTTTGGTGGAGTTGTTGAAAAATAGTGTAGGATCCCCAATTGGCAACAGCTTGCATCCAGTGTCATCAATACTACCCCAAGTTCTCCCAGGCAAAATGGGAGCAAAGTTATAAGAACACAGAGAGTGTAGCATGGAGAAGCCACCTGGTTGGAGCCACCCTTTAACTGGAGACACAGTCAACCCATGCCAACTACAACCTCACTCTCCTCCAGCTTCAGAATCCTGCCAGTGCCTTCCATTGGCTGATCCCATTGAAAGTTATAGAGCATGAGGATTCCTTGTTGAAACTCATAAAGATCAGCTTCCCAGGGTGGCGGGTGGGGCAGGGGACATATCACATTAGGGAAGAGTGGAGACAGAACCTGAGAAGGTAACTAGGAAACATCCAGTCCCAGGAATAAGGGGCACATTCAGTGTGAGTGGCTAGCCATGGTTCTAATATGTTGTTTCCCTCTTCCCCTCATAGCCATGCCCCACCCCTGTCGCAAACACATACTATTCCCTTTCTCCTTTCCCTGGCTGTTTCCTTTTGTATTTTGGAAACCTGACTACTCAAGTCAGTGCCCTGGGTTTTGGGCCAGGAATCCACTCCAGGCCAATACAGCCAAATCTACTTTGTCTTGATCTCTTGTTCATTACAAGTCCTGAGCTGAACTTGAGAATGTTTGCCTGCCAAGGACAAGGATAAGCTGCAAAGGAAGCACTTATATGGTTTTATAGTACTCCTTTTCAAGACCTTCTTGGTAGGGTCAGAGTGGTGGCTCTATGGGACCATTTGAGGAAAACTATCTCGGAGATCATGGACTTTGACTAGATCATCTAGGGACTCTACTGAGTTTCAGGTGCAACCAACCTGCTCTCTTCTGTACCAGGCAGAGAGGACCAAGGTGGTACAGTCTGAATGGCATGTACCAGATTGGTGCATCATAACAACCAAAAGAGTGTTCTTAGAGGAGACAAACTAGAAAAATAATTCCTCTTCCTGGGCTGGGGATGTGGCTCAAGTGGTAGCGCGCTCGCCTGGCATGCGTGCGGCCCGGGTTCGATCCTCAGCACCACATACCAACAAAGATGTTGTGTCCGCCGAGAACTAAAAAATAAAGATTAAAAATTCTCTCTCTCTCTCTCTCTCTCTCTCTCTCCTTTCACTCTTTCTTTAAAAAAAAATTCCTCTTCCTTTTCCTGTTCCTCCTCCTCCCTTTCCTCTTCCTCTTTCTCTTTCTCTTCTTCCTATTCTTCATCATGGGTTTGAATATAATCTGAGCATCCAAAAGTTCATTTGTGTGTGTGTGTGTGTGTGTGTGTGTGTGTGTGTGTGTGTGTGTGTAAGAATAATTCTTTGGTTTATTTTGCTAATGAATAAAGTTTGCCTTGATTTTCATTTCTGGAAAAATTTATAGAAATGTGAATTATATTTATATACCTTATCATTAGTGATGTTTTTCTTCTCAAGGCCTTAATAGAAAGGGCAATTTTGTAGAAAGATAGAAAGGTGGCAGTTTAAAATGGAAAGGAGGATGGTGGTTTTTATTATATGCCATGAAGATGATAATTTCTAATGTTTTAACTAATAAAACCCATTAGAGTGACCAAAACATTATATCCAAATGATACTCAAACTAGCCTTCTTAAGTGAGAGGTCTCAACAGTGGGCAGGTAAAATGTTTCAACCTCATGTTGGCCCTTCAGAGTCCCACATTCGTCTTTGGGCCAGTTATCTCTCCAATAGGAGACTGCCCACCACAAGAGCCACCATCTTGAACTTTGCCTAGTCACTTCTAAACATTTTTCTTCTGTCATAGGTAACAAGCAGTTTGATTGTTCTGGGATTATTTTATTCTGGGAATATCACAAATTAGTGCAGGAGGACTCCAAGGGAGTGGTAAGATTGAAGGATGAAATCTTTTGTGATAGGGCAACATTTTGTAGAAAGGGACATTTTTAAGACAAAGAAGGAAGTTGATTTTTTTTTTTTTTTTTTGGAAACAGAATGTCTGTTTTTTAATCTTCCCTCCTTGCAACTTCTTTTTCCTTGGCTGAACTTTTAGAAGGTTGTGAGGAAGTATTGAGTAAGTTTCTAATAAGTTTCTAATGTGTCAACTGGCAAAGTTAACAGGTCTCCCAGAATAATGACTAGATTCTAATCTAAGGATACCTGCTAGATGAAGGTGCATGTCCGATGAGGCAGAGGAAAAATCAGGAGGAAGGACACTTTCTCTTCATCTCCTCTTCTCCCTCATTATGATGATTAGTTTTTCAAGACACATTTTCCTGAACCTGTTATTCCTAGCCTGCAGTATAGTGTGGTGATAACTTTTGCACTTTTTAACCCAGCAAAATAACCAACCTACTTTATGTCAATTCCCTCAGAATCCAACCTGAGAAAGATAGCCAGTTCATGCAGATATGAGCAGAGAACTAAGGGGTTAACAGGTTACCAAGTCCAAGTAATATATTTGTGCTTAAACTAGAACTTTTTAGGTATATTGTTCAAATATACAGAAATTACTCAAATGGTAATTTGGAGATATTTAGCATATAACAGGGCATGTGTGTTGTAGGTGGACAAAGGGCATTTTAGAATCATTCAATTCTTGTCATTCTGTTCTACTATGTCTCTTTTACAGAGGGGTGATCCTTAGTGTAGGACTGGTTGGGAGCTGGGATCAGAACCTCCTGACCTAAGACTTAGATGTGGTAGAATTTTGTACTTGTTTGGCTTTGTTTGGTCTTTCAAACACCCAAGCCAGACACCACTCAGTAAGCCCCAAGATTAGTGGCACTGATGCCTGATGACTAAGGCAATTAAATAAGCCTTGGGGTTGGCGCAACACCACAATAACAAATCCCATGGTGTCCAATGCCTTTGCCAGATGGATTGCTCAACCCTTTGGAAGCTTTCTCAAGTACACATTCTCAATCACTGCAGACCCAGTTCATGGAAAAATGACATGGTACTTGTGTGGGTGGAAGGTTCCTGTCACTTTCTTTGAGCAATCAATCCCATTGTCAACTCTTTATGTCCAATGTTGTCCTGATTTCCTCTCTCGGGGACTAGTGGTATTTAAATATTAGAAATAGGATGAATTTAGGAGACTTGATGATATTTTTTCCAAATATCTCAGATTTTTCTGGAACAGGTCTGACTTCAAGTATCCTGTGCCATTGCCTCTTGCAGTACATTCTGTACTCCTCAAATTGGGTCCCTCCCAATTATTACTTTAAAAATCAGTTATGGCATTTCCTCTATTCAGCTTATTGAAGAAAGTAAGTTGCCTGCCCAAGAGGGATGTATGCATTAGAAAGTTAAGCCTGTTAAAACCTAATTGAATATAATTTTCAAATCACTTATCCCAACAAATTAACAAGACCTTCAATTTTTCCTTCAATCAATTTGCCACATGCAGGGATCTTGATGAGATAGAGACCCGGAATGATGTGATATCTTTCCTCCAGGGTTTACAGTGATGTTGAAGAAGCAATACTGGCTCTCATGAATAATAGTCAATAATGAGTGTGGGTGACCAAGAGTGATAATTGCATGGCACCAATGGTTAGTACTATAGAAGTTCAGGAAGATGAAAATAAGTTCAAGAGGGAAGTCAGACAAGTCTTAGAAAGGAGATGGCAGATGACTCGACTTCTGAAGTCCTGTTGGAGCTGGCAGACATGAGAAGCAGTCTCCACCTTGGGAAAATATTGAAAAAATTTGATTTACCAAGATTATGTAAACCAAGATTAGTCTGGAAAAGTGATAAATGTGAAAAAAGTGAAAAGTTTGGTGATAAATGAGATAAACACTTAAGGTTAGAAAATGAAAATCCTTAAAACAGACAGAAGGATTTAGACTTAATGGAGTGTTCCACCCAGAAGCCACCAAACAGTATTGCTGGAGAGCTATATTTCAGGGTGTTTAGGCTGGAGATAGGATAAGATAAAGGTCTTCCATTATAATTCAAGTGGAAATGGGAGGCCTTGGACTAACTTGGTACAAGTGAAGTAGAAAAGGAAAGAGAGATGTAACTGACATTGAAAAAAGAGTCATCAAGGCTAGATTCAAAAAATAAAGAATAGAGGCTAATGGGCTATTCAAAATCCAGTGACTGGTGTCCATGGTAATCACAGAATGAACCTACATTGCACAGAACTGAGAGATTATTGATGCCACTGGCAGAGAAGAGAAGAACAACGGCAACAATTTGGGTTTTGAACTCATGGATTGTGAGATGCTGAAAGGAAATTCAAATTAAAGTATCCCTTAGATAATCAATGAGGTCTGTCAACCTCAGGATAGGTCATAAAAAGAATCAGCTACAAGACAGTGACATTTAAGCCTTGATAATAACTGAACTTCAAGAAAGAGATTTTGTAATGAAAGGAGAGCAGAGGCCCTGGATAAAGCTTTACTGCCATTATCCCTTTAATCCAAGGACCCGTTACATTCCATTCTCTGCCCAGGACTGAGAGATGTTAGAATAACAGAGCTGTATACACAATCTTGCCATACTTGGTCAAATGGTATTTTAATTGGGACTCCATGAAAATGATGTTTTTAAAATGTATTGCCTCTGCTAAGTATGGAAAATTAGTTTTCAAAATTAATAGAATGTGTTTTGAACTCTCAGCCTGAAATACTGGGTAAATCAATATCACTAGTGGTCTAATTTGCATTTCTCTCACCATCTTTGTTTCTAGAATAATATGCTCTAAATAGAGTAAGTTTTATGTAGGGCTCTGACACACACTGCATTACAACCACCTTGCCAAGTTGCCCTTATTTCATTCTGATTCTTAGATGAGAAAACCAAAGACAACAGAAATTTGGTAACATGTTCCAGATCAAATAGTCAGTAAAGGCTGCTACTAAGGTTTTTTGAATCCAAAGTTGTCTCTTTTCTTCCATATGATGAGAAGTCATGTTCAACAGCAATGCGGAAAAGGTGGGACCTCATTTAAAAAGCCATATGAACAAGTCCCTGCAATGCCAGGTCCCTAAGTAGAGTAGCCAAGGGAAGCAGGTTGATAACTTCTCACTTTGGGCATGTGCACAGCACACACAGCCACACATCTCCTGAAGGTCTCAACAAGGTCAGGAGATGACCTGTACTTTCTTGCACATATATAGGTGTGGACATAGGAGGAGGAATTATGCTGAGCAATTAGTAATACATAATAAATAAAGGTCTTTCTCTATTTACAAACTTTCAACCCACAACTGTTCACATAGAGGAACAAAGCTATTTTTCAGAGCAAATGCCCTTATCTCCATGCTTCACCAACAGATGACACCACAATTGCACACAGACGTTTTAGTCTCTGCTTAGTCTTGGTTTGTGTTTGGCCAAAGTCATAAGCTCAGGCAGGTAAAGTCAATGAATGAAGTGAGGCTGATGTAAGACAACAGTGGAGTAGGGCCCAACTTAGCCCCAGCCCATTGTTATCAGGAAAAATGGAGGGTCCACTGTTGTAAGATATTCCAGTTGTTCAAGACAGTGTGAAAACTCTGACTTTTATGTGAAAGCTCTTGTTTTCTCACTTTTCAGATAATTACATCTGATAAAAGCACTGTGCAGACTAAACACATGCACATCTGTAGGCCAGATTGTGTGTGTGTGTGTGTGTGTGTGTGTGTAGTAAGTTTATTAACAATTAACTCCAGGATGTCCATAAACTGCAAAGCAGCGAAAGTGAGGAGGGCAATAAGTAAAGGGGCAGGAAAGAAAAAAATTCAGAACTAATGCTGTTGGTACGTACAGAGACCTAACTGCAGAGAATTACAACTGTAACATGGGTATGGATGCACTAACTGGTTCAAAAAAACTGCATTCAACTCACACCCAAGTAGACTTACAAACAACTTTTAATATCCTTATGAGTTCATCAAGACAGAACCATCAACAATAAACATTTATATTGTAAACTCCATTTGAAAAAGGATTCTCTTAATATGTCTATTTGAGGGTTGTTGTCTGGGACTTCTGGAGATTGAAAGTGTCTAATTAAAAGGAAAAAAAAAAGTTACACCAAACATGAAACCTAAAGGCAAGATTAGCTGAGAAAAAATAATTTGGCCACTAAATAAGAGAGGGACTGAAGGAAATACGAGGGGATAGAGTGAACAGAATTATATGGAGTTTGAAATTATTAGCTCTTTATTAATACCTACTTGACCTTGGGCAAATGTAGCATGTAGCCTATATAGGAGTTAATGATTAGTTTCCTCATAAATATTTTGTGTTAATTTTAAATATATGGTAATTTAGTGGAATTTATAAATCATAAAGATTAATAAATGTCTCATTTCTAAAAATTATTATTAAAATTAGAGTGAGAAGAGAGAAAAGGGGGGGGCAGTGACCATCAGATAAAATGCATCCAGCACAAGTTACCCGTACTCTGAAAAAAATCTCTGCTGGCTCTTTTTAGATTGAGAGAATACAGATTTGCCTGACTCTAATATAAAGAACTCTAACAACCAAATAATGTGAGTATGGGATGACAGTTACCCCCACCAGGAACTATGATCAAATTAGCTTCAGGGGTGGGACAGTGTTAGTCCTGAGTAGTAATTTCTAACAGTTTACCCTGGTTTTGATAAGTTAATCATGTCTGGGAGGGGGATACAGTGAGGTAAACACATCTGCACCATATTTTCAGTGCAAGTGACCAAAGGAGGCCAACTCCATTGCAGGAGAGAAAATCCAGTGCTGGGATATGGGTAGTCAATGACGGATCAGGTAAAGTATGTTTCACACGGCCACATTTATAAAATATTTTATTAAATTAACATAGGCATCACTTTTTCATTGCTCAGCCAGAATTTGGGAGCATACATGTGAAGATTTCTTTAGAAAGTGTATGCATTTGAAAAATTTTTGAGCGAAGCACCCACTCCCACCATGATTGGCTAACTGGAACTGGACTTACTATCCCAACATGAACAACCCAGAAAATGACAGAATATGAAGAAGCAGTTACGGAAAAATCATACAACATGCAACACAGAATAGTCATCCCTATGAGACTGGAGACAAATGAGGTGACTCCCCTCTCTGCTTGGAGGCATTTTCTAGATCAACAGAGGGATCCAAAGCAGAACACGGCACCCTCACTTTATCTGGAAGGGCAGGGGTCGAGGTTCAGGGACACTGAGTTGGATGGAACTTGGGGGAGCGGAGTACTGAGAATGGGGGCAAGGCATGGAGAAAGAGCCCCAGAAAAACGTCAGAAAGATCAGCAGTCACATTAAATGTAAACTATTTAAACATTTGATTTAAAAGATAGAGATTATCAGGCTGGGAGTGTAGCTTAGTGGTTGAACACTTACCTGACACATATTAGGTTCATTCTCAGCACAAGAAAACTAAAATAGAGATAGTCAACTTATATGAAAAAGAAAGACAAAATACATTTTAAGCCCTCTCAATGAAAACAGAAGTATGAGTTAATATTTAATGCTTACATTTTTTTATTGTTATGAAAGTGCTACCCACAGCTAAGTCCCATAGTAGATCATCATTGCTTTTATTGTGTTTTCTTTTCCACGCTCTTAAAAATCACTCTTTTATTTTTTGTGCTTAGGTTTGTAGAAATAAACAAAAATGAAAACCAACCAATAAGAATAAGAACATGTAAAGGTAAAGGATGATGTGTGGGGACAGTAAACATCTGATAAAAGTGCACAAAACAGGAATCATTTGTACTCTGTGCGGGGGGAAAACCCAACATCTCTCCTGGCCCATTTTAGATTGAAAGAGATTGCAGATTTCTCTGGCTCTGCTATTTTTCAGAGCTTGGGATGTCGGCCACCATTACTTGCGTTTTGGAAGAAACTCAAAGGCAGGCAGAAGAGTGGAAAAGCTTAGAAAAAAAAGGGGTTTGGGGTAAGCCCCAATTGTGGTCAAAATCTAAATATCTTTGCAGGTGTGCTGTCATTTTAATCTTTATAACAAAAAAGTACACTGAGAGATCATCTATTCTGTCTGTTTCAGCTTGCCCTCCAGCCAGCCATACCTGTGACCTTGGAATGAACCTGTCCTGTCCATTCAAGGATTCTTTTCTCCCTTTCCCTGTATGGGGTTTCTTTATTTCTACGTTCCTTGCCTTCCTCTTATGGTTGGTTCCTGTATTTTTGTAGCACATGCTAATTTCTGGGGAAAAATTATGCCATGTAATTTCTCTTTAGTCCAACCTCACTCATAAACCAGAGCTTGGGTAGGTACACATTGGTTAGGAAATACTTTTCTTCAAAATACTATCCTCCTGAACCTTTAGGCTTTGCTCCATTGCCCTTCTACCTTCCAATATGGCGGTCTACTTCTTCATATGGAGTCCATTGTTTTCCTTTCTGGAAGCTTCTGACATTTTCTTATTTTTTCCCTCCTGATATCCTAAAACTTCAAGATAATACTCCTTAGTGTGGGGGCCTTTTTATGTATGGTCCTGGGCACATGTAAGCCCTTTCAATCTACAGTTGCTGGCAGATTATCTTAAATTATTTGGTTGTTTATTTCCTCTTCACTGAATTCTTTGCCCTATTTCTAGAACTCAGCCAGCTATCTATCAGTCAATCGATGGATCAATAATGTAGACATAGATATAGATATGATTGATTTCAGGGAGCAGTTATTTTTTCTTTTCTTTTTTGTTCTATTTTCAATTAGAATTTCCACAAATTTAACTTCCAACCATTTAGGTGAATTTTGCCTTTCTGCTATTCAATTGGTTACCCTGTTTTTAGCCCTATCATCTCCCTTCCAAGCAGAGGTTCTTATTCCCCACCCCCCGCCCACCAAATAAGGCCTATTTATTTTATTTTTTAATTGATTAATTTATTTATTCTAATTAGGTATATATAACAGCAGAATGCATTTTGACTCATTGTAAACAATTGCAGCCCAACTTTTCATTTCTCTGGTTGTACACGATGTAGTGTCCCACCATATGTGCAGTCACACGTGTACCTAGGGTAATGGTGTCCACCTCATTTCACCATCTTTCCTCCTTCAGGGGTTCTTAATGGCACCAATTCCTAGACACCTTGATGGGGTGAGGGGGTTCAGTGTCACTTGAGTTGCTTCTTGGTTTCCCACATGGCCAGTTTGGGAAGGAACCTTCTTTACCAAGTTGGTTTTTGCTTTTAGCTACTTTTTAGTTTCCAAATGTTTTTATTGTCTCTCTTCCTGTTATTTTTTTCCTTGTGATTTTAAACCTTAACAAAAACATTTTTTTTTGCTAGCATTTTATTTGAGTTGGAGTTTTAGGAGACTGTGCAGGCAAATATATGTGTTTAATCTTCAAGAAGAACTGACCAACATGGCCTTAATGTTCCCTTTATCTGGACTAAAGCTTTACACAGGTTCCTTTCTGGCTATCAGCCTCTGATATTCCTTTTCCTAGAGCATTTACTTTAGAAAACTTGCAATTATAAAATCTATCCTTGCCCATTTGAGATGTGAATCTTCTTCCAGCTTCTTACTTCATGATCCTGGAATGTCATTCTCCAGGACCTGAAAGCCACCCCTTTGTCTCCCAGTCTCTGTGAGTGGGTAGAAGGCTGACTTCAGTAAGCACAAATTAACAAGCAGATGGTGCCATGACACGACCAACCTCCCACCTCTACCTTCTAGCACTTTCTTACTTACTCACTCAGGTATTTTAAAACTCTCTTGCATTTTGTTTCAGTGGAGTTGAATTCAATCTCTCTCCCCTATTCCAATAGTCTTGAATAAAGTCTTCTTTGATTCTTTAACTCTGGGGTAATTTTTCTTTTATGGAAAGCATTCATTTTTGTTTTCTTAAAAATTTGGGTTGGTGTCTGATAACAGCCAATATTTCATCTGGAAATATGCCACATGTTTGGCACATTAACTCAGAAAAGGACCTCTTGAGCACTTGTCTTGTACTTGTGGTATGCCAGGCAGAAACATTACAATAATAAGCAATAGCCAGGTGTGAGATGCATGCCCGGAATCCCAGTGGCTCAGGAGACCGAGGCAGGAGGATTGCAAGTTCAAATCCAGTCCCAGAAACTTTGCAGGGCCCTAAGCAGCAAGAGCCTGACTCAAAATAAAAAAGGGCTGAGGATGTGGCTCAGTAGTTAAGCATCCCTAAGTTCAATCCCTGGTACAAAAAAAAAAAAAAAAAGCAATAAATTTAGAAAAAGGACAGCCACATCCAAAAGGATCTTTATAGTCATTGCATTTGATTTGTTTATTTATTTCTGAAACAAAGACTAACTTTGTGACATCAGGCAAAATGATTCTCTTCTGTACCTCTGTCCTATTCTGAAAAATGACTGTATTGGACTACTAAATTTACTGATTGACTCTCAGATTCTCCAAAGAGTTTGAAATAATTCAACAACTTGTTTTAGGCAATGAAATTCGTTGCTAAAATGATTTTAAAATGTTTTTTTTTTACTTTAGGTAGGATTTATTTGAATATGTTCATAGTTTATTTAAAACCATGGTGGCATTGGATAGGAATAACAGGATTCAACCAAGCGGCACTGGATGCTCTGAGAGGTCCTTGCGGATCAATACCTGAACCTTACCTAAAATCCTAGCAATTTCTTTTTTTCATTGCAGGATGTAGTTTCAAGGTCCAAAAAGTATCCCTGGAGAATATTATGTTTTGGAGCTTGCTAAAAGTTCTTCTATAAATAGTCCAGCAAAGGAAAGAAAACAAGCCATCAGCAATCACTCTGACAAGGGATTTATCGAGCGGCCCAGAGTGCTGGACTCCGGTCCTCGCTGCTGTCAGGTTATAAAGGCAGCAGCATC
Source organism: Ictidomys tridecemlineatus (assembly GCF_052094955.1). NCBI lineage: Eukaryota > Metazoa > Chordata > Mammalia > Rodentia > Sciuridae > Ictidomys > Ictidomys tridecemlineatus. The sequence continues at coordinate 17,342,483 of NC_135484.1, forward strand.
ATCATTCAAGTGGATTTAAGTGCCCAGTGTGGGTAAAGACCTCTCAGGGCTAACAAGTTAAGATGGATAACACACAAGCCTTTTAGCCTTCGGGGGTGCTTGCCACAGCAAAATACAAACACAGGAAAAGACATCTTCAGTCCGACTCCTGGCTGAGCTGAGCCCAGGGGTGGTGAGGCCCTGGAGAGAGGCATAGGAGTCATCTGCATTCCTGAAGAGTGGAGCTGATCTTCTAGACTATTTCCATTTTAAAACTGTGTGATCAATCGTGGATAGGTTCACTGAACTTTTTTTTGAGTCTGATAGAATTGTTGAAAGCATGAAATGAATTAGATTAGGTGACATGCTTAGCATGGCATATGAAAGGATTAGCTGAAATTATTGATATTAATAGCCAAAGCTAATATTAGAGGTTACAATCAAATCAGATTGTATTCCAGGGAATCAGAATATGCCATCTCCAAATGTGCAACTTCGGTGTAGGATTTTTCTGAGCTGAAGATTTAGGGGTAGGGTAAAAAGGGTGAAATGGGTGAAATTCTCATGCCAAAGAGGGGAATGTCCCCTTCTCAAGTGGAGTTTCTCATCCGAACCACACAGCACAGGAAACTATTTGAGCAGTATCTCAATCCTTGCACAGATGTTATCTATTATCATTCTAGAGGTTCAGGAAGGAAGTGAGTCAACTGTATACATGGAAGCTTAGAGCAGGTCTTTCATGTGATGTAGTTAGGAAAGTAGCCCAAAGGCCTTCGGGAGTCAATTTCAAAAAGAACATACTGTAAAATTCTGTGTATCAGTTAAAGATGAGGTGGGCTTGTATATAACACAGAAGAGCATCCATGATTTATTTATTTATTTATTTATTTTTATTGGTTGTTCACAACATTACAAAGCTCTTGACATATCATATTTCATACATTAGATTGAAGTGGGTTATGAACTCCCAATTTTATCCCAAATGCAGATTGCAGAGTCACGTCGGTTACACATCCACAATTTTACAGAGGATAGGAAAGATAGCAGAATACAACAATTACTAATTGGGCATCCATGATTTATTGATAAATGCAAAAGGGAAAGTCTTGAGTAGCAAGCATAGGGTGCCCATTTTGTGTGTTTCTTAAATCCCGTGTGCCAATACTTAAATGAAAAACAAATCCTGGAAGATTCTACATCAAACAGGAGAAACTGCTCTGGGAAAATGAAACTGGGGTGAAAGGAATGGGTGAGCAAGGATACACTTCTACACTTGATTCTTCTTATTCCAATTTCTCCGATGGGCAATGACTTCTGTGGCAATTATGAACAGTTTTGATTTTAATCATTTGTTCAGATAAGGTCCAAAACATTGAGATGTGGAAAGAGAAGGTAACTTTGACCATGAAAGTTTTGGGTGGCAGGGGCACAGGGCAGTGAGAAATGGTGAAAATAAACAAGGGCTTAAATAATCCCAGGTGTTTGGGGAAATCCTGAGCAATTGGGAAGTGTGCAGGCTGAAGCATTAGAGCTGTCAAGGATCCAGAGACTGGCTGGGGGTGGACAGGTCATCTGGGAGGACAGGCCCCAGCGCCCTTGCAGGTTGTCTAGCTCTTGATGCACAGAATCTGCCTCTGCAATTTTGTGCCCTGGAAAAGGTAGAATAACCAAATTCCCCTGGATCCTAAACTACACGCTTTCCCACCTTGTGACTATAGTGCTACTTTTTCTGGGTAGCAGACAGCTACCCTCTTTCTATCAGAGTTCCCCAAATATCAGTCACTCTCACCACATCTTCATATTATCTCTTCAATTTCCTTGCGTTTTTCAGCTCAATAAATTTGACTCCATCATCCTGACTCAGAATCCCCATGAACTAATTAGTTACTTATGTTAGTTATATTTTCTACTTCCCAGTATTTATTAAAAGAATGTTTTAAAAGCATTAGTCTAAAGTCTTGCTTAAAATCATCAAAGCATGTTTTGTGAATTAACAAGCTATACTGCACATTAGATATATTGAATTTTATAGTAGATCATTATTGAGACTATTAGTACTTAATTCTATAAAGCAAAAGGAGGCAGGAGTATTAAGTGTTTAGGAAAAATATTTGAGTCTCAAATGATGCTCATAATGTTGGAGAAATCATTCTTTTTAATATTTATTTTTTAGTTGTAATTGGACACAATACCTTTATTTATTTATTTATGTGGTGCTGAGGATCCAACCCAGGGTCTTGCAGGTGCTAGGCAAGCGCTGTACCACTGAGCCACAAGCCCAGTCCCAAGAAATCATTCTTAATTAGCAGACCTCCACTTACCATGAGTAGAAGTCCTACCAGGGAAGAGGAAGGACCCTAAGTATTGTTGGGTAGGACCCTATCCCAGGAATTAGACCTCACACAATTATGGGAGGAAGTAAAGACCTGATGAGGGGAGTTGGGAAGCCCAAGGGGAATCCCAACCCTAACCAGCCCTCCTGACACGGAGAGGCAGATGGATGAGCAGAGCATGCAGGGAACCCAGGACCCAAGCATTTCCAGATGCTGGTGAGTAGCTGGTGACAGTGGGGTGCTGGTGGGGATGACTAAGGGCCTCATCTATTAGAATCTCAGCCTTTGGGGTGTGATGTGAGATCTAACAAGGAGCCACTCTTCACGTGGAGCCTAGAGCCCCGTGGAGCCAGAGACAGCAGGACAAGGGCACCGCATCAGCTTCTGGACACCCTCTGGGTGTAGGGGAGTTAGGAGGGAAGTGGAGGGGTCACTCCAGCAGTAGGACCTAACTGAGGAGTATGCAGACTGCCATGGAAACCCTTTGCTAAATCAGAAGAGGCCTGACTCCAGGAAATGGGCTGTGTTAGCATAATTTCAACTTCAGCTTCTATTTCATGGCCAAATGCCAGTTCACATTTGCCATAAAACGTTGGAGCTGGAACAAAATAGAGAACTTCAAGTCCTGTAGATGATCAAACTGAGTTGAGGAGCCCTGAAATTCCACAGAGGTGACTCAGGGACACCCGGGAGAGGGGATCTGAGGGCAAGTCAGTGGATGGAGATAGTCCCAGAGTCCCCTTCTTCCCAACCCCTCCCTCTGCCTTTATCTAAGTTAGTTGGATATTTTTCTAAGATTTTGCTTGAAGGAAGAGTTTTTAGCCAAGCAAACAAATGGTTCAGAGATGAATTGTAAATATTCTATACTTTCTTCCCAAACATGGCCTCTTATCACTTATTGCCCAGAAACAATGTTATTTAATGAACACTTGCTATGTGCAAGGTACTCATGGATTTTTTTAATTTTTACAAAGATTATCTCATTCCAATGATCCCATAAAGTAGGTGTTATTATTCTGTTAATGAGAAAATTAAGACTTAGGCTAAGTGATTTTTACATGTCTTACTGAAAGTGATTGGCAGAGCCAACCCAAGCCAATTCATCTGACACCTATACCTCAGCATCCAATTTCTGTGTTATCTGGCAAGAGGAAACCTATTAGCCAAAGTTATTCTTATCTTTCAAAGAAAATTTTTAAAATATGTAAAGTAGCCATTATATTTGTTTTTTGGGGGGTACCTTAAGAAAATATCACAGACTGGGTGACTTTAACAATAGAAATTTATTTTCTCATCTATGTGGATGCTGGGAAGTCCAAGTGTTTTAGTCAGCTTTTCACTGCTGCAACTAAAAACCTGACCAGAACAATATGAGAGAAGGAAAAGTTTATTTGAAGGCTCATGGTTTCAGAGGTCTCAGTTCAGAGATAGCAATCTCCATTCCTTGAGGTGCGGCAGGACATCACGGTGGAAGAGTGTGGCAGAGGGAAACAGCTCACACGATGATCAGAGAGCATCAGGGAGATTCCACTTGCAAGATACAAATAGGTACCCCAAAGCCATGCCCCCAAAGCCCCACCTCCTCCAGCCTCACCACACCTCCCTTCAGTTACTACTCAATTAATGCCAGCAGATGATTAATCGACTGACTGGGTTAAGGCTCTCGTAACCCAATCATTTCTGTTCTGCAACTTCTTGCATGTCTCACATGTGAGCTTTTAGGGAATACCTCACATGGAAACCATAACACCAAGATCAAGGTACCAGCTAATTCCATTACTGGAAAGGGTCCTTTTTCTGGGTAGCAGACAGCACCCTCTTTGTATATTCTCACGTGGCCTTTCCTCAGCATACAGGTGTGGAGAGTGAGCTCTGGTGTCTCTACCTCTTCTTCGAAGGACACAAGTTCTATTGGATTAGGCTCCCATATTATGGTCACATTTAACTTTTATCACCTCCTTATAGGCTGTATCTCCAAATATTGTCACATTGGGGTTTAGTGCTTCAACATGAGGAACATGAGCATTCAGGCCATAAACACCATAAGGCCAAAATAAAAACAATTTATAGAGCATTCAGTGTTTTATTTAATACACCTTTATGTAATGCTTATTCTAAGCAAAGCACTATTTTCAGCATTTTTACAAATATTAACTCATTTTGTACTTAGAACAGCATTGAGAGATGTTTACTACCAATATACCCAATTATATTGGTATATATTGGTATAATTAGTAAACTGGTAAAAATCTTGAGGCATAGAAAAATTAAATTTGATCCTAGTGGTAGAACAGGGACGTGAACTTGTAAAAACCCCACACAGAAAGAAGTCCTTCAAGGGGTCAGACTCCTTTCTGATCTGTAACTCTACCCATGCTTCCTGGGTCATACTAGAAAAGAGTATAAGAGGGTCAGTGAGCAGAGCTGGCTTCCTCTCACTTTCTATTGGTTAGAACTCAGTCACATGACCATGTCTAGCTGCAATGGAAGCTGGGAGATGCCATCCTGCTGTGTATCCATGAGGAAGAGGACAAAGTTAGGAGAACAACCAGCTACCTCTTCTACTGCAGAGAGACACAATGTATCATACACAATAAAATATACTGAATTTATTTGGAGGGAAAAAATTCAATTTCTCTCTTTAACGTTTATAAAATTACACATCTTGGAGGGCTAAATGACAATAGATGGTGGAGGTAGCAGATGACATTGCTGAGTAGCTGCATGTCCACAGAATTAGCTCTTTGTGCCTGTGTGCAGGAGGTAAATGTGAAAGCACTTCCTGTCTCTGTGTTCCTTCCCTGGGAGCACCATTGCCCCTTTTTCTACCACTTTTATTTTAATCTTTGTTTTATTACTCTCTGACCTGTTTTCTGTGTGAAACTAGATAGGGTCACCATGTGACCTGGCCAGCCCCTCTTATTTTGGTGGCCCATGAGCTGTTTCCTGAAACAGAAAGAAGGCTGGGGACAGGCTAGGACAGCCCCATCATTTGCCAGCTCTAGTTGACCCTGGACAGGTTTACTGCTCTGGGCCTCAGTTTCCCTCTTTTTAAGGCCCAGGTTTATGCCGTGATGATCTATTCAAGCCTGAGGGGAGAGGTCCCTGGATTAGTCAGGGAGCCAAATTGCCAGGAGCAATTTGGAGGATAAGAGGTGGGGCATATATAAAAACAAGTTTGCCTGGGGATAAGTCGGCTGCACCCCAGGAAGTTGGCAGTAAGGCATAGAGAAGTGGGAAGTTCCTCCTTGCAACACACCCCGGGCACCTCAGAGCAGACCAAAGCACACAGCCTGGGCTGAGAAGGGGATGAGGTCCGAGGTCCTCAGGGAAAGTTCTAGGGCTGGAGTCACTGGCTATACTCCATAGATTTGGAGCGAGCACTTAAATCTTCCAGGCAAGAGAGCAGGGTCTAGGTATCTGAAGAACGTGTGCCCAGGTGAGCAGCATTTATACCACTGTCCTGTAAGAATTAGTGGGGCTGGGATTGTGGCTCAGTGGTAGAACACTAACCTAGCATGTGTGAGGCAATGATCCTCAGCACCACATAAAAAAAATATATATATATTAAACAAAATAGAAGTATTGTGTCCATCTACAACTAAAATAAGAAACCTTTTTTAAAAAGAAGAATTAGGGGCCATTGTTGCCAGATGCATTTATTTTTCAAAAGAAATGGAAACTCAGGACTCTGCTCATTCTAAAATACTGATGTCTACTGTAAGTTAAACAAAATGTGGGTGGGCCAGATCGTGATTTGGGAGTAGGTGCGTCATCTAGAGTGGTCGCTGTCTAACCAAAAGCCCACATTGATGACTCAGGGCACTTTCCAATGTGTGTGCAGATATTCTCTGTGGAGGAAGGAGGCCTTGGAGCTCCATTTATTAACCAATCAAGATGAGATGGCATGGTGATAGGTTACTGCTTCGACCCATTTTTCACCATGAGAGATGGAGTCCCGTTCCTCCTCAAGACAGATGGAGTCTGAACAAATTCACTGCCTCTTTTCCATAGGAATATGTGCGGCTGCCGTGGCTGTTCCCAGGAGCTATGCTCCCCATTATCCCTCTGTGAAATCAAGGGTGTCAGCTCCATGGTGTGGCCGGGCTTTGGCAGCCCTACAGTGGCCCACTGGGATAAAGGACAGCCTACAAATTCAGAACTGATTTTCTTAAATTAAATTTATGACCATTAAATTGAATTAAAAATATACTTAGCTTGATATTTATATACCTTCTGTTGGGAATCCTACAAGTCAATCCTGTAAGTCTTTTGCAAAAGTATATAACTTACACCCCAGTTTGATCTCATAATTTCTTGCATGTATACCCTCAGAATTATTCATAGCAAGTTTCATGAAATCAAGGCTCTTATGAACCTCAAACAGGAATACGTGAGCCACAGGTCCCTGGTGGCCCATGTAGACTTTACATCAAGAGTTCGAATCCCCTTTACAAACGACCTATGACCATTGGGGCACAGTTGGGGGAGAGAAGATTAAAAACCACATTTTAAGAAAAAAGACTTTTTACTTAAAAATTTGTTATTGGCATTGTGGCTCAGTGGTAGCGCACTCACCTAGCAAGTGTGAGGCCCTGGGTTCAATCCTCAGCACCCCAGAAAGACAAATAAAGGTATTGTGTCCAACTGCAACTAAAAAATAAAGATTAAAAAAATTGTTATCTAAGAATTTTTAATTTTATATATCTGTTAGATATATATAAGAAAATATATTTTAATTTATATTTAAATTATGTTAAAATTCAAATGTATACATCAATTATTAAGGTTATTAAATATAGTTTAATTATTTTAAATAATTAACAATAGGATGCAAACCTTATAAACATCAAAAAACAAGATATCTGTTATAATAGTTTATAATAATACTGTAATAATATATGTAATAGTCTATAATAACATGCACCTGTGATTTCACTTTGTTAAACATATCAATGTTTGTCTCAACTCTTTCAAGAGAGGGAGAGATCACATAACTTTTGTTTCAGTATGTTGTTTAGAACTGTTTGTTTTATTATTAGTTATTGTTGTTACTCTTTTCCTGTGCCTATTTTAGAAATCAAACTTCTTCATAGGTATATATGTACAGAAAAAAACTGTTCAGTATTTTCCATAGCTTCAGGCATCCTGTGGGGTCTTGGAATGCGTCCTGTAAAGTAAGGGGGACAACTGCGTAGCTATCGTGTTGAAGAAATGGGAGCAAAGAATCAGAGGTGAAATGGGAAAGAGAAGTTATGGGAGAAAAAGATGAAAACTCTGGGACAGAGGATCAACTCTATTCTTCTAAGCTGTGGGGGCTGCTGACCAGCTGTGGCTCTCTCAGCAAGTCATTAAGCCTCTCAGAACTAGCTCCCTACCTATAAAAATGGGAATTGTACCACCAGCCCTATCCATCTACCTTATGTGCTGTCAAAAGGCTTAATAGGATTTTTGTGAAAGCATTGGAAAATTTGAAAGTACACTAAGGCAGCAAGATATTTATGATAATGCCGCTTTACTAAATATAAATTTTGAAAAACACAGAAGAAGAGAAGATTGAGAGGGTCCCAAAAATGGAGGGGGGAGGCTCTCTTGGTTCTACTTGCTGCAATGTGGCCATTAGAATACATTTTCTCTAGTTCTGTCTTTCCTTTGAATTCCAAGCTATCTTTATAATCCTTTGAATGGTCCGAATCACCTTTATTTCCAACCTCATTTCAGTGAAATTCATTTTAAGTAAATTCTTGTTCTGACATAGGTCTTTGCAAGTGTTGAATGTATGAAAAAAATCTGAAGATAAACACTGGCCTGAACTGCACGATGCTGAAAATCTTTAATTTTAACTTTTTACAAGAGATTTTTTTCCCTTCCTACTATAAGTGCTTCTGAGTTAGATTTGGGATCAGTATTTGTGTAATTATTCAAAAATCACTATTTTTGGAGCCTAAGTGTACGTCTGGTGGTTCCAAAGAAGGACAGTGGGCAGCTAAAGGCAGCCCAGGAAACCCTGAACTTGGGACATGCCCCCCTGGAACGTCGGCTACTCTGGTGCAAGGACGTTTCAAATTCAAATTTCATCTTCTTGCTCTCTGTGGTTCTCCAATGACTTATACAATCCAAACTCCTTCCTGTGGCAAACCAGCTTCTTAATGATCTTGTTCGGACCCACATTTTCATCTCAGTCCCTGGTTAGATGTGGGTAGCATAGAATAGTGCTATCGTGAGTCTAGAAAGCAAACAGTCCAGACGGATGTGGATAATGGGTACTGAGAGGGAGAACTCCAGGAAAAAAACCAGCCCTTAATAAAATTAAAGAACTTCTCTATGAATAAACATTAATGAGTCAACTGATATATAAATAATCTGATGGGGAAAAAGTATCTCAGTACATACAAAGTGAAACAATGCTAACTCCAGGGGGAAAAAACATTTCGCAGACGGAAAACATGATAGTAGTGGAGAAGGTAGGATATGCAGTGAGTATTATTTACAGGAAAGTACTAATGTCGATACCTTTATTGATTTAATTAAAGGTGGAATGGAATTCTGGGAGGATGGCAAGAAGGGTTGCTGGGTAGGGAACATAGAAGTATTTAATTTTCAACGAGCATAACAGAAAATCAATAGATAATGCCTAAGTTAAAAAAAATAGTTCCATTAGCATTCAATTGATAAATCTAGAAATAAATATCATCCCCTTCATTTTGCCAGCTCTAGGGGTCTCTTCTCCTGCCCTGGACGCTCAGTTCAGAAAGGCCTGTTTCTCTAGGAGGCTTGAGGGAGCCAATAGCCCAAGGCATGACATATACTTTAGGTTAAGGCCTATTGTTTCAGAGAATGGATGCGCGTCTCTATTTTGAGTCTTTCCTTGGTGATTTTGATTTTTGCCAGACAACTTCGGAGAAGATATAGTTAGGTAATCATTGTTTTCCACCTTACCGTTTCAGAGTTGACAAAGAAATCACCCCGGGAGCACTCTGCCCCTTCCTGGTTGGTTGTCATGGAGCTTTGCATTCTCAGTGTTCACTTGTCTATTCTGTGAGGATCATTTCAGTGAAATTCCGTAATATAATCTTGAAAACCATTCCCATGGTAACCAGGGAACAGCACCCCTTTGGAAATTCTCCAGATAAGAGATGAATGAGGGGCATTGTCACCCCTTGGGAGCATCCCCGCCATGTTGTGGAACATTTTCCTCAGTGACATGAAACAACGGACCTAGTGCTGGTGTTGACGATGACCCACATATAAAACAGGAGTAATGGTTAATTAATTTACTTTTGATGGAAAAATTAAATATCTGCAGATGTCTTCGTATGGCTACCCCTTCATTCTAGTGATGTATCTTTCGTATTTCCCCCAGGATTATGAGGTCTGTCCTTAAAGGTCTGACCTCCATGCCCTGACTTCTGGGAGGCATTGGGGTCTCTAAAGGAAAGGGGAGCTTTGGTGAGTGAGGATCCCATGCTTAGACAGTGCCTTGAGTTCTTTTTTTCTATCTTAAAATTTTATATACTTTGTCTTCCATTTAAGGACATTATAACTGTGCATATTTCAATCAAAAACATTTGCATCAAATTTTGGTAAGTCTAACTCAAAGTGGTAGTCCGGGACTGCCTTCCACTTGTTATTCTGGTACCTCATTTTTGAAGCACATCAAAAAGATAAAGGAATAATGCTGGCCTGAATTCATCATTAAAGAGAACCATCTCCTGACCAACGTGTCCATTTAACTATTCCCCAGGAGCCTCTAGCTTCCCAGAAATGCTAATAAGACCTCCAAGTAATAACTTTTTAAAATGCTCTTTTCATTACAGAATAAATCTTAAACACTGATAAGGGTGGTTGACTGCTTATGATAGCTCAGCAATGGGGAAAAACGTGTACAGCATGCGTAATGAATTGGGTGCAAAGCAGCCACACAGTCCCAGGGTCAGTCCATGGCAGGCAGCAAAGCCACTGCTTGGATCGTTATGTACCAAGTTGGCGTCATCTGGTTGTTGGTACATCTTATTTTTAGAAGCACATTAACAGGGTAGAGGTGCTAATGGGATTCAGACCTTGCCCTTAAAACACAGACACAAATAATACAAGACACAAGTTTAAAATGTCATACACAAAGAGGTGAAAGTTGAACAGAAAAAAAGATATGTCCTTACTTGGAGAGGGGAGTGGCAGTGAAGAACAGGTATTGGAATCTTTGGGAAGGAGATATTGAAGAGGACCCAGGAGGATAGGGCTAAGAAATGCAGAAAAGGGCAGCGAGAGAAGAAACCTCAGCTCAGGGGTGGGAGCCATGTTTTCTTTCTTTCACAACTTTATTGGGGTATGATTGACATGTAAAATGCTGTGCATATTTATCCACTAGAATACATACAAATTTAATGAATACTATGAGTTTAGGAATGAGTATGCATCTGTGAAAACTATCACCAACATCAAGACCACAGAGACATCCATTACCTTCCACAGTTTCCTCCTACTTCTTTATTATTGTTACTATTACTATTGCTACTATTAATACTTTGCATGTGATAAGAATATCATATAAAATCTATTCTCTTAGCATAGTTTAAATCTTCAATATATCATTGTTAGCTCGGCACTATGCTATATTCTAGATATCCAGGATTTATTTATCTTGTTTAACTGAAACTTCATACCTTTTAATTTTCACTTCTCCATTTTCCTCTCCCTCAGATACTGGCAACCACCATTCTACTCTGTTTCGATGAGTTAGAATGTTTTAGATTCCACATATAAATGAGATCGCATAGTAGTTGTCTTTCTGTGTTTGGTTTATTTCACTTAGCATAATGTCCCCCTAGTCTACCAATGTTATTTATAAAGGACAGTCTATGCTACTTTTTAAATTAATTGGCTCTTTTTAGTTATGCATGACAGTGAAATTCATTTTTCATATAACTATACAAGCATGGAAGGAATATTTCTTATTCTAGTTAGGATCCCATTTTTGTGAAATCACATGATGGTGGGATTCACTCCATTGTTTCATATATGAACATGGAAAAATTATGTCAGATCCATTTCACTGTCTTTCTTTTTCTTATCCTCCCTCCTTTCCCTCCATTCTCCATTGCCCAATCTACTTAACTTCTATTATTCCCTTCTTCCCCTCTTTATTGTGATTTAGTTTCCATATATCAGAGAAAACATTTACCCTTTGGCTTTTTTGGGACTGGCTTATTTCACTTAGCATGATAGTCTCCAGATCCAGCCATTTACTAGTTAATGTCATGAAGTCATTCTTCTTTATGGCTGAGTAATAATCCATTGTGTATATATACCACATTATCTTTATTCATTCATCTGTAGAAGGGCACCTAGGTTGACTCAATAGCTTAGTAATTAGGAACTGAGCTTCTCTAAACACTCATGTGGCTGCATCACTGTAGTATGCTGATTTTAAGACCTTCTGGTATATATTGAGGAGTGGGATAACTGGGTTATGTGGTGGTTCCATCCCAGATTTTCTGAAAAATCTCCATACTGCTTTCCAGAGTGGTTGCACCAATTTGCAGTTCCACCAGTAATATGTGAGTGTACCTTTCTCCCAACATGCTTGCTAACATTTCTTGTTACTTATATTCTTGACAATTGCCATTCTGACTGGATTGAGATGGAAGGAATCTCAGTGTAGTTTTAATTTGCAATTCTTTCATTGCTAGAGATGCTGAACATTTTGCTGGGGGTGGGTACCAGGGATTGAAATCAGGGTCACTGGATCACTGAGCCACATCGCCATCCCTATTTTGTATTTTATTTAGAGACAGGGTCTTGCTGAGTTGCTTAGCCCCTCTCTTTTGCTGAAGCTGGCTTTGAACTTGCAATCCTCCCGTCTCAACCTCCTAAGCCACTGGGGTTACAGGTGTGTGCCACTGTACCCAGCTGTTATTTTTTTTATATTTGTTGACCATTTATATTTCTTCTTCTGTGAAGTGTTTGTTTATCCTTTGCTAATTTATTGATGGGGTAAGTTTTTTTGTTCTTTATATATCCTGGAGATTAATGCTCTATCTGAGGTGCAGGTGGCAAAGATTTTTCTCCCAGTCTGTAGGCTCTCTCTTTACACTCTTAATTGTTTCTATTGCTATGAAGACTTTTTGGTTTGATGCTATTCCATTTATTGATTCTTGATTTTACTTGTTGTGCTTTAGGAGTTTTGTTAAGGAATTCCGTTCCTGAGCTGATATATGGGAGTGTCGGGCCTAAAATTCCTTCTAGTATGTGCAGGGTTTCTGGTCTAATACCTAGGTCCCTGATCCATTTTGATATTTTTGTACAGGGTGAGAGATAGGGGTTCAATTTCATCCTACTACATATAGATTTCCAGTTTTCCCAGAACAGTTGGTTAAGAGGCTATCTTTTCTCCAATGTCTGTTTTATCTCATACTAGACAAGGTAGCCATGGTTTCCTAGAGGGCCACCTATATTTGGTTTTGAATGGGTGATTTAAATAGTCATTTATTTGTTTGTATTTCCAATCCTTTTTAGTTCCAATAATCGACGACATGTGGTATGGTGAAAACATCTTTCTTTGAATTGCAGTGGTGTTTTATTCTCTAAGTCTATTCATGGCCATAAATGTTGTAATTATAAAGCATGATGTAGAAACTCAGCTGCTGGTTCATGGGCATCCCAATTTACACATGTTGCTTTCATTAGTCTTCTTTTTTATATGCCAAAAAAATTAGTATAAATGGTTTATTAAAAATGATTGTCCCCAACTTCACCCCTGACCTGCTCCACCCCTGGGATCCTCAGAGGAGATCACTTTAACTGTTTCATTTGATGTTTATTTCTGGGTTTCTATGTAGCATGCTGACATGGGTCTTTTAAAAAAGCTGTGGATTTTCTGTTCTTCTGGGTGAAGTTTTAGTGCTCTTGTGTTCTCTATTTCCATTTCCTGTCTTGCCATCCTCCCAATGCTTACATCTATTTCTAGCTGGATTGATATTAATATTAGTGTGGTCATATAAATAATACTCACTGCAAAATCTAAGTAATCTATTATTGTGTTTTCTTTGTTGCAAAATGTTTTGCTTTCCTGGAGTTATAATTGCTTTGTTTTTCCTCTTTAGGTTTCCTATGTAGTTTGAAGGTTTCATCCCACCCTGCCCCCCCATCCTATTTATACATCAACTGACTTTTAAATGCTTAAGAAAGGGCTGGGGATGTGGCTCAAGCAGTAGCGGTGCTCACTTGGCATGCGTGTGGCCTGGGTTTGATCCTCAGCACCACATAGAAACAAAGATGTTGTGTCCGCCAAAAACTAAAAAGTAAATATTAAAATTCTCTTTCTCTCTCTCTCTCTCTCTCTCTCTCTCTCTCTCTCTCTCTCTCAAAATAAATAAATAAATAAATAAATAAATAAATAAATAAATAAATAAATAAATGCATGCTTAAGAATATCAGATGGGCTCTCTTTTATTAATTTGGCCTTTTCCTGGAGATCTCACTCCCAGCATCCCCCTCCTCCTCACACAAGGAGAGTTGATTGCTTTTATAAAAGTCGGCCCCAGGGTGCCCATCTTGGGTCTTTTCTACTGAGTTGGATTCTTGGTTCCCTGGCTCTTGCATTTCCTTGTGCCCCAGGCTCTTTTCCCATTTTACAGCCACATTCCTCAGGAGCTTTCCAAGTACCCAGCTTCCAGTGGTCCCCAGAGATTCTCACTTCCTGAGAATTTCCTTGCCTGTGTGCAGTCCCTGCCCACAACAAGCCAGGGTTGATACGAGTGGCAGGCTGAATACAGGGAGAATGACAGTGTGGGACCTCTGGGGCCAGGTACCAAAGGACGCCCCACCCCACCTTGCCCTCTTAGATCACTCACTTGCTCTGTAGAAGTTAGCAGCTGTGACAAAAGGAATACTGTAGCAGTGATGGCAAAGTTCCCTTTGTTCCCCAGGGTCAGTCCATGGGGGAACAGCAGACACCCATCAGAGCATTTTTGTATTTTAACTTTGTATTGAGTTAATATCCTTAGATCTGTTGAACACTGAACAGATGAAGGCATCCTATTTTGATATGAATTTATTCATTTCTGAGCAACTCTGGGAAGATAGAGCGTCATTATACTGCCCTCGGGCACCACTGGGCCCCCTCTGCCAGCGATGGTTATCATAATTTAGTGAGCTGAGCCAACGATGCACTTCTGCCATTTGCATCTTTGTGAGGGATCGACTTCAGCTGCTAATGCCATTAAAATCAAGCATATAAATAAACTTCCAAATCACTGAATCGCAAAATGTAAATTAAGATTTCTAGAAATGAAGCATGCATACATACATAATCAGAACACTTTCCTGAGAAATGGAATTTTTGTTAGGTGATGGTTCAAGGGTTTTGGGTACCATTAATGAAGTAAAACAATTTGTTTAAATAACTGTTTATATTGTCTTCATTTTGTAATTTTAAATCTTGTTTGTGTTTCATAATGGTACAGATGAGTCTAGTAATATACTTACACAGACTTCTTTCCTTCCTTCCTTCCTTCCTTCCTTCCTTCCTTCCTTCCTTCCTTCCTCCCTTCCTTCCTCCCTCCCTTCCTTCCTTCCTTCCTTCCTCCCTCCCTTCCTCCCTCTCCCACCCCTTTCTTTCTCTCTGGCACTACAGATCAACCTCAGGGATGTGGGGAATGCTAACTAAGCATGTGCTTTACCACTATGCTATGCCCAAGTCACTCATGTCATTTGTTTACAAGTAAATGCATTATATTTATTGTTCTTTCATGGGTACATGATATATCACAACATACAACTAAGTGGCAGAGCCTGTATTTGAACCCAGGTCACACTGACTCTAAAGCACATATTCTTATTATTTTGGTTTTCTTATTATTATTTATACCATTAGCTTCTATAAAAGTGGTCTTCCTATAAATTCCTTTTTTAAAAACTTTGCCCCATGAATATTCTGCTTTACCATTCCTAAGATGCCTAATTGTTTTACATTTGAAATCTCATAAGCCAGACTGCATCCCTTAATGAATAGGGTCCTATCCCTGATCCTGGCCAAGTGGCAGTCCTAATGCAGTGGTCACTGCACTGTGCCCACTTGGCTGATAAATTGAGATTGTGTCTAGTCTATGGCAATAGTATATGGTTTCAAATCCCAAGAATTTAAGGACATGAGAATGGTGCATGTTGAGAAGCAGGGTCTTTTTTCTAGGTTAGTCCTCAGAAGGAACGAATGCTGCTAGCACTTCATCTTAGATGTGTAGCCTCCAGAACTGTAAGACAATAAATTTCTGTGGTTTAAATTAACCAGTTTGCAATACTTTGTCATGACAGTCCTAGAAAACTACTACAGGAGGCCTCCTCCCCAAGCTGGAATTCATGCTTCATTAGGAAAGTTGCCCAAGGGATAACAGATTAGTTGCTGAATTGGCCAAGGTTAGGACTGGTCCAAGTCATAGGACTGAGGCTGAAGGAAAATAGCCCCCATCTCTCTTATGATGGAAGCTGGGAGCCTCGTGAAAGTGCTGGTGCTGGAGGGCTGTGGCTGGAGGTCAGGAAGGGCAGGATGGAACTCATTAAGAGCTGCCGGGTGTCACTGAGCATGATTCAGTGTGCAGCAGCGTGGGTCCACCCTTTATGTCTCCATGCAGATGGAGCATCGAGAAAAGAAGGGAAGTATGCTGGATGCTAGGAAGAGATGTCTCTTCCTTGTCCCCTGAAAGAGATTTATTGACAGGGACTAGCATCATGCAAAGGAGAAATGCTTACAGTGCTCAGCTCCACAGTGGAGTAAGCAATGAAAGGTGAGTTTAGAGCTTGGATCACCCTCCCTCCCTTCAAATATACTTGAAGAATATAAAACAGGTACCATTTTTGAGAAGGATTTGTTTCCACCAAGGAATTGGTCAAGCAAAGGCTGGGTGGCTACTTTGCAGAGATTTTCTCATGAGATGTTTAACATTTTTTGGTGAGATGTGTCCCTTTGATGAAGCCCATTTGTCTCTTCTCAAAATAATGTTTTGAAATGCATAATATGAAATGCATAGAATTACAAATACATTGAAATACAGTATTAGAAATATTGTCTTTAAAAAGCAAGTTCATGATATAGTGTGATGATTAATTTTAATGTTGAACTTGACTGGGTCATGGGCTGACCAGATAGATGGTTAAACACTATTTGTGGTGTGTCTGTGAGGATGTTTCAGTAGCTAGAGTAAAGAAGGTGACCCTCCCCAATGTGGATGGGCATCATGCAATTCACTGAAGAACTGAATTGAACAAAAAGGCAAAGGAAGGGGCCGGGGTTGTGGCTCAGCTGTAGAGTGCTTGTCTAGCCATGTGCGAGGCACTGGGTTCGATCCTCATAAAAATAAATAAATAAATAAATGTCCGACTACAACTAAAAGCAGTATTAAAAAAAAGAAAGAAAGAAAAGGCAGAGGAAGGGGGAGTTTGCTCTCTTTGCCTGACTGCTTGAACTGGGACATCAGTTTTCTGCGCTCTGCTGGGATTTATACAATTAGACCTCTGGTTCTCAGAATCACAGCATCATCTTTCTTTGATCTTAAGTTGGAAGATGGCAATCATAGATTTGGCCTCCAGTCATGTGAGCCAATACCAATACTTAGGCAGAGTGACCACAACTGATAAACACAGGTGGGAAAGACCAGAGACTGGACCTAAGATCTAAAGGCTACACACATGCATGCATGCATGCATGCATGTGCATGCATACACTCACACACACACATACACACACACACACACACACACACACATTGTGTTTGTTTTTTTGAAGAACTGTGACAAAACGTAGAACAAACAAATGCTTTTGTATCAATGCACTAAATACAAACACATAAAACAAAAACAAAAGAGTTAGCAGTGAGTTCAGGAGCTACATGATTTCTAAGTATAAAAGGCATTGTGGGATACCTGCAGCACTGTGAGTGATATGGAGATACCCGAGTTTGTGTTGGTGACATCACAGATGGCATCATCACTGGAGGTTGTTTCTTATATTCCTAACTGAGGACATGGCACACTTCAATTAGAGGTTAGTAGGGGGAAAATATGTAATTTTTCTGTTCAAGTTTGTGAACTCTGAGTTAAGAACCCCCATCCAAGAGAATTCCGGTGTTAGCATTGACCCAGATGTCTCTACATATAAAGCAGGTGCATTAGAGGCTCGTGCCAAGGAGACATGCCACCTAAACACAAGTCTCTGTCACTTCTATGCCCTTTATGGGCCCATATCACAGATGGCATCATCACTGGAGGTTGGGGATACTTTTGGGGAGCTTTTGCTGCCTCTCTGGATGGCCCACTGCGAGACCCCACCCTCTCCTCTTGTCTCAGCCCCAGTGTTGCTGCCCCTGCCCGCGGAGGACTTCAGAACACCAATGCCTGTGGTCCTCCCTGGGAGGAGGAGGAAAGCTCCAGCCGCACAACGCCTGCTCCCATGAAAACACAATGACATGCCTGATGACTTGGGGTGGGCAAGTCACGTGGTTCTTCCCAATCGTGGCCAAGTGAGTCAGTCAAGAGGGAGCACTTGTGCATTTGGGTGGTATTGGACAGGACACCGACCCACTGACCACTTGGCTGGTGAGGATAGAAAAGGCTGACTTCCCTTTCTGTGTTACATAGTTTGTAAGCCAAGTCCCACAGACAGGAGGCAGGACAGAGAGGCCCAGCCTGTCAAGGACATGCAGGATCCTCGATCTGAAGTCCAGAGACCATGCATTTCACTCTTCCTGGGGTAGTCTCCTAAATAAGGCGGGGGGGGGGGCGGTGGTGCTGGCAGATTTTGTTGCTGTGTACTGTTCACCCAACAAGTATCTTCTGATCCCTGGTATGTACTAGACACTGTGCTAGAGTTGAGGAAATAATGAGGAAGTTTGCCAAGTCCTGCTCTCTGTGAGTTCAGTGTAGGGAGGAGAGGAAGGACCAGGCACAGTGTACTGTGAGAACTGCACAGATGCACCTTGATCTACCGTGCAGGATGTCCTGATAAACCCATAGTCAGTTGAAAATGTCCTGACTCAAGAAGGCACATGATACACCTGCTGAGCCTCCCTTATGTATGCTCAGAACCCTTCTGTTAGCTTACAACTGGGCGGGACCATGGAACTCAAAGCCTATTTTATAATATAGTGTTGAATATCTCATGGGACTTTGGGAGTACTGAAATGAAAATCAAGATGGGCATCAGGGTGTGTTTTCTCACCTCTGCAAGGTTGAAAAGCTGTTGAGTCTCATCGCTGTAAGACGGGAACGTCTGTCTAGGTCAGAGTCTCCCCTGTGCTGTGAAGCAAGGAGGCAGCAGGGTCTCATCGGACTCCTACTAAAGGGCTCTACCTTAAAACACATCACACAAATGGCTTTACTCAAACTATTAAAATGCCACCATCAAACACTTTGGGTTACTTTTCCTGTTGAACGTTGTACAAAAAAGTCATCAATAGGCTGGGATTGTGGCTCAGTGATAGAGCGCTCACCTAGCACGGGCGGGACCTGGGTTCGATTCTCAGTACCACATAAAGATAAAAAGGCATTGTGTTGTGTCCATCTACAAAATAATTCTCTCTCTCTCTCTCTCTCTCTCTCTCTCTCTCTCTCTAAAAAAAAATCATCAATGAAGAAATGGTACCTGATTATCTAGTCATTGTCCTTGAGAAAGCACTGGGCTTCACCACCTTCACTCCTAAGAAACCTTTCTGCTCAGCCCCATCCATCGCCAAAGTCAGTAAAAACACCAAGTAGTAAAAAAAAAAAAAAAAAAAAAAAAAAAAAAAAGGCATTTATAAAATCCCATCAATCAATGAAATTTGAAGACTGATTCTGGTGGCCATTCCTTTGAGAGACGTGAGCAAGAGAATATCCAGTGACAGGTGAGGAGGAGGGTGAGAGATGTCAGACCTCAGAGGGACCACAACTGGCCATATAGCCCAGCCCTCGGGGTTTAGCCAAGAAGTGGGCCTAGTGCCAGTTCCCCCTGAGACCCAGCAGAGGGAACCTTCTGGATTCCAGGTGAAAAGTGGTGGAAGGGCAGCCTCTCAGGTGGCTGCCTTTGATGACTCATTGCCTTCCTGGGTGGGACGTGGGAGAGAGATGCTGGACTTGGCCACTGGGACACTAGCACAGTGGGCCGTCTTCGTGGCACCCGTCATTGACACACATCTGGGGGTGGCTGCAGTAAAATCATGGGTACTGGGAAGCCACTCCTGCTTTTCCTGCCAAAAATAAGAGAGTAAATTAATTGTCCAATTTGTACATTTTTAGAGAGTGCTCTGAGCAAAACCAGCCATCTTGCATCAGGCACATATTTGGCCTCACGCGGCTGGACTAAAGAAAACATCTCACATCTTGATTTCTGAAAATCATTCTTCACACGTCTTTTGAGCACATTCCTCCAATGGACAATATATATTTTCTCTCATTTTTGGAGGGGAAAAATATCCACAAGGAAAATTTTAGTATTTCTAATGTCCTCCACCATCCAACCTGCCTGAACCCTCACCAAACCTTCTGTGAGCATCGCTCTCAAACCTCGGGTCCAGCAGGGGAAGAATCCAGGGGAACAAGAATAGGCCGTCCCCAAAGGCTGAGTAGCCTCCGTCTCCATGGGTCCTGACAGTGTGGCGAGTTCCTACGGCAGGCCTGCCTGCAAAGCCCTGTTCCATACATTCAGAGCCTGGGACTAAATAGGAAGTGTCCAGGTGCCAAAATAAATGAGTCTCCTCATCAGGAGGAGACTGAGGTGGTGCCAAGGCCCTGGATTTAGACCACAGCTGAAAGGGACCATGGAAAACTTCTGGAAAGCTCCCCTAGGAAGGTGGAAGAAATGCACACACTGCCTCACGTCCAGCAAGACAGCACCGAATCTGCTCTGTAAATAATGACAGGGCTTCACTGGGAGACGCAGCTCTAGGATATGGAGGCTATCCCCACACAGCCCTCGACACACACTTGAACTCTGAAGCTGGAAACACAGACCAGGCGAAAAGGGGAATTTCTTTTGTCGGGTCCTAGATTTGGAGCCATTTCTCATATCTCCCCTTCATCTTCCTTCTCTCCCAACTCACCCTTACCCCTGATCAGAAGCAAACCCTCAAAGCAAGTTTTTAATTGGTGCATCAGAAAAAAAAGCCAGCAGGAGGCTCACTGGAGCAGAGTGAGGACTGGCACTAGCCAAAGAGGGAGGGACTGAGATGAATCCCAGAGGAGCCACTTGAGATAAAGGGGGGCAGTGTGGACCCATCTTCGGAGGTGCCACTCCAGCCCAGGAGAGAGAGGTCAGCTCTGCAGCTGTCCCTGGACCCACCCCTTCCCACCTGGCCCTCAGCAAGGGGGCTCCTCTTCCCAAATGGAGATTTCCACAGGTCTGCCCTGCAGACAGGGGCCAGTAACAGAGGCATTGAGACCATATGGGCAGGGGGAGGGCCAAAGCAGAGGCCAGGCCAGGCCAGTGAGAAGTCCCTGCCATCTCC
Organism: Ictidomys tridecemlineatus; assembly: GCF_052094955.1. Lineage (NCBI taxonomy): Eukaryota > Metazoa > Chordata > Mammalia > Rodentia > Sciuridae > Ictidomys > Ictidomys tridecemlineatus. The sequence continues at coordinate 17,363,268 of NC_135484.1, forward strand.
CACATGGCTTCATTGAATTCTGGCCAGAGCTCCCACAGCAAGAGAGCTTGGGTGCCTTCTGAGTGCAGAGTCTAACTCTTCCCAGCCTGGCCAAGCTGGGCTTAAAGAAACTGCCACACAAATAGGATCTGTTCTCCGAAGAGGTGGATCTGCCTGTCATCCCCGTATCTGAACGTCAAAAGACTCTTTAAAGCAAGTCGTCATTAAGGATACCCAGGGACACTGTGGCCAGGAAGACTGTCACTTCATGTCCCTTGTTATACAGAGTAGTCCCTCCAAGGAATGTAGGTAAATTTGAATAGGCACTAAGTTGCTACCTGGGAAAGACAGGGTGATGGGCCCCTAACCTCTTTGTTTTCTTAGAATGCAATGTGATCAGACCTTCTTGGACTGAGATGGCAGTGACGTAACCCAAGTGCCCCCAATTAAGAACCACTCCAGGGAAGACTGAGTCGGGATGTCAGGCTTGTTTCCCCCAGGAGAAAGTCCTTTTGTGGATAGGTTTCAGCAGATTATTTAAGCAATTACCACTGACAAGACACTTTAGGCAGAGAGATCATCCTGTGGGACTGAGTGCAAATCTCCCTGGGGGGCTCCAGACCCTAGGCAGTCATAGCTGGAGAGGCAGGGACTGTCCTTCGTCCTCCATCAGAATAAAATATCACTGTGGTTTTGAGTTCATTCGGAGGGATGAAAGCAAGGATCCACTGGACCACAGGGGCACTATTTTCACTGTGGTCAATGAAATTATGGTGGTGGAGAATTGAAGCCTGTCAATAGTTGACGAGTTTCTCTGGCTTTAATCTCAGCCCGTTGTTTGGAAGCAAGACAGGCCTCCTGTAGTAAAGCTTGGCAGTCGCAAGCAACTTTTTTGCAGGAGCATCTTAGGAGAAATACAACACAGTTTGTAATTTGGGTAAGTGGGGCTGAAGCAATTAAATTAAACAGAAAAAGATGACCTTACCTTTTTTAGGCAAATCAATTTGGTTAGTTATTTCCAGAGATGGAACAAACTCTAAACTGTTAGTGTTCTCTGACTATTATCACTCATCCTTCAGATTAATGTCATATTTAAGGAAACCAATAGCGTGTATGAGAGGCAGCAAATGTCCTTGAACAGAATTTTCAGCCAATTTGTGACACGTTTTTATTGATTTTAAAAAATGATACATTACAATTCTTATTACACATATATACCACAATTTTTCATATCTCTGTATATAAAGTATGTTGACACCCAATCCATGTCTTCATGCATGTACTTTGGATAATGATGTCTATCACATTCCAACATCCTTGCTAATCCCCTGTCCCCTCCCTTTCCCTCCCAACATGGGTTTGAATTGATTTATTAGCAATTTAGTTGTTAGGAGGAAACAAATTTGGACCCTGACCTGAGGGCTCTTTTACCATCCTGAGATCCAATGCTTCAGCATAGGGTACCATAAGAAGGGCGCTGAACTGTCAGAAGCAGATTGCATCTACCTGGGGCTGCTAGGTCTTGCAGGGGGAGGCTTGATTTAGACGGTGAGATTCAAAGAGTCAGAGAAGGGAAGAGGGGCAGAGGATGCTGTCAACCAACACAGACATAGGAATCCACCGTGGAATGTTCCAGAGATGCCGAGGAGAGAAAGCACATCTGCTGGCACAGGGAATGGCTGTAGCATGGAAGGCCTTGAGGGATCCTTTCAGCTGTAGCTCTTCTCCTGAAGGTAGATGAGAGGGCTTTCACTACAGCCATGGGGTGTGCATGTTCAGTGACATCATGCATTGAGGATCTCCCACCTCCCAAATCCCACTGTTAGCCCCACAGATACCAAATAAGAACCATCCTCTCCCTGGCCTTGCTGTGTCTGCTGCCAATCATAACAGGTGTTCCTAGCAAGTGTTTTATAACAGCAGGTGGGAGATGGTACCCTGGCTCCACAGTGGCATTGATGGCCCCACTTAGTCATTTCCCATTCTCCTCCTCGGATGGGACAGTCATGGTCCCAGTTCCTCTTCCCATCCTCTCACTGTTGCCTGTCAGGAGGCAGGAGTGTCTTTCTCCCTGTCATGGTTAATTTGAATTGTCAACTTGATTAGATTGATTGATGCCTCTTAATCAAGAGGCTTATGGGTCTGTCAATGAGGGTGTGTCTAGGAACGAATGGCCAACTGATAGGAAGACCTTCCCTAAGCATGGGCAGCACCGTCTATAGGATGACGGCTTGGGTGGAATAAAGGTTAGAAGAACAAGGAAGCAGCAGATGCAAGCTGGATTCCTCTTGAACAGGTTCTTGATTACTGCTGCAATCGCCTGAAGATATCTGACTCTCGCTTCTTCACTCTTCCAAAGGGGACTCTGCCAGTGATTTTCCAGGAAGTTTCCAGAAGCCTTCAGTACTGGACTAGGGTAGCACCATTGATCCCTCTTTTTCTGAGGCTTCATCCTCTTGGACTGTACATCTACTGGTTCTTCCAGCTCTCCAGCCTGCCGACGGCCATTGTGGACTATCCAGCTTCTGGTCACATAAGCCAACTTAATAAATCCCCTTTTTATAATTTTACTTCCTGTTGATTCTTTTCCTCTAGAGAATCATGACTAATACAGTCTCTGTTAGGGAAAGAAACATCACCCTAAAGACCAGAGCTGACTTGACCTGGATCTCATTGGCTGGAACTGGGCCCTGTGCCCACCACTGGCTCTACGGGAAGCTGGTCAGAGGGTCCACACTGCCAGGACTGGTTTGGACAAACCCGTTCCACATTCTGGGAGTGGGATTTCTGACGTCAAACAAAACAAAGACTCTGCCATCAGATAGTAGGGAGGCTATTGGATAAAGGTTGGTGGGCCAGCGAGGACCTACCCTCCACCACTTTCTCCTTGTATAGATGATGGTAATAAAGCTGAGGGGGGAAGACCCTCCATGGCGTCATACAGCAAGAGCATGCACCTCCAGCTAACCCAAAGAAGGCACCAAGTGCTAGTGGTTCTGCAAGGTCAAGGCACCAGAGACCCCTTGGCTGAGGAAAGGCACAGTTCTTAACCCTTTCCATGCATCCATAGCCTGGGGAGCTCGAAGAATACCACAGGTGTGTCCTGGCTCCTCCTGGTTCAATTTCAACTAGCCTTGCCTGAGGCCCAGGCAGCCTCCTTTTCAAAGGTTTCCCAGGTGTTATCAGCTTTCAATAGTGTCAATAGGTTTCAAAGTGTCAACTTTGGCTACTATATCCAGTTATTCAATCAAATGCTAACTCAGGTGTTGCAGGTGTGACTAAAGTCCGTAATCAATTGACATTAAGTAAGAGGTGATCCTGGGCTGTTTGGGGGGCTTGACTCAATTTTTTGAAAGATCTTAAGAGCAAGCTGAGGCTTCCCTGATTAAAAAGAAATTCCATGTGGACAGCAGCTTCAGACAGCTCCTCTCCCTGGTGATCTGTCTGTGGATTTCAGACAATTGCCAGTACCAGGCAATATCTCTACATATGTACTGTCCACTGGTTCTGTTTCTCTAGCGGAGGCCTAATACACCAGGTGAGTTTAATATGACACTCAGGCTAAGGACCGGTAGGTAGTAAGCCACAGTCACCAGAATAAAAGAAGCCAAGGTCTAGTCTCATCTCTTCTACCTGGAGGCTCCAGAGCTGTAAAACAGGAAGAATCTGTGTCTGCTGCACAGTCACCAGTGTGAAGGTTTCCTGCTCTCAGGTGTCAATTCTGCACACATCTGGACTGAACGGAGGCTACTATTCTTATTGTGGTGTGGGCCATTCTGGGCCATGAACAACTAAATGCCATTCCAACCAAAAATGAGCCTGGTGTTCCACCTCACTGGCATCTAAGGTTGAGGACTTTGAGACACCTAAATACTGCCTCCCCCATCCCCAACTTACTCTTAAACAGGCAGAAGGGCACCTGTGTACACACAAAGACACCATGCCACACAAAATGCAGGAAACTGAGGCAGGTTATCCAACTCTGGTAAAGAAATAAGGCAGGCAGCCAGGGAATCCAGAGGCCACAGCGTTTATTACAACGGACTGCATTCTTTTATTTACTCATCCTCGTTCTCCTAGGGCATTTTTTATATTTTGTTTTGTTTTGCTTTGTTTGTTTTGTTACAGAGCACTTGGAGAGTTAGGGAAGCCTTGCTCTTCCCCCCGCAGCCACATTTCGTTTCTGAGTTGCTGGCAATCAGGAGCGGGCTTTGGCTGCAGCTGCGCAGAGTGAACACTTCCCTCCAGGGAGTTCCTTCTCCTCCCCAGCTTCGGTAGCCTTCAGCCTGGAAGACCAGTGCCCTCTGGTGGCCATATGCTGCAGTAACAATAGTTTGCTGAAAGCAGTTCTGGGGTCTTATGGTTTGCTCTGATTTCTTTCAGAAGTCATTCATTCAGTATCTACTCCTGTCAAGTGGAGAGGTTTCTGGTTTATCTGGTAGTAAACTTGTGCATTCCTGTATCTTAAATTGTGGTATGCATAAGCAGGAGCATTCAATATAAAGCAATAAACTGCACAATATGCTACAAGGTGAAAAATGAATGTTGAGGGGAACCAGATCAGGAAGGGGAATTGAGTGGTGGTAGAGGTGAAGGATGATGGGGGAAGAACAGTTTGAGATAGTGGAGCCAGGTGAGCTTTGGAGAAGGTAACCTCTGACCAAAGACCTGCAGGAGGAGGGCATGAGGGAGTCAGTCATGAAGATTTGGGGGCACAAGAACATTCCAGGAAGAGAAAAAGCCTGCACAGGCCTGAGGTGAGAACCTGTCTGATGGGTTAGTGATGGAGTGAGCCTGGCCGGGAACAGGAAACAGGTTCACACACCTTGGCGGCTGTGGCAAAGGGTTCATCCTTGACTCTGAAAGAAAAGGGGAGCCACCAGAGAGTTCCAAGGAAAGGAGAGGTATGATCTGACTGACGATTTCAGGTCTGCATTTACTTGGGCTGCCCTGATGGAATTCTATAGACTGGGTGAATGACACAGAGTAATTCACTTTCTCACAGTCCTAGAGGGAAAGTCCAAGATCAAGGTGCTGACAAGTTCAGTGCTCGACGGGGACAAAAACGTTACCATAATTGCAGCCATCTTCCTTTTCCCTGCCCCCACTTTATGAATACTGTACTTATTCCCAAGAAATAGAAACTAGCCCAAGATAAAACCCACGGGTCCAGAGACGTGCTCGTCTCTCCCTCTTCTCTCATTGAGAAATAGAAGACATCTTACCAGCCCCTGAGATGGGGACCTACTGGTTTCCCTCTTCTCTCCTTGAGAAGATAAAGGGACATGCCAGCTTCCTTGTTCCCCCTCTGAGAGATAGGAAAACTGCCTGTCTCTGTTCCCAAGAAACAAATTTGCCTTCCACGAGATCAGGGGATGCTCACTAAGTCAGTCAAGACTAAACCTGCCCCTAGCGTGCATCCATAATTCTAGCCTATAAAAGGTAACATTTAAGGGGGAGTTGCGGCTACTCTCTCTCCTTGGGGCTGCTGTCCCTCTCTTTGTGCAGAGCAGCCTTGTCAGTCTCCTGACAATAGATCCTCTTCTTATCCCAGGGGTTTGTGTGATCAGTCCTGCACCACTTTTCTTTCAGACACTTTCCTTTTCATATTCTACCTTCTCTGCTGTTTGAGGACATGGTGGAGAAAAGGAGAAGGAGAGGAGATGGGCTCTTCCTCTTCTGATAAGGGCATTAATATCATCATGGGGGCCCCTCCCTCACAACCTCACGGGAGTCTAACTACCTCCCCAAGGCCCACCTTCTAATACTATCCCACTTGGGGGTGGGGCTTCAGCATAGCAATTTGGGGGTAGACATAAATGTTTAGTCTATAACAGAGTCACCAGGGCCACTGTGTGAGCTAAGAGAGGGCAGAGATGGGAGCAGGGAAGCAAGAAACCTTGATGACAATCCAGTGAAGGACAGTGGCTCTGGTTTGGGCTAGCATGGTAGCAGCAGACCAACGTAGTAAGGAGTGGTCAGATTCTGGAGAGACTTTGGAAGCCCAGACAACAGGATTTCCTAATGCTGAATGTGGAATGTGAGAGGAAAAAGAAGGATGACTAGGGATTCGGAATAAATGGATTTGTGTTTAAATTTTAGCTCTGTGACTTACTGGGTGTGCCAGCCTGGAAAAGGGTATTAACTTCTCTAAACTTTCTTATTAAAGATGTATTTTTCAGTACCTCCATGTGTCAATCACTATACTGGGTGCTGGCAACACAGGAATGAACTTGGTAAGGTCCTGCTCACCTGGAATTGCACTCTGGTGGAACAGGGGCAATAAATGATCACCCAGGGTTCACTGAATGAATTAAACGTGTCAATTGCCTCCTGCACACCATACCAATGCTTTTCTCCAGGAAACAGCTAATTCTATCACCCTCTTCCTGCTTTCTACCCATTGGAGGACAAATCATGTCACATGATTGGACCAACCAATGAAGGATCAGAAGACATTACTGAGTGGCAGCTTTCCAGTTTTTCAGATAGAACTCCCCAAGAATAGAAATTAGTCCCCAGGACCAGAAATAGGAGAGGCCGTGTTGCCTAAATAGAAGAATAGAAACTCTGGTTTTTCTTCTTAACATTATTCCAGAGCCCAGATACTAAACCCAGATACAATGACTGTGCCAACATCTTAGCCAGTAGTTTGTTCTTGTTACAATAAACATCCTCTTAGTTAAAAGCATTACATTTCCTGTAAAGTGTTTTAAAAGGGAAAACCATAGGCAATTTAAAGTTAATTAAGTTTGAGGAAAGAATGATTTGCAAATGCGGCGGTGCTCAGAACCTGAGCAGGTGTAAGCGCTCCAGCCTGCAGCGCTGTCAGACTGCACTATTGGACAGAAAACCAGAAGGGACGTTGAGTCAGCGCAGTGACCCCCAGTTCCCCAGTTGGCTTGATTTCAGTCAGTTGGCCGCCTGTGATTGGCTGATGCTCCGCGGCTGTGCCTGGCCAGGACTCTGCAGTTTGTTAAGAGCTGTGATCTTCTGGGTTAGTTTATGTTCCAACTCGGGCTACAGTTCCTCGTGGAAGGACTTAAGTAGGGAAGCATCCTCTGGCCAGATTTAAAGTTTCACAAGCCATGATGTCTGGGGTTATTTCTTTCATTCTAACTTGGCTCTGGGGTGAAAAGTAAATTACAGAGATCACCAAGGTGAGAAGAGGCCAAGGGATAAAAGTGTGAGGTTCTAGAACAGTCAAAGGATGGGTAGAGGAGGAGGAGGAGGCTGCCAAGGACCTTGTGAGACAGGAGTTATCTGAAGGGAAGCCAGGGGGAGGAGGAGGTAGGAGGTCCTCAGATGCCACAGAGAGGACCAGGATGGGGACAAGGAGGTCTGCTCTCCAGTTCACAAGCAGAATATGGCTTTCCTTGGAGGTCTTGCTTGCAACCAGGGAGCAGTGGGCTGACAATGTTCAGAGTGGAAGGAGAAAGAGGCCATGGCAGGAAAACCTTTGAAGATATTTGGGTGTGAAATACAAGAGACAGAGAGCAAGGATTATAGAAATGAGGGAAATGTGGGGTTGAAAGGGAGATTTCTAATACTATCATGCATCCACAATTCTAGCCTATAAAAGGTAATCGTGGGAATCATGACACAAGATGATAATCTATAGTTGATAGATCTTTCTTCACAGGCAAAACCAACAACTCTGGCTCATGAGCAAGAAAAGAGATGTTTTAGAAGAACCCCAGGTAGCCTACTGCAAAGGTCTTCGATCTGTGATTCTTTCCAAAGTGTGCTGCCTTGGATAGCTTTGAGGAAGGAATCTGTTTCTAGATTAATGTGGTCCTCATACTGATCTGCCTGATCATCCTGCCAGGGTTTCTTTCTCATCTTTTCTTTCATAAAAGCCTTTCTCTTATTAAAAAAAAGCATCTATTTTAACAGTTTTAACAGATTATAAAAATTTCTGGGGCTTCAGACAACCAGGAAATAACTGTAAATAACTGCTGTTGCAACATTTTCTAGGACCAAGGTACCCTATGGCAGGATCCCCCCACCACCTGGCTGTCATCCATCTAATAATGTGGAACATTTCCAAATTTCATATTTATATTTGACCTTTACTTGTCAAAATTACAATAATAATGCTGTTTTATTATTGGTAAATAATTGATCAATGATAATGTATAGGGATAACAAAATCCAGATTTCTTAACAGGTAGAGCATAATAATCAAAAGATATGGAATTAAATTTTTGTTCATAAATATTTTTATTATGAAAAAATATGATGGGATGATCAAAAAGGTACATATAGAAACCTATTACATTAGGATGAAAATCTGTGGTGGAAGTAGAATGGATACAGGACTTCTAGAAGGAAAAGGAATAGAATAAAAATTTTAAATTGTTTGTTCTTTTGTCCTTTCAATGGACAAGGGGAAGGTATCAAACTGCTATGGTATTTATTTACCAATGGATATATATTTAAAAGTAATGCAGCTTTTTTTTCCAATGAAAATATTTAAAGTAAGGAGAGAATGTGTAGCAGTGCAAATATTTAAACTTATGGTTAAGAACATGTATAGGGGAACTTTAATAGGTGCAAGAGAGTTCTTAGAGTTTGAATTATTTAGGACATAAGCAAAAAGTTTTGGCACAAGGAATCAAAGAGAAGAACAGGAAGGCAGAGGGTTCCTGCTGGGCTTTATGGCCTCTTGGGCATCACTATGGGGCACTTCCATCAGCACTGTTCAGTTCCTGTCCTCTTAGGTGGAAGACATTTGGCCCAAGAGCCTAATTCCATAGCAAGGAGCCTGGACCGTGCTCACTGCTCAGAGGTGGACAGGGACAGCATAACTGAAAGTTGTGCCAAGTGCCAAGATCACTTGAAAGATGGATGGTGCATTTCCCCCAAAGCAAACACAGTATAAATAGCAAAAAAAGGGAAAGAAGTAGGGGAGTCTGAAAAGAAGAGCAATGGCCTGCTGCCACCAAGTTCAGGAGGAAGCTACAGAGAAGCCAGGGAATCAGTGATTGGCTTGGGGTCTCAGGACTGTGAGATACTGAGTTCAAGTAGAAGGATCAGGCAGGTGGACCAACACAACACCCCTCTCTCTCTCTCTCTCTCTCTCTCTCTCTCTCTCTCTCTCTCTCTCTTTTAATGGCAGAAACAAGAAAGGAAGACTAAATGAGGATACTACAGAGTTTGCAAGTGGACTGAAAGATCCAGGGAGGAGGTCCAATGCATGGTTTCTGCTTTTCCTACCAGGTAGGGAAATAACCATTCACTCATGAGAGGGGTAGGAAAATCAGGAGTTAGGGCTTGCAGGAGATGGCATTTCTCAATTATTTTCTTGCGCTTTCAGAACTTTGTGTTTTTAACAGTCTGACACTCTTAGAAAATGACACAAGATTATCATCTATGTAACTATCTCCTCCAGTCTTTTCCGTCCCCCGACTCAGTTTACCCTCAGGTTCATACAGTCCTTTGCATACAACTCTTACAGTTCTAAACATATCTAAGTTTTGGAGAAAGTCTATTGCAGCTGAGTGGAGATGGAGGTGAATTCCAGTGAGACTATTCTTAACTACTATGACTCCCACAAATGTACCCTGGAGTTCTTTGATACAGGTCTCAAGCTTGCTTTGATCAGGACTTTCAGATGTGTCTGTTAAAGTGTATAGGGGGTAGTCTTAGTCCATATTGTCTTGCTGTAACATAAAACAACAGACCAGGTAATTTATAAACTACAGAGACTGCTTCCTTGCAATTCTGGAAGGAAGGCTGGCAAGTCCAAGATGGAGGGGGAGCATCCAGTAAGGGCCTTCTTGCTGCATGCTAACATGGCAGAAGGCATCACCTGGCAGATAGAGCAAGAGTGCCAGCTCCCTTTCTCCTTAAAAAAACCACTAGTGCCCATTGTGGGGGGTCCCCCCCTCACAACTTCATCTAATCCTAATGACCTCCCAAATGCTCCACCTCCAAATATCATCATTATATAAATTTTGATATTAAATTTTCAATACGTGAACTTTGGGGACATATTCAAGTCATAGCAGGAAATAAACTTAAATTCTCTTTGCAAGATGGTCTTCTCTGAACTCATGTTGTTGGGCCTTGAATGAGGAACTGAAATGCTTCCAATAAATGTTGTTTGTGGTCCCCTGACCTCTATCTTAATGAAAATTCACCTCTTTATCTCCCCAAACTCATACATGCTTACAGTCCTGGGTAGTCCAGTGTATAGTTTACCCTGAAAGGGTCCTTGTAGCTAAGGATAAAGGAAGTCATGATTCTAGGAACTCCAAAATGAACTGTGCAGTTAAAGAATGGTTATCCATCACCTTCTTTCTTTTTCCCTAATAAAATGGATGTTCTTTATAACTTCTAAATATGAAGAGTGCATTACTGATAAAGTCTTTTTAGGAATCCTAAGAGAAATGTCTTTTCTTTGAATTGACTTTGCAGTCAGCTTGGAATAAACAGGGTTTGAAGTTTATTGTTAGTTCTATAAAGTAATGTAGCAGTTAAGATCAACTCTTAGAATATATGAAATATTCCCATTTCCAAAATGATTTGGAGTATGGGGACAATCATTTTAAAACAACTACCTTAGTAGTTTCCTTTAGTGAAATCCACCAATAGGTTTAAAATATTCTATCAAGATTTAGAATAAAAATAACTTGAATACAGCTATTCCATATGGTAAGTGATAAAGGAATAGTATTCATAATGGCTTTTTTTTTTTTTTTGGTAACAGCAAAAGGTTATATGTTCATAGAATACCGATTAAATAAATTCCCTGCATAATAGAATATTCTGCAGCCTTTAACAGAAGGCAGGGTGTTGACATGGAAAGATTCCCAAGGTATATTAATTTAAAATGAGGGTGAGGAAGTGTGAAGAATATACTATCATTTCTGCATGATATTCAAGTATATATACAAATATAGTTGCACATATATTTGTATATATACTTGAATATTTCTGAAAAGCTAAGCTGTAACAACACTGTTATAATAGCTTCCTGTAGAGACAGGAATGAGGAGGTTGCCCAGAAAGGGGGCTGATTTTTTATGTCTTAAATACATATATTATATACTAAAATTTTCTTTTTGCATAACAAACATCTTGCTTCCCCAATTAAAAAAAAATGTGTCTTTGGGGGCTGAGAGTACAGTTCAGTGGTAGAGCACTTACCTAGGATGCATAAGACCCTGGGTTTGATTCCTAGCACTAGGAATTAAAAAAAAAAAGTCTTTGTTATCAATTGTGGTATGGTAACAATGAAAATACATTTTTGTCAAGTTGACTAATTTCTACAAAATTCAGAGCTGGATTTTTTCACTTTTAAAGGAAGTCTTAGGTTCTGTTATCTTTTAACTGTGTAATATTGAGCCAGTCCACCACCAATGGGACCTCAGATTCTTCATTTGAAAATGATAGGCTTAGAGGTGATTTCCAGCAATCTCTTTCTAAGATGCTGTGATTATATGACTCAATGAATATTTGAAAAAAAAATACAATAAATCAACAAAGAGAATCCAGGTACATGTCAGATAGTGTGGAGATGTGGCTGAAGTAATAGTTTATAATTTTCACAATATATTTCATTTTTAACCACATTTCTTAATTTCCCCTTCATATATACCCCTTCATCTTTGAAATATCCCAAGAACAACAAAAGAAGAAGATTCAACTGAAGAAATTTATTTACTTTTTTTTTCTAGGTACATAGATGACATAATTATAGACAAGTTCTGATACATAGGAAAACCCTTCTGTCCACCTTTCTTTTTGCTAAATGAATCGTCACAATAATTTTTACAATTTTTAAAACAATACACAGCTTTCTTGGGCTGAAGCAATTGCAAGAACATATTGGTACTGGTATATTACAGCTACTTACAATGTTTAAGAACAGCAATGGAGAAAAATAAGTTATTTAAATATTGATTTCATATACAGAAAGTGCAATGTTGTTAGTTGCTATATAACTTGCTTGACAGTTTTCTCTATTAATTTAAAATCAAGATAACTTGGACTCAAGACGATTACTTTTTTTTAATGTAGTATGCACACGTAGCAGTGACTTGGGGGTTGATCTCTTTTGCTGCAGTTATAAAAGCAAACTTGGCTATGTCAGGAACTGATTTTTAACACGAGTAATTTCTAATTTCAACCACACCTGGGTTCAGGACAGAGAAAAGGGCCTCTGAGTAAAGGAAGCCCACAAAAAACGATTTGTTCTCGGTTATCTAGGAATGTAAATAGTATTTGGGAAACTGTATTTCCTTCCAGAAGCTGTGGCGTAAAAATTATACACAATATCACGTGTAGCTACCTGAGCTGAACTGCCTTTCCAGGTTTCTTTTGTGCTTTCCAAGGAAGACAACGATTTTCACCGTGACTCAAAATTCTGTACCAAATGCAACTGATTAAAACTGGATATTGCTAAAGCCTCCCACCTGTCCACTAACATCCACAGGCAGCCCCACACCACCTCAGTCAAATGTCACATACAAACATTCAGGCTTTTCTCAGACCAGATGAAAAGGTTAAAGAAAAAGCAGACCAAACAAACACGAAAGATATAAAAACAAAATTAAAAAAGAACTATAAATGTAAAAACAACCTCAGCCCCCCTTAGATCAGACGTTCACACTAAAAATTATTTGTGGTCCCTGAATTTAAGTTTTCATGCAAAGGCAATGACGTCCAAAGAGTGATAAAAATATGGTTTGGCATTCTCAACACCTCTGGTGCTAGTTTCAGTGAAAGTCCTGCACTGGGAGTGAACCAAAATTTGGAAATTCACATGACAGTCGCCCCCCCCCATACATCCTTTTTAAAATCTCTAACATGACTTTTGTGTGGTCTTTTTGCCCACATGAAATGATGAGAGCAAAATCTGTCAAAATGTGAAGCCGAGGTATTTCAAAAGTAAGAAGAAAAGCCCCACTTCTATCACAGCATGGAAAATTGTTTGAATGCTGTAGCTATCTGAGGACCCTGCAGCATCCCCCACATTCCAGATGGGCTAATCCACAGTCTGAGAGGACAAAAATGAGCTGTTCTTATGAGTTAATAGAAATTTGGCAGCTTTACCTTTTACATTTTACATTTCCACAACTTCTTCACATGGCCTCTTATAGGAGATGAATGTTATTAAAGAAACACACATGATTTTTTAAAAATGCATACTGAAAGCATGAAAAAAATATATCACCTGAGAATGTCCTTTTCCTCAGAGACATGGATCCAGATAGATAAAGCCTATGTTAAAGGTGGCTTTGTAGTTAATGACATCACTTTTCCTATTCCCCTGAGGGAAATAATTTGTTTTCGTTAAGTAGATGAAATATTACAGCACTTTTGATCCAAGTTTTGTGTTCAAAATGTTTCTTGTACACGTGATCACATTTGAGTCTTCAAAGAGTGCTCATGATAAGAACGTGAAGGAAAAAAAAATCATTGTGTAAGCAACAGAAGCCTTAATAGTCATCTAAATTTGCTGTTTGCTCGAAAATCTGACAGCAGACTAAAAGAGGATACGATATGCTGAAATCAGTTGAAAAACAACTGAAAACATGCAATGCTTAACATCATCTAGCTAATGTGGTTTGTCTGGCTCTCCAATGAACCTTTGTTTGAATTAGAAGAATTATCTAAATAAGAAGAACAGCGATATCTTAATTATAAAACTGAGAAGAAAACCTTTAAAAGCATCTCATAAACTACTTCCCTTTTTTAGAAACAACTTTCTGAAATATTCAACTTTATGGACTCTCTGCAAAGGTGATCCATGAACTGATGACTGAATTTTGGAATGGATGTTGTCAGGATTCCAAGTCAATACTGCAACAGAGTGACCAATGTGGCAGAATATGAAACTGATTAAAAGTAAAGGCAGCAGTTAACACACACACACACACACACACACACACACACACACACACTTGGGAATTTCAGACGGCTTTTTACTAAATCTGTGTGATTAGTTTAAAAGCCGAAACCCAACATGAAATGTCTGCCTGATAAACACCCCTACAAAGTAAGCCATGTTAAAATGAGACAATTAGAAAAGCCCATTTTTGCTGGAAACATCCCAGATATATTAGATGGCAGTCTAAGCTGAAGATTTGGAACTAGGGTTACAGGGTTGTGGACACTAGTTAGATAATGTTTAGAAGCTCATATTAAGGCAAATAAAAGCTGATTGCTAGGAAGCAATTATTTAAAAGTCTTTTGTTTATCTATAGGAGATAGGACTTTCTTTTTCCTGGTGCAGCCAGATGTTCTAACTTCTGAACAAATGAGCATGGTCAATAGTGTAGAGTAACAACTCCAGAGTCTGTTACTTTGGCCTAGCTAAGTCTGTCTAGCTTGGGCACCCACTGGACCAGAAATGGGTCAGGCTGTCCTGCCCTTTCCACCCAGCCCTCTGACAATTCACAAAGACAGACTGGAGGCACGGTGTTTGTAGCTAGTTAGCATCTTGGCTCTTCTGTGTTCTGAAAATAAGTGCTGGTCTTGCCTTTGGGGGTCAAAGAGAACTGCACCAATTTCCTTCAGGGGGCTTTTCTGGAGAAGGTCCTCGTCCTGTGCCTGGGTTTCACACTCTGTAGGCCACGCTCGGGGCCCTTCTTCTGGCACTGGCTGCCCTGCCAGAGATTGAGGAATTGCATCAGCTTCGTAAGCACAGTGAAAGGCTGGCTCTTGTCCAGGGAGGTCCATCGTGAGCCTGGCTTGGGCCTGGCTACATGGCTTCGGGGCTTGGTGGCAGTTTGAAGAGTCTGGCTGCAGATACAAGCTTCCTTATGTGTCGCTCCTCTGTGATGCCGGCCTCCTGAAGGCAAGAGTGGGACAGAGAAGGCACTTGGCTCAGTGTGCTGAACCCCGCATCAGAGAGGGTGCTGGTGTACATGGGCAGGCCAATGGAAATGAGCCAGTCGGACACAGAGGCAACGCACCCAGGAGACAGGGGCTTTCTACAGATTTCCGTGAGGCCACCACTTGGGATCTGAATTAAAAAAAAAAAAAAAAAAAGTGTTACAAAGACTCTACATGTGCCAAAGGAGGTCCACTTCTTTTATTTCTAAAAGGGATGGTACTGAAGTACATCATTGCCAGATTATTAGCAAATGATAGTGTTATATTAAAATTAAGATCAGCACAAAGAATTCGTCTTGAAGATGAAACAGATGTTGAAGAAAGTGTTCTAGAAGGTTCTAGAAGGTATCTGGAATTAAATCCCAGTTAGTGTTCAAGTCTCCAAGCATTTATAGATCCTATTTTGCCTCTCTGTGCTATGTTCTTCCCTCAGGTGATTTGCAGGGAAAAACCTGGGTGAATGTAAAGGTTTTCATAAAGTGGATTTTCTACTATATTCTGAATTTGAATTATCAAACAGAAAATTAAGTATTTGATTAATATAGTTAAAAAGAACTTAGAAATACGATCATATCAAGTGTTGGCCAGGACAGGGAAATGGACATTTAAATTTGACTACTAGGTTCATATGCAGATATATATCTTTCCTAAAATCATGGAGATTTTGTACAATCTTGATTAAGCAAAGAATATAACCTCAGAGGTTACTCTGGAAGTCTATAAGGACTTATAACAAGGATGTTCTATACTATGTTATTTAAACTAAACAACTGGAAAAAAAATTTAAATTTTCAACAATATGCAATTGGCTATGTTAAGAAATAATCATCTAATGGAACATGTTGATATACTGATTATAAAAACAATTTTGTAACAGTAAAATAGATTTATGATCTGATAACTGAAAACAATAACGTTTACTATTATGCATGCACACAGAAATGTAAATTGTAATTTGAGCAGTGAAAAACCGGAGACACTTAAGGTATACAATACGAAGCTTTGATGAAGAGACCTGTCGCCGAATGGTTAAATTAAGCTTTTTAACTTAGGTATCACCTCACATAGGTAGCACTTTTCTTGTGAGATCACTTGAAATCTGCTATCTTAGTAATTTTCCAGTATATAATATATGGTTATTAACTCTAGTCCTATGTGGTACAAAAGAGCTCTTTGACATTATTCTTCCTAACTAAAATATTGAGTCTATTAGAGGGATTTTTTAAAAAAGGTTTTCATAGAGCTGAGATTATTGATCATTTTCTTTCTAAAATTGTATCTTGAAAAATTTCTAGCCACTGGGGTACAGCTCAGTGCGGAGCACTCCTAGCAAGCATGAGGCCCTGGGCTTGACCCCAGCACCCCACCTCCGAATTCCAGGCTGACTCTGTGTTACTATCTCCCAGCTGTCTCCTTTCCAGGGCTATGCCAAGCCCTTGTCCATGAAGCACTCATCAACGCCCGACATCAGCACTGTTACTAATTGCAGGGCAGAAAGTGGGGGAGGGACCTTGAAGCATGAGCTGCTCACCGCCATGCGATGCTGCTTCCGAAGTAACTTCACACGGATCTGGTCCAAGTTGGTGGCGATGTCCCTCTCTGGCTGATCTAGGTCCTCTGCATATCTTTGCACCAGAGCTTCTGGAATCCCACAGCGGCCATGCTGCCGGGGAGAACAAAAATGGAGCATGAAGGGTGGTACAGGTTTTTTTAATCCTTTTTTCTAAGATAAATTAAACATAAAGTAGGATAAGAAAATTAGCTTCTGGGAAATAACTCCAAAAATTTTAATATGAAGTAAATATATGTTCTTTATCACTGGGATGGATGCTTTTGAGAAAATATATTTTCATCTTCCAGATAATGGTGAGTTCTAGAAAAACGTTTTGAAATATGAGGCAGAACATGAGCATCCTATAGTTTTCAGGCTAATGCCTTCACACCACTTTATCTGACCATTTTGCAAGTTCAGGTTCCTCCAATGTTGCTGAATATAGTCTCCTAAACTGCAGAAAAATGAATTTCTCTTCTAGATATTCTACTCTTTGCCCTTCATCTGTTACAAGTTATACCACTGCATTCACCACATTCACTGTTGAATTCTCCCTTCAAAGGGGTTTACTCATGAAAGGTTATAGAAAAGTTATTGAAAGGCATCCATGGCCATGAGAATTTTGTAATAAGAATGTTCATAACATGCATTTCCAGGAGAAATATAGAGACACCCCTATTATTGATTTGTCTTCAACTTCAATTTGGTACTGGTGGATCTTTTTTCTTCTTCAAATGAGAAATGATTTTTTCATTATAGAACTAAATATTTTGAGTGTAATTTTTGAAATATTTTTTTCCTTCCACAATCTACAGATTATTATTCATTGTAATTGGTATGTTATATCTGAACAGGGCTCTAAAATTTCCAAAGTATATTCCCATTTACTGTTATTTGCTCCCAGTGATCCATCAAAGAGGTAGTTAGCCCCAGCTGACCTGTATGGAAATAAAGTGGGGAGGTGTTCATGTCAAGTAGATACCAACACTTGGACTTGATCTTTTGTCCACAAAATGATCCTTATCACAAACCACTTCTGGCACTGCTCATTCTCCCTGCAAAGCAAAACTGCCCCAAACTAAAGACTAACAAGCAAGAGCAAAAGTAGATTGCACGGTTGCATTTGCATTTTATCTGGAGATGGTGCTCCCTGTCCACCAGGGGTCTCTAGTGGGGCAGGTCATCCAGCACCCTCAGAACACCAGGCTCCTGGGGCTGGCCTCCATCTCACCTGGCTGCCTGAAAAGACAAAAATTGCAGCCAGTGCCCATTGGGCTGCGCCTGAAGTACCTTGTCGGAGTAGGGCTCCTCCGTGAGGTCGATGCCCTCGGCGTGCAGCTTGCTTTCCGTGAGCATCTCCAGATCCACACCCCGGGCGCAGGACACCTTTCTGCTCAGCGGGACGCCCAGCCTCACGCCATGCTCCTGCAGGCTGGCGCTCTCGGGCAGCTCTGAGAGCCAGGGCGGTGGCCTGGTGCAGGAGGGGCTGCCAGGCTCCAGGCCCGAGGGTGATCGGGCGGCCGGTACTGGGCAATCAGAGGGGCCAGTCTTCTTTATGGGCAGGCTCGGGGCATCAGGGCTGGGAGGGGTTCCGCCAGGGGCCCCGGGCACCAGGTGGAGGCCATTGGCAAGACGTTCTCTGCTCTTTTTGGCAGGAACAGGTGGAGGCTGTGGAGTTTTGGGCTGTGTCCTTGTTTCAGGGACCCTCTGCTCAGCATCTGCCCCTTCTTTGGTGCCCGGGGGATGGTATGTTCCTTCAAAATCATGTCCTTTTCTGTGAGCCTCGAGAGACGTCCTTGTTAAACTGTGTTTGGCTCCAGGAAGCCGAGTCTCAGAGTTTCTGGGCAGACACTGAGGAGGTGATACGCCTCGGTCGGTGGTTGCCATGGGGACATCGGGTTTCCTGGTGGTCATTTTCTGGGGTTCAGAAAATCTCTTGCTTTGGGTCAGTAGCAATGCATGGTCGGCAGTGGCATCTCGCCCAGGGGCCTGGACCTTGGCGGTCGAGGCGGTTGTCTTTTGTGGCACTTGGGGTACAATCTGAGGGGAGGGTTCTGTCACCTCAGTAGGCACATCTTTTTCAGCATCAGGCTCTCCTTGAAGGTCATCCAGGGAATGGGATCGAGGCCAGGTTCCCACTGTCTGGGGGTCCTCCAGGGTCTCACAGCTCCGACAGATGGACACTGGGAGGCTTCTCCGGTTCTTGGTCAAACTAGTTACTGAGGGCGGGTCACAGTGCTTGGAAGCATCGGGGGTGAGACCGCAGCCCAGCCTGCCCTCCTCTCCCTGCTTCGCCGCGTCCACCGACTTCATTAAAGGCAACGTCGGGTAGTTGCCCAGCTGATTTCTGTTGAAAGACTTCAGGCTGGCCTCGGTGGACGACTTGGCAGATAAGAGGCCAGTTTTCTGAGTCTTGCCTGTGAGACAATCACATGTGAAAGCCAGTCAGTCAGTCAGACCCATGCATTCAGATGTGCAGGCACAACTGCTGTCTCCAGTCCCCACATCCCCTTGCTGGGTTACACTAAAGACACAAAGCCATCATTCAGGACTCTGAGTGGAGTAGGGTCCCAGTTTTTATTTTTAGAAAGAACTAACAAAAGGACTCACATGGGGACTGAAATGCATGGGTTATATGGAAAAGAAACACTGTGTCAGGCAATGAAAGAAAGTGGGGCTTCATGTCCGCTCTTAGCTGACTCCGAAGAAGGCTGACATCCCTACCCACTCTAGAAACCACACCCCTGAGATGTCTGCTGGGTGAGGACATGTCCAAAAAGTCATGGGTGAAATGGGGAGGTGGACTGGTTCCTGGGAAGTTTCTATAAACGGTCCCTCTGAAAGGGTGATCCACAAATCCTCACATCACACCCTTCTTGAAGCTGTGCCCTGCTAACAAATTTATCCAGAAACAACCAGTCCACTTTGATTCAGTCCAGGAAATAAACTGAAGTGAGTACTTTACCAGAGACCATCTGTAAATACTTGTATGGTTGTAGGTCCCAGTAAAGAAATGGCTTTGGCAGATCATGGCTTGTCAGACTGATCACTGAATTATCAACCATAAACAATCTACTTTACTGGCTGACTGATGATTGATATTAACTGCTGCCACTTGAAAAGCTTTATCAAAAGCATGCCATGGGCCAAGCACTGTGCTAAACCTACAGACAGCCAATGCACACAGGCAGAAATGAACCATCCTTTGTTATGTCTTTGGTTAGTAACATGTTTGTTGTCTGCTATGACAATGGACTGATGCCCGAGGAGACCACCCTGATAATGGACTATATGACCCCTGTGATCCTATTATTGTGGGCCTATAGATAAAAATGAAAAGTCCTAGCCAGGTGTGGTGACGCACACCTATAATTCCAGTGGCCTGGGAGGCTGGGACAAGAGGATTACAAATTCAGCGAGGTGCTAAACAACTCAGACCCTGTCTCTAAATAAAATACAAAATAGGGCTGGGGATATGGCTCAGAGGTTGGGTGCTGCTGAGTTCAATTCCTGGTAACTCCATCGCCCCCAAAAAGAAAAATCCTAAAACCATATCAGGTTTGGAATATCTGAAGAAATGGCTGGCTCTGATCTTTGGAAAGCCCCTATGTTGTAAGTCAGGGTTTCTTCCTACTACATGGTTTTGAGTAATATTTTAAATGTTTTAATTTTAAGCCAGGCATGGTGACATATGCCTATAATCTCAGCGCTCAGGTGGCTGAGGCAAGAGGATTGCAAGTTCAAAGCCAGCATCAGCAAAAGCGAGGTGCTAAGCAACTCAATAAGACCCTGTATGTAAATAAAATATAAAACAGGACTGGGCAAGAAAAACCCCAATTTTTAATCTATGATCTTGCCATCTCCTCATGGAGCAATCTCACCCTCCCAACACATTTAGTGGCAATGAGTAATCAGGCCGTGGGCTGATTTGACTGGGAGGGGAGAGGAAGGGTTGGTTGGTGCTCACCCAAAAAAGGAAATGGCTACTTTGGGGTACATGAAAGACATTCTTTTTTTGGGAAAAAAAAAAATCTCTATCTGTATGCTGCATAGATGAGGAAAGGAAGAGAAGTAAAAGGCCAGGGCTCTGGTGTTACAAGTGGCTTGGCCTTTAGTAGCAGGAGGAGAAAAGATTCCTTCCATAATTTCAAAGTTTCCACCATGCTCATTCTAATTTCAAACTGCTGATATGAAATGTGTCACATCAAGTATAATTGCACACATTAAGATGGATGGAGAAGAACAGTGGCCTCAATCAGACATTTTATTAACGACCCCATCCTTGTTGATAAGACACAGATCGATACATGGAATATTTTGCACTAGGCAAAGCAGAGACATGGTCAAATTGGCATTTGTCCTTCCTCGAGTGTAATTAAATGAGGCTTCAAACCCCGTCCACCTGTATGTTCTGCGCTGATAAATAACAACACGCTAGCCATTTATTTGTAGGTTATTATTTTGTTGTCACATAGAGATCATTAGCTGAGGTTTAGTCCTGAATATATTAACCGTGGTCCCATTTTTCATTAACAGAATAATCATCACAGACAAATGGAAAATTCCCTCTTCAGAAAACACATCACATTAAAGTTTAAAAATCAGTTAAAACAGAAACTTAAAACTCCACTTGCGTTAATTTTGGAAATACGTTTTTTCCTTTACCCTAACTTCTATATAAATCCCATTAGATTGGAAAGATCCTTGAATTCACCTTGAGTTCAAAGTTGGTTCATCAGTTTCTTTCATCTAGTTCTTCAGTGGATGAACCTGAATTCTTTGGGGCATGAACATTTCTGCTAGTGATACCTATGAAATCTTTACCCAGTCAGAAAAGTTGCAATTAATTTACTGAAAATTTTTGGCTATGGAAAGATTGTTAACAATAACAACAACAAAACCTTCTGGGTCTTACAAAGAATGTGATGTTTTCTGCAACAGAGGATGGCTGGTGCTCCGTGGAGTGGGGATGGGTTCCTTGATGAAGGCTGAATATTAGGGTACATAGAGATTCACTATCTTCCCAGATTGACAGAATTCCCTGAGTAGGAGCTTTAAAGGACAAATTTTGAAGTCCTCAAGGTAGTCTAAGACTTGGCATCAGGGTGACGCAAACAAGGCGCCCAGGATGCCATGCTAAGGAGTGAACATTCTGAGACAGGCAACTGTAGGCTGGTACTGGGGAGTGAGCAGCTCATCGGTTTGACCCCTGAGCACCTACTTGCCTCACTTTAGTCCTGATTTTGGTGCCTACAATGGCTGTCACTATTTTTTACCATGATCCGTAGTAAGAACCACACTTTACATGCACCATCCAACACACATGCACACATAATACTAAAACACAAAGAGTACCCGTCACAACACTCACAGTACTTACTAGTGTACTTCTGGAATGCATAACGTACCTTATGGAGTGCATTCTGGTATTTTCTACTCTATTTTGTCTTATACAACTGCTACACACGACTCACTAATTGACCTTAGAACCCAGTAATGAACTGCAACCTGTAGTTTCCAAAACTTTGCTTTAGCAGGTCCCTCCTAACCCATGGACTACTGGGAGGCATTCCAGTAGCAGCTAAAAACCATCAAACCTGGGCATTTTTCACGATGGTCTTCAGTAGGTCACGATGGCAGTGTGAATCCTTCACTACTATTTCTTGCACCAACAGGAATTTGGGGGTCACAACAAGAAACCACAGAACCTCTCATGGTGACATTCGCTGACCTGACCCCATTCTAACTAAAGACTCTGCTTCTGTTTGAAACTTCATACTGACTGCTCCCTGAGTGTTAGGGACACCACAAAAAAGACATGTAGCCTTCCTGTCATCCTCTTCCATGGTAACTGCTTCTGGACTGGACTCAGGCCGAGCAGCTGGAGTGTTTAAGAGGTGGCTGCTGGTGTGACCCTGATGTCTACCTGGTACACAGTTTTCCTTGTGGAAAAGTGTTCTTAATACTCACATGTCGGTTGTTGTTACGTAAGGGCTTAGGAGACACATGTTTTAGGTTTTACAGCTGCAGGTATTTTAGGTGAAATTCATAAACCTCTTACAGCAGCCAGAGGAAGACACGCAGAGGCCAACTGCAGACTAGCACGGGGAAGTGGATGGAAATGGAAAGTCGATTTCTAGGTTCATCTGGGTAAAAGAGTCCATCTTTTGGGACTGGGGTCATAGCTCAGTGGTAGAGCACTTGCCTAGCATGTGCGAGACACTGGGTTGGATCCTCAGCACCACATAAAAATAAATAAACAAGATAAAGTTATTGTGTCCATCTACAACTAAAATATTAAAACAGAAAAAAGAATTCATCTTTTGGAGACCATTCTACTTTTGAAATTGGAAACTTTCAAAACAGGTTCCTAGAGGTCTAGGTGGACGTTACCATGTTCCAGATTCTCGCTGCTCTCGTAGCAGCCCGAGTCTCGCGGGGAGCATCCACTCAGGCCCTGGCTGTCCATAAGCAGCTTCTCCTGGGACCCCGACTGGTCACTGTTACCTGGAGAAGGCAAACACATGACAAAGAATCACAAGGGGTGCAAACAGCAGAGGTCCCGATGTCAGGTCCCAGCTTTATCCTGTCACTGCCACGTGATTTTAAGCCTTAGACTTTAGAAGGGGGCAAATTATTTTAAGATACAAATGAATACATTTTTTCTCAAATAAAATATCAATTGCATGAAGACAAACCAGAGCAGGACTTTCGCAGTGCCTTTCGGGCTACCAAACAGAGGTAGACCCAAGGCCCTCGGGGGAGGGGAGCTACAGGGTGTGGTACTGGTGTGGGGGGAGCACTCCTGGTCCCCTCCAAGTGATGGCACCACTGGGGAAGAGCCGAGTGAAGGTGGGATTTGGACATGACCTTTTTAGAGACCCGTAAGGCAGGTACTTCAGGTTACTGACATTACCACCTCTCTGAATTTGGGGCCTATATAAAATTGTCAAATGAAATATCACTTTCTATTATTAGCGTCCAGGAGCACTCTTAGCCCTTGGTGACATGTGCTGGCTCTTGTATGATCTCATGAAGATGAAGGTTGGCCAGAGCGGGCAGAGACCCCTCAACTGAGAAAGCTGTTTTATTTTTGCTGCTTGGGATGAACTAGAGGGTTTCTTTTCTGTTTGGCCTTCTCCTTTGTCTGGGACCAGCATTTTCACTTTCTGGTCACAAAACAGAGATGCGGAACACTCAGGAAACCCTCGGATGTGGAAAGTGAGCGGAAGATGCTCTTCAGGTAGACAAGTGCAAGTTAAGCATCCTTGTTCTGAGGAACCCTTTTAAAGAGAAGCATCATTATTTGTCAATTAGACCTCAGTAAGCCTGGGGCGAGAGGCAAGAGGGGTGGGAGGCAAAGGAAGCATCAGCCGTCTCTGCTTAGGGACCTGTCGAGAGTAATTCCCATGGGAAATCACATGGGCGCCCAGCTCCCCAGTGGCATTACTGTGCACCTCCTGGAGAGGGCCCACGGAGCCTTATGTGGGACACTGAGGTTACAGCAGAGCATCATTGTAGCATGATGCGCAGTGTGTGCTCAGTCCCATAAAACAGAAGCCAAGAAAACATGTTCTACCTAAAATAGCTAGTTGCAATGACAAATGGCTTTAATTTATTTTCCTTTCTCTTCACCTCCCGCCCTCCTACCCCAACCACATACACAAAGAGAAATCAATAAGCCAGAAATATGATGCCTTTTCTCAGGTCATCAAAATAAAAATGCGGGGAGGCAGAGGGCTGCCATTCCACACATGTGCCAGCGGTTCCTACTGTCCCCTCGCCACTTTCTGCTTGCATTTCTCACAGGGAAAGCTTCTTAGATTAGAACCCCAAGTTAACAGTGCTAATAGTTAAATGATTAATGAAAAAATTAACAAGTTAGAAGCTCATGAAAATACTGACCCCCTCCCACACCCAAAGTCAGGACATTCTGGAGTGATGTCCTCATCACGTGGAATAGCCTGTGGATTTGGAGTGGCCTTTGTTCCAGCCTAGCATGTTATTTAGAAAAATGATACTTGTAAAATGATGGTTTTGAGCTCTCTGCTGCAATGCAGGGAGAGGAATGGGTGTCATCTGTCTCTGGTGGCAACAGTTCAGTGTACCACAGTGGCCAAAGCAGACTCCAGAGTGCTGACCAATGGAAATAAAAAAGAAAACATGTTCCCTGCCATTGCATGGGGATGCATGCTGGCTCTGCATTCCGGGGATCCCTGCCTCAGCAGACATATGAGGCTACTTGGACTTATTGCACAGAGGACAAGGATCCCTCCCCACACCTGAAACCATAGTCCAGGTTATAAAAGCCTGAGGCATACGGCCAGGGGCTAGAGTCACTGTCTTCCTCAGGGAGAAAAAGAACTGGATGGCTCTTCCATGCCCTGCAGAATCACACCCTTAATCTTCTCCCTCACTAACCAGCATTCATGCTGAAGTACAAAAAATGAGAAAGATGAGCTGGAACCCTGCAAATTCTCACCGTCAAATCAGACCAAGGGGCTGAAACCCTCTTTGGGTATGACCTGAAACTGGACCTGACGGGACTCTCCTTGGGCGAAAGTTCTCCCCACCTGAAACCAAATGTGCACATACATGCATGCACATGTACATACACCTCTGCAAGAACATGCTAAGGCACTTATGAAATCTTCAAATGTCAAGGGTGGTGGGCCACAGGGCATGCATAGTTGTTTGGAGAGCTGATAACTAGAGAAGGGAAAAGAAGAGAAATGGGATTCTTGGGTAAGGAGCAGTTTCAATGGACTTGTAGCATTATTTCTTAAGAAAATAAGGATTGAGGCAATATAGCAAAGTGTTACTTTTAGGTGAATTCAGGAAGTGCATGTGTATATATCTGTTTAACTTTTCTCTATACTGCATACTTGAAATAATTCCTAATTAAAATTCTTATGAAAATTATTGTTTTATTGAGCTATACACTTAAAAATGGTTGATGATAACCTTTATGCAGTATGTGTACTTTACCATAAATTAAAACTTTTTAAAAATTTAAGGGAGCTTTACCAGACACAAGAGAGTGTAAGGCAATTAGAGTCTTTCCCAAACGGAACACCATCTGAAGGCTGCCCTTCTGTATGCACTGGAAGACTCTGGACAGCTTTGATTTTCAAGCAGTGCTGAAGTTGTACTGATTGCTCTCGACAGAAGGCTGAGCTAGAAAACTTTCAAGATCCCTACGCATCTTCAAAGATCTCAATATCTTTATCTCTCAAGAGCACAAGAATTTAGTTTGAAAGAAACCTATTATCATATTCCTCTAAGTTATCAGTTACTTAGAAGGAATACTTCTTAAACATGATGAATTTAACTGCGTTGGAAGTAAAGTCCTGTAACCCCAGGATAAGCCTGAACCCAGCCTCTTGGCATTAATTGGTACCTCTGATCTCTCAGAGCCTTTGGTTCAGAACCAATAAAAGGAAATTCTACTATATGGTATGAGGGAAATTCCCAAACAACAAAACAACCTTGGTACAAATCTCAAGATCTGATTTTAGCTGGGCACAGTGGCACATGCCTGTAATCCCAGCAACTCAGGAGGCTGAGGCAGGAGGATTGCAAGTTCAAGACCAGCCTTAGCAATTTAGCAAGGTCCTAAGCAACTTAGTGAGACCCCATCTCAAAAATAAAAAGTAAAAAGGGCTGGTGACTCAGTGCTTAAGTCCCCCCTGGGTTCAGTTCCCAGTAACCACCCTCCCACTCCCCCCACAAAAAAAATCCTAGAACAATGAGTCTGAGCCAATGTGATATGAAAGAAACCAAGCACAGATCCCTGCCTTATACTCAGGATTTAGGGATACAGGAAGTGTAATAAATAGTATCCATAAACCAGCTGTTCTTCATGGACAAGGAAGAGCAAATGAGCTAAGTTATGGAGCAGATGGGGTTTAGGAAAACAGATGGTTTAATATTAACTCCTATTAATATAGCCGGTTGACTATACCAGTCACTGTCCCAGACCTGGCACACAACCTGGCCATCCACGCCAGGGTGTCTCCCACTCAAATACTATCAGAGACCTGGTTATATATTAATATTAAATATAAAATGTAATTTTCTACAAATCTATCCCTGAAGGCTGCTTATTTATTGAGGGTTTGGATGTCTATGCTCCTCTGTGCTATCAGTTAATTTAGAGTGAGCATCTTTTAAAGTGAAGTGAATTAAAATGCACTGACACACTTGCTTCCATGTCTCCTGGGTCTGATACCTCCTCAGCTGACCATGGGATTCCAGAACCCCACTGTGAGTTGAAAATACCATAAGCTGAGAATGGATTGAGAATACTGAACCTGGCGAACCTCCCAGCTTAGCAACGCGGGACACGGCCGTGTTGGTTGTTCACCCTCCTGATTGTGGGGCCTACTGGGTGTTGCAGGTTACTCCATTGCCCCACATCCTAACAGTATCAGACTGCAGATCAGTAGTCTGAGAAAACATCAGGATTCCAACTTTGAAGCACGGTTTCTACTGAATGGATATTACTTTTACATCCTCAGTTGGGGCCATCTGTAACATATAATTTCTTTTTCCACCATTAACCATAGTTTTGGTGTGTCTTTTAGCAATAGAAATGCTATTAGCTACTAATATTCCTGAAGCAGAGCCCTTGAAAGAAAATGTATTTGAATTCAATAACGGTAAAGGTTGCTCCCTGGGTGATGAATAATTTCAGGAATGTTTTTGATGTCAGACTGAAGAATAAAGAGCAAGATAAGATGAGGCTAATGGAGCAGGGGATCTGACGCATTCAGATAGACTCCATAAAAGCCACACGCTCACTGAATCCTGTTCACAGGCTGTTAAAATAAGCTGTCATTTATTTAAGTTGGGAATGCTCACACTACGTATTCACTTCAGACAGACATTGCCTCCTTCTTTAATGGAAACTGATGAATTTTACTTAGGCACTAACCAATCTATTCAATAAGAAAGCCATTTGTCACATGCTTTGAGAAATAATCGACCCTTAGCTCAGCAAGAAACTTCCAGTTGGCCAGACATTTTTGTACCCAGGGATCCTAATTACCTACTGAAGTCTGCACAGCACAACGGTACGGAAGGTGGAGACTACTGGTTTCTTAGAACTGCAAGTTCATTTTCCTAGACACTAGATATAGCACTGTCCTCAAATGTTCCTCAGAAATATGCCAGGGAAGGTATCATGGGTATATTAAGGTTTATTTATTTATTTATCCATTTGGGTATCAGGGAATGAACTCTGGGGCACTCGACCATTGAGCCACAAGGTTTTAGAGACAGGGTCTCACTGAGTCACTTAATGCCTTGCTATTGCTGAGGCTGGCTTTGAACTCATGATCCCCCCATCTCAGCCTCCCAAGTCGCTGGGATTGCAGGCATGTGCTACCGTGCCTGGCTTATATTGAGTTTTATCATGGGAATATCTGCCCTAGGGAATTGATGTCTTGGAGCTGCTTTGCACAATATGAAATCAACCTTGGCTCTGGAAAGATCAAGACCCATGCGTGACTTCAGGGATACCGAGAGCTTATGGAAGGTCTGCAGGGGACCAAAGATTGTGGCCGACCTACCAATGGCCACTTCAGTGTCTGGAGAGACTTACTGTCATATTCCTGCAATAGTTCCACGGCTGTCAAGAGGACAGCTCTGTGTTCTGGGTCCCTGATATTTAATTCATCCAAGTCTTCTTCCTCTAGGAGCTTGAAGGTATCCAAATCTTCATAGCCATTGAACAGGAAAGTGGGCATGTGCTCCTGTGTGACAGAAGGACCAAGGTGAGTCACAGCTCTGCCGCGTGATGCAGGACAACAACTAGCCTCAGACCCCTCAGCTCTTTTCCCATAGTCATTTTTTTATGCTAATCAAAAGAGTGATATCATCTGTAATGTACTGTGCCTGCCGGTTCTTCAGCTTAGTAGGCAGGCGGGATGTTTTCTTAATCATGGGCTAAGATGTACACAGCCGAGGAGGATGAATTCCACTTATTGGCATTATAATTGTGCCCTTGAAATAAACTAATTCCTTTATCACCAACCCACAGTGGAAAAGCCTCCTCCTTCATTTACAGAGATATGAGATCTAATTTAGTGAGCCCCAGGAATTTCTCAGGAGTAAGAAGGTTTGCAAGGAAGAAAAAGTCTCCACTGCAGAGCCCTCCTCCTAGATGCTGGGAGAATCATGGGAGGGGAGTTGCCTCCCGGCCCCAGGGAGCTGGCTGTGAGCAGGGCACCTAGGTTTTGGCTTACAGCACTTCCAGTAGCAAAAGTTTGATCTGGGACTTATGCTGTCACCCCAGCAGAGGTCAAGGGCAACATTTGAATACTGTCAGTGCCTTCTGTGAATGGGTACTTATCCTATTAATGGGTGACCCTTGTGGGACAATGTAGACCACCTGAAAGTACTCTTTCCTTTATCTGGGAGAAGGAAAAGGCAAGGTGGAGACATGCTACCAGAACTGACTGACCTTCAGGTTGATCCGGTCCAGCAGATCCTCCACCGACTTGGGCTGGGGCGGTCTGCCTTTTCTCCTCCTCCTGGTGGGGCGCTTGGGCTTTTCCTCTTCCTCATTGAGAACATCCACGTAGATGAACTTGAATGTGCCGACTTTGTTGTTCAACAGGCCCATCCAGGTACCCATGGGTGGCTTGCTGATGATATCAATGATATCCCCCTTCTGTGGCCCAGGGAACAAAGATCTTTCCATTAGGAACATTCCTAAGCATGGATCGTGAATCAGTCAGACCTGCCAGTCTTGCAGGTGGGAAAAGACTATGAGGGCAGAACCAGGTCCCCCGGGTCACCTTTCTAAGCACAGAACACAGAATGACTGGAAGTTTCCAAGAGGCCAGTCGGAGCACTTGGATGACACATGGGCCCCACCTCCCAGCCCTGCCTCCCTACTGCACTGCAGGCCAGCAGGGCCTGGGCTGTCTCCTGGTGCCCTCAGCCAGGCAGCCCTTGGCCCTCAGCTCTCTGAATATCCTCCCATTACCCGCAGGGCTCCTGCTTCTTGGAGAAAGAATCTCCTACCAGTCCTAAGCCAGTGGCCATCCTTGCCCTGTAATCACTTCATACAGTTCGTGGAACTCCACCTTTACATCCCACATAAATATCTCTATTTCCACAAGGCAAGCAGTAATCCGTCTTCAGATGGAAAAGCATAGAAAACCAGGGCCTGGGGGAGCCATTAGCATTCTAGAGGGCAGCTGGGGACAGGGGACAGAGGACAGGGGCCGGGTAGCAGGTGGGGATAACAGAGTGACTGACACAAGACCCTCTCTGCCTCGATTGCAGGCTGGTTCTCGTGTCATTTCACTACACAGGTGCCCGGGACACCAAGGTGGCCAAGACATCCTCTGGTCTGCACAGCAACATCCCAGGGTCAGAGGTATGGAGAAGAGAAAGCTCTTCAACGAGACAGAAGGGCCTGGGCTAGCTGCCCTGTGCCCAGGGAGAGGCCCACCTTGAGCTTGAGTGAATCTGTGTCATAGGGACTGGGGGTGAAGTCAGTGTGCACCCGGGCGCGCCCACAGAAGGGGCCCCGGTAGGGTGGCTCCTCATCATCCCCATCTTCCGACTTGACGCTCTCCCTGTTGCTGGTGGAGGAATCGGTGGTGCTGACTGTTTGGCCACCTGGGCAGGAAGAACAGGAAGAGGGAGGGTGAATCCAGATCCCCACGAAGTGAAGCTGAAAGGTCCTCAAGGCTTTGCAGATGCCCAGGAAGAGCGGTCATGTGCTACAGCCTTGGCAGGACCAGAACAGGAAAGTCCTGAGCTCTCTGGCTGTTCACATCAAGACCCTAGCTGGACAGCGGGCTCAGGACACATCATCCTCATGGCGGGAATCCAAGTGACCTGGAGACTCCCTGCTGGAGGACATTGTAGTGCTAGAAGTAGGCTTTGCCTTTAACACTGTGACCTCTCATGTGCACAGCACAGTGACTTTTTATCACATTTACAGATGAGGTAACAGAGTGGTCAAGTCACTTACCCCAGGGTAAGAAAGTGGTGGATTTAAAGCTCATCTCTTCCCCTTTACCATCTGGCTAACACCAACCACCCCTGGCCCTGCAGCAGCTGAGTGGTCTTCCCCAGCCCTCATTATTTTGTTGCTCATCTTCATGTGCTTTTCTTCCGGCTTATTCCTCTCCATTCTCTAGATCCTTCCCCTGAGACGCACTGCCGATGTTCCCCAAACAATATTAATCACTCACTCTTCTGCGTCCCTGCTGTACACCTGATATCAAACAAATGACTCCAAATCCAGGTATTTTGCAGATCTGGCTCTTTAACAGTACCCTAAGGGCAGGGCTTTGGTCTTACTTATCATTAACTTGCCTGAACTTGAGGTTCAATCAATGTCTGATGTTTTACTGCCAAGAAAATCACCCACAATTACAAACTGTACTTACTCATGGAGCTCTGCCCACTTAGAGAACTCCGAAGACTTTCTACAGATCCTCCGGCTTTGAGCTTGGGTTTGTCCATGTGCTCAGAGTCTGGCTGTACAGAAGCAGGGGAGCTGGGTGGGCCATCGAGGCCTGAGTCCTGAAATGGTTTCAATAAATACAAGTTTCATGAGTGGACAGGTTTTGTTTTGTAATTCTCAGCAATTTGTCAACTATCAATAAAATCCATTTTTACATTCATACTAGATTCTATGGTTAATATTCTCTTCCTTTTAAACCTATGTTCTTGCATAATTTTAAAGTTGTAAACCTGGTACTATTTAGTAAGCATTCAAAAGTTATTTTTCAAGTAAATATTCAGGTATAAATCTATCTTCCACATAGACAAAATATTTAAATAAAGGCTTAGGGACTCAGCATACTCAATAGTTCAGTAACAGACTGGACTTCAAATGTAGGTCGAATATAATCCTCTATTATTGCAGAGTATTATCAGAGGACATTTAATCTATTCTGAAGGGAAAGAGATAGATGGAAATGAAGAAAAGAAAGAAAGAAAAAAAGCATTCTCCTCGAAAAACAACTAGGCAGATTCTCATATTCCCATTTATATAAATCATTCAAATTGTCTAAGTAGTTAGCAACTTAACACCCAGATATATAGCAAAATATATGGTTTCGGTATTTAACAAAGTTACTACATTCCAAAAATCACTGGCACTCCCGCAGTGAGATCCACGGACACAAACTGAAGATGTACAGGCTCTGAATTCAAGTGGGGGCAGTGGGGGTGGGGATGGGGGCCCACCAATGGGTGCTGAGTAACTCAACAGGAAGATGCTTAGTGTTAAGCTCACTATGTCCACCAGGGGGCAGCAGCTGAGCAAAAATCTCTGTACTTCCAGCTGTTCTTTATTGGGTACACAAAGTGTCATTCCCCACCTATTTCAAGCAATCAGTTCATATACAGATACTTTAACAAGCTGCAGAATGAATACCACAAAGGTTCCATAGTGGGGGCTGGGGTGGTGCTTGGAAATCCAATGGTCAAAATTGCCTCAAGGCCCAGCTCTCCAAGTGTTCTTTGAACCATGCAATTAAGACAGACAATGATCACGTTTCTGACAGTGAAAATTTTTATAGAGCTAGGAAGAAAATCAATTCTGTGATCTCTTCACGGCTATAGATAGGCCCAGTTAGTAAAAGCATCCCCCCCCCCTTCTTCCCATGGAAGCCTCACATCTATCAAAGTCCCATAGCCAGGAAGCATTTTCTGAATTTCCTTTTCCGATTTGCTATGTGTTTCTAGAATAATCTATGCTATGTCTGGAAAGTCTGCTGTCCAGGTACACTTTTTGAGGTTGGACTCTGGTGAGAGCAATTTGTATTCAAGTTTGCAATGCTTATTACACAAAAGAATCATCTCTTCTTTACGTGGCTGTCTTTCCTCCTCTCTGGAGGCAGAAGGCAGGACCTGTGTTTCATATTTCCAGCATGTGGCACAGTGCATGGACAACCCTAAGTGCTGAATAAATGTTTTATGAATTGAGTGTCTACGTAAACAAAGCATGGTCCTATGGCAGGTTAGTGTCAAGGAATGCACACTTAGCACCATTTAAACATCTCAGAGGGCTCATACTCAGCTTCCTGGTTTTCAGCAAGACCCAAGGGGCTTTCTGCTGGGTGGCCACAGACCTGCTCAGAGACGGAGCTGCTGTATTTTTTAGACATTCTCTTCCTCATTGTTTCTTTCACTGATTTCACTTTTTTCCCAAGAGAGATGCGGGAGGCAGTGGGCGATTTGATGACTTCCTTGTACACAAAGTCTCCTTCTTTACCCTGTGAGACAAAACATAAATACTTTCAGTCTTGGAAAATGGAGCCCAGAAACAGGTTTTACTATTCAAACTATTTATTTATTTACTATTGATATTCTAGCTTTCAGGAAAGCACAGGCATTCCCTAGAATCTTGAAATTTTTCTTATGTTAACTCAGTCCTGTTATTTATCTTTTCAATTAGAAATTAAAACCTACTAGGAGGCTTTTTATTTGTTTAAAATGGGATGTGAGTCACTTTTTATTTTATTAAATCTTAGTACATTCTTCTCTGATTATGATTTTTTTCTATCATTTTAAACACACAGGGGAGCTCCATTTCATTAGTACAGAGGGATTTACATGAACCAATGCCCATGTAATCACAGCAGTGGGGGAGAAGGGAGGGATGATACTATAGGATCATGCTAGGAAAGTGCTACGGACACAGTAGTAGAAGCTCAGACATGAGAAATGCAACATCTGATTGGAGTTTTGTCACAGATGCTCCGTGTGGTCAATGCCTAGGAGTGCATAAATTTCCTTCCCTGAACAAATGGGATTGTGACCATCTCTCATTCTCTTTTTTTTTTTTGCATTAGAAAATAAACTTACTCCAAGAAAGAAAAGAAAAATACTTTCTCTCATTTTTAAGAAAGATTGACTACATAAAAAATTACTGGCATATGAATCAATACAATTGGATATCCAAATAAAATAGTTTTATCTTCCAGGAAATTCTCATTCTATATATCTCACAGATGGGAATTTTGGCTGATAATTGAGCACAACAAATATAAAGCTGACATTTTCATTTCATAGTTTCATTGCAATATACCTTAGGGACAAGCAAACTGTAGGTCAAACTTTAGGGGACAGAATTTTAATGCCACAGTGATGGCGTGGCCCTAGACCATGACCCACAGCATGTTCATGGAGCCAGTAAACCTTGGTGCTGAAGTGTTGGGCTTGCTTGGGTGCTAAGAAGACTGGGTTCGTTCTAGGGTACCCCACATCAGAAAGACCTAGGCTAAGTAGAGACCTTGGGGGGCCATGCTCTAAGCCACAGTCAGACTGCTCATTAGAAATGCCATCACCTACTGTCAGAACAGTCATGGGCCCCATTGAGTCTCACTACTTGTGTAGCTGTAGTTCTGTGCACCCGCAACTAGTGTAAAGAAAAGGTTTGTGGGTGCAAATGATGGGACCACAGAAGCCAGACTCATCTGGATTTGTTACTTGAGAAAAACGGGAAGCAAAGTCATTTAAGGAACTGAGCCCCTCTCAGGAAAGCCAGGGAGGCCAGAGGGGGGTGTCATCCCCTCTTCCGTGTGGACAGTGCAGTGCCTTGGAAATGGGTGCAGGAGGGCTTCTTTTCAAACATGCTTTGGGATACTGAGCAAAACCCAGGGTCCATTCTCAAACCCATCAACCACGTCCTGTGAGATCTAACCCTCGGCTTTCCTCTGGGGTCTACTCACCACGGGATCAGTGGCGTTACTGCCCACGTGCAGAGAACGATTTGTCAGGTCAAATCCTCCAAAACTGCAGGTTCTCTGTGGAAAGGAGGGGGCAGGGCAGGATAAACCAGTTATGCTAAGTCAGCTGAGCACCAGCCCACACACGTGCCTTCTGTGGGACATCTCTGAATCACAAATACGGCACGGGATGAAAAGAGGAAACAAGAAATGACGAGGAGAAAAAAAAAAAACACATGATTCATGTCATAAGAGAACTCCACTTACTTTGCCCTTCACACACCCTTGGCCCCCTGCCTGCACCCAAAGTCTAAATCCCCGAAACATGCAAAATACAATTGGATTTTTTTTTTTTAACAAAAAACTCTCCATAAATTTAGTGCTGTTAGGATTCCCTGATCTCAACATAGAACTTCCCCTTCCAATTCCCTCAACATCAGCTATGAACATCAGTGACAATAAAGGCATATCACTTAGTGGTCCCGGAAAACAGGTCTTTGCTGGGCTACTGGGAGCAGGCTTTCCTAAAAGGCTTGTTTTAAGTTTAAATGCTGAAAAGGGGAAGAGGGTTAGGTTTATGGTAGTCCAGACAGGCCAAAATTACTCATCAAGGCTTCCCTGTCCTAGCCAAAAACGCGGGTAACTTTCCCATCTAACTGCCCAGCTTAATTAATTCTAGCCCCTTTCTCACAGTGGATGAAGCAGAGGCGCACTTGCCCAGAGAGAGAAAGCCCGCTCCAGTGACTGTCTTGGACCACACTCTTTAATTTCAACAGGAAAAATGTTGATTTTATAAAAAAGGGTGAAAACTTTATCATCCTTTTTGTTAGTTTCAAACTTCTTGGAACTGGCTTATATTTCGGTGACTTAGTATTTCCAGAAATTAGGTCAAATTTCCGTTGTTTTTCTAGCAAAAGCCACTCAATAACCACTCCAGCTACCCCTATCCCCAAACACACTAATTTTTGTTGTAACTAATGAGTTTTTTTTTAAAGCAGTGAACAATAAAAGCTGAATAGTGGATTTGGGCTCCAATATTTTGTATTACCTGTTTCTTAGAAAACTCTAGTTAACAGCTATTAAATGGAAGAAATGAACAGGAAAGTACAATGCATCTTACAAACATTGCCTATTTAATATAAATGTATTTTAGCCATGTAAAATTTACTACACTGAGAAAACAGAAGCATCCTGGGAAGGAAAATGACTTGGTTTTTGAAATTGCACAGAGGAAGACTCAAATTCTGGTCTGGTCACTTACTTGCTATATGTCCACAGGTCAACTACTAGAACTCTCCAAGCTTTGAATTCTGCATTTAGTGAAATAATCTTTATATCACATATTTGAAGACCCCTAGCACACTGCCTGGCATGAAGCAGACCCTCTATGAATGCTGGTGTCCCCGGTTACTTCATTATGGCCATGCTGGGCACTTGGTAGCCTTTCCTAACCACTGTGATGCTGAAGTTCAGGCTTTGTCAATATCATATCATAAATCATACATAAATCATAAATCATAGCAATATCATCAATATGCAAATGAAGGGCTGGAGCTCCATTCTGGGCCTTACAATCTGAGAGCTCAATTGTAACACCAGAGCATGCCAGGAACAGGTCACAACAAGAGAGGTAGCTGTTGTGGCATAAGGCAGGGTAGAAAGAGCAAGGCATTTGGGGATAACTAATATTCAGGATGCCACAGAACAGTTTTTCTTCAGCAGAATCATTGCTGATAAAAAAAATCTACTACCAACTTGCTTTCCAGTGATGTAAATTTAATTTTGTTAAATATTAGTCAACCTGATTTCCTTTTTACTCAACTAGACTTCTGTGTAGTTCAAAAAAAGGAGAAAGAACTCTCTGTGCAAAGACAGCCACCAAATCATCCAACTGGGAAGTAGCACGATGATCATTTCTCAAAGCAAATTTTTTAACATTAACTTTCCTTTCTGGTTTATAATGCCACATCAGTTTTCTCATTTTTGCAAAGGCAGCGACTTCACTCAGTTCCTTTCCTGTGACTCAGGGTTTCACAGACACAGTATGGCGCCCAGATGCCTGATTACTTTATGGCTTTTGCACGTCCCTGCTCTAAATGACATCTCCTGCAACTCTGGAGCCCAGCACGTTATTTCTGATGCATATGAAATAACGGACAAAGAATTCATGTGGAAATGATGACTGCAGTAAATTAGAAGCTCATTTATGTTTTCTATACACCCGTTGTATGCATTTATGCCTAAAATAAAAAGCTGAAAGAATGGGCTGGATTGCTTCCCCAACCAACTAAAATTCCTCCCAGTGATACGCTGAGATATCTGAAACACTGCTGCTCTTATCAATGGAGAACTGACAAAAATATAACAATAAACATTGCTTGAATGAATCTCCAACTTCTTCTAATAAGATCAAGTAGTCCTTGAAGCAGCCCCCTTCAAAAGAGAAAATGAATTGTAAAGAGAATACAAGAAGAAAAATAAAACCATCTTTGACTTTGGCCATCTAAATAAAATTTAAGTGATTTTGTTTGGCTTATAATCTCTAGCATACATAATTATAAAACATTTTAGATAGATGCTTGGGATGAGGAGAGCTAGTCAATGGGATGGTCATGCAGTTGAAAACATGTTTTGGAGGCTGAATTTAAAATGGATAAAATTCCCAAATGTCATGCATGTCTGTTCTTCCAAACAAAAACTGAATGACCAAATAAAAAGGAAGACACGTGACCATTTCCAGTGAATACAAAGCATTACCATTTCCCTGAGGTTTCATCAAGCATATATGGCATTTTTGAAAGGCAAAAAAGATCAAGGCTAAAGATTAAAGGAAACTGTGCAACTCTAGGAAAAATGAAGGAAGTATATGGCAAGGAGAATGGAAGAGAACATTTCAAATGAAAGAAGCAAAGAAATAAGAATGATCCTTTACAAAAACAAAGCCCCAAGGCTGGGGGTGTAGCCCAACGACAGAGCGCCTGCCTAGCATGCACAAGGCTCTGGGTTCCATCTCCTGCAGGAAAAAGAAAAAAAAAACAC
Source organism: Ictidomys tridecemlineatus (assembly GCF_052094955.1). Classification (NCBI taxonomy): domain Eukaryota; kingdom Metazoa; phylum Chordata; class Mammalia; order Rodentia; family Sciuridae; genus Ictidomys; species Ictidomys tridecemlineatus. The sequence continues at coordinate 17,400,390 of NC_135484.1, forward strand.
CTTCTATAGTGAAAACACATATTCTCTCTTACATTCTCTGCATTAAAATGATCCAGTAGTTTCTCAAGTTTATAGCATTTTGAAAATACCCAGCTCAGACTGAAAATTGGGACAAAGATTACACAGCACCATCTTGGTGGGGGATGCTCAGAGACAAGCTAGCCCCGATGTTCATCCTCAAAGTCAGTGAAAATTGATCGTTGGCCCACAATGTTAATTAACACAAATCTCAGAAATATAACTTCTTGAGAGACAGACCTGATCAAGTTCTATTATTAATCTGGCAATAAATGAGAGGCTCATGAGCAACTCAAGCTGTTCAAACTGGATAAATTCTCAGTACTATATAATTAAAACTCATAAGAGATGAGTCATCAATTAATAAGTGGCTTTGTTCCTTTGAGGTTTTATATAAGTATATATAGAGTAATCACACACACACACATACACACACACACAAGAATTTTATAAAAGATCTGTGGGTCAGAGTAGACCAGAGGCTGAATGAGTGACAAAAGACAATTCTGTTATTTCAAAACAAAACCAACAAAAACTGTTGCCATGATGGAGAAAGAGCCAGAAGAAAAGCTTTTGCTACAAGACTAATAGTATTAAAAGTGTTGCAAGAAGCATACAAATGTGAAAAGATAGAAAATAAGATCTAGGAAGAAAGTCAATGCATGTGAGAAGAGTTGGAAAACCCAAGGGTGAGGAAGGATCCAAGATCCTTTCAGAACAGAGAAGGTCATTTTAAGGATGGCATTGACCAATCAGTCTTCATTTTCACAAAAGCAGAACTTGACTGAATGAATTTAAATTACAGTAATCGTCTGGGGAAGAACGTCCTATTCATGAATGTGAAGGAACCCTGGGAAAAGCCACCATCGAAGCATATCCTGCTGTAAAGGTTCTTTCAGACCTTTCAAAGGGGCCCGGAGCCAACAGCCCGGGTGGATTAAGCAAGGTGCCAGAGGACAGCAGTGCCAGTTCCTCCTCCCTCCGTGCCATTTCACATGGGCCATTGTGCAAGCTCAAAGTGAGGTGGTAATTCCAGGGAAAAAAATATCTATATTCTGAAGTTCAAAGTAATTCATGCCCAGAAAATAAATTGTACTAGGTCTCTCTGACCTTTCAGTGTTAAACTTGAAAAAACATTTTATTATTTGGACTCGATTCCTCATTATGTACGGAAGAGTCCATGTGGCATTAGAAGGCTTTACCAAACGTCAGTTCCTCTGTTTAACAAGATAAGAATGCTAAATCGACTTGAGTAAAGCAAAAGTGCTCAAATTCATTTTTTCCCCTGTTGGACTTCAGAACTCACCACCCGCACCTACAAATAAGAGAGATGGGCTTCATAGCGGTTTCCCATCGCCAATGGGTGGGCTGTGTTGATGGCAAAATTTCCAGGAGCCCGTGCCTATTGTTTTCATGAACTGAAAGAGTCAGCCTGCCTTTCCGAGGGCCAACTGCCCTTGTGTTTTGAATCAGTTTCTTTGAGGTCAAGTGACCTGATGGCTGGGGATCAGGAAGGCCACTCCTACAAGGCCGCCGGGCCCCACCCCTGTACCCTGCATGCCCTTCTGGGCATCAGCCTCAGGACTGCATTTTAATGAAACATCCAACAGCTTCCCTTGGGCCACCGGAGAAATGGAAAGGGAGAAGAAAGCCAGGAGGGACCGAGAGCCATTTAGGAACTGGAGGTGATGGAGTGATGGACTCTGAAGGAAGGAGGGGAAGAGAAGGGGAAGAAGCCAGTCTCCAGAAAAAGAGAGGCCATACTGCCTGACTGCACCTCACGGAAATGACAAGGCCGTCCTCACGACCGCCGTGGAGACTCACAGACTTCTGGTGGATTCTCAAGAGAACCCTCTTAGTACAGCGGTCCACTGTGGCTGCCCACTTGCGCTTGGCCTCCTCCTCCTCCTCCAGCAAGCACCGCCTCAGGTCCTGCTTCTCGGCCTTGCTCAGGGTCCTGTCTGAGGCGGGCCGCACTAGCTGGGTCAGGTTCAGGTGGCTGTACAGGCTCCGCTCCACCACGTAGGTGACATTGAACTCGCTGACCGAGGCGCGCGCGCGCACCCTTCTGCCGGGGAAGCCGCAGCCGCCGCCCGCTTTGGGCTTGGGCCGCGGCAGCTGCAGGTCGCAGGTGGTGCCGTTCACGCCTCGTCGGGAGGGACGCTGGCAGAGAAAAGCTCTGGAACAGGAATAATTAGTATCCGTCTTCTTCAAGCGGATCTGCCTGCGGACACTCTGAACCTCCTCTAGGGACACCAGGAAGTGGTGGCGGCGGCGGTGGCTGTCATAGAAGAAAACACCGTCCGTACTTACCCCGTGGCTCAGGGACCCCAGGCCCTTCTTCATCTCCCCCTCGGTGAGGGAGCGCGACACTTTCTGGGCTTTTTCTTCCTCGGGATAGGAGAAGAACGTCCCCATCTTCTTGGGGGGCTTAATCAGGCCCCGACCCTCTCCTTTGCTGAAGGTTTTGACCAGCTTCCGGCCAGCTCCCCAGGTGTCCAGGCTGCTGGACGACGGGGACGTGGTGATCGAGTCCGAGTCATCTTCAGGAGGCTTCTCCGGAGAGCCATCGAAGAAAAAAGGCTTCTTGTGCACTCCAGAGTACAGGGCGGACCTTTCATCCAGGCCCGGGGAGCTCTCCAGCGCATGCTCCTCCCCACCTGGAGGGAAACCAGCACAGCCCCTGAGACCAAGCCTCTGCTTCCCCCCACGAGCTGTCCTTCCCCTCCCTCCCTCCCTCCCTCCCACAAGCTAGGTCCACAGTGATCCGCAGTGATCACAGCTCTCCCTGCCCATACCATGACTCTTCATAACCCCCCCCACACACACACTTTAAATATGCATATAACAAAGAGAAATGATCACACCGTGCAAACGTGTGGCTTCATACGAGCCTACTGTTAAAGGTGGGGATGTGTTTGCTTCTCCTTCTCTAAGAAATTCTGTAGACCAAACATCGTCACGGATCTACTAAAAATGCCCTTTGCAAAATCCAAGCCGATCATTATCATGACACACTTTCCCATCTCTAGACAATCACCCCCGCCCCCCAGGTTAAGGGCAACCCTCAGAAGGTGGGAATCAGCCTTTCCCCCTTCTGAAAGGCCCTCCTTTACGTTGGCTCTGATGGCTTTTTATAGTTGGAGCCTGATGAATGCCAGGTGGCTGACAGTGATTTTTTTTTTCTTTTATGGGTACAGATTGCCATTTAAGTGATTAAATCTCCAAGAAATTTGGGGTGGGGAAACACCCCCAAGGGTGATATCTTGCAAATGTGGTTGAAAAATGGTCTTCAGCTGACTGGCCGAACACAAAAAGTTAGGGAACTGGATGATCCCAGCCAGATATTCCCATCCACTCAGACCCTGCTGAAGCAGGGCATTTAAGGGCCCTGACACGCAGGCAGCTCTAGCGAGTGTTCCACTTTGTCTAAAGGATTCCAGCCCATGAAGCCCTCGCTGGAGCCAGGTAGCAAGCCAAGCCCTCTGGAGCCCAGTGGAAAGGCTTGGACTTGCTGGCAGGAAAGCCGAGTTCTTTTCTGCATGTGTTATGTGAACAGATGTGAGGAAAGAAGTAGGTCAAGCTGTGGGTGTAGCGATCCCAACTGGCTGTGTCCCTCGAATTATAAGGAAATGCTGGAGCTTTGCAGCTTTCTGCCAGCTGAATAATGAACAGGAAAAAATACAAAGTTCCTTGGAACAGAAGGACAGCATTAAATATGCCAGCTGGGATGAGGGTGCTAGTGCCTAGTTAAATGTCAAGAGAAAAAGGGACAGGAATGCTCCCTTAGAGAGAGAGAGAGAGAGAGAGAGAGAGAGAGAGAGAGAGAGAGAGAGAGACACAGAGGTGTGTGATCAGAATGGTACCAATCCTTTCAAATTCTAAAAACTGCTACTTTTCCCAATTGATGGTAATTATTGTTACAAACATACAAGGAAGAAAAAAAACAACTGCTATTAATCTTATCCAAAATGGACTTTGTGTTCACATTCAGGAGATGGTGGTAGAGAAAGGAGGGAAGCGAGGAAGGAGACTAAACTATGTCTAGCACAAAGTTCACTGAAGAGTTGTTCAGGGATCTTTTAGGGAAACTTAAAGAAACATCTGAGCCAGGTCTGCAGGCACAGCCTGGTGACAGAGAGCGCAACAGAGAACTGTTTCAAAGAACCCAAGCCTGGGTGTAGTTTTGGTAAAGCCCAGGTGTCTCAGGATATGCAGAAGCTCTCAGCAACCTACAGGAGATTGGGGGAGACCAGGTTGGTCTAACCTGGATTTTTGAAGGACCTGTCACTCAGCAGTGGTCTGAACATTTTCTGGACTGGGTTTAAGGTTGTCATCAGAAATTCCAATACTTGTGTGTCACAGTTGAGTCTGGTACCAGCTGGAGCACACATGACATGTGTGGCTCTATGTTTTGGGTTCTGGAGAGTCGGAGCCTGGTAAGAACTTGGGAGGAAATGTGGCAAATCCTCTGAAGAGGCTGCGTCCTGTGCTTGCGCTGAGTGCAGGCCATGTGCAATGCAGACTCTGGGCAGCCTGAACTCCCAGCCTTGACTTGGACTCCTTGGAGTTAGAGCATTACTTCTCTATCCTGCTCTGACTTAAAGGTACAAGTGTCTTCTTGGCAGAATGACACTCGAGTGAATATGGAAAGGAGATTTTTTTTTTTTTTAGTTGGACACAATACCTTTATTTTATTAATTTATTTTTATGTGGTGCTGAGGATCGAACCCAGTGCCTCGCATGTGCTAGGTGAGCGCACTACCATGGAGCCACAACCCCAGCCCTGGAAAGAAGATTTTGACAGGAGGATATGGGGTAACTTAACACCAAGGACACAGCTTTGTGCTCTGGATTCTGGCTCCAGTTCTGCCACTCACCAGCTCCATGACCTTGGATGATTACTTTTGTGTAATAGTGCCTACCTATCTTTACATAGTATCCCCAACACGGATGTTGTGAGGATAACATTTAAAGAAAAGAGACACATGAAGCTAATTTTGAAGCTGGACAGGAGGAATGTCAGTTCTATGGACAAGACAGTAGCCACTGTGGCCTGTGTTAAATACTGTCCGAGGCCAGGCATGCCAGGATATGGACTCCACACTCAAGTTAGGCGGGGGAAACTGAGTGAAGAGCTATTAACTGTTCTGGCTTTTGAGTGGAGACACTGAGGAGTCAGGCTGCCTGGACTCAATTCGGGACCTTTTGCTGTCTGGCTGAGTGGGAGACCTTCAGTAAATTACTTAGCCTTTTTGTGTCTCAGTTTCCTTATTTGTCAAATGAGGATGGCACACGTACCTGCCTCTGGTGGGTAGTCTAAGATGACATATTAAAAGACAACATAAAATGGAAAGTGCTGGGCACATAGAATGCTCTTGGTGAAGGACAGTTATTGTTCAGACAACTTAGGCATGCAGGGAAACAGTGACAGGATCAGCTCTCTGAGTCCAAAGGTTTTGAAGAAGAGGGGTTATAAGGAACATGGGTCCTAAATTCTTTGGCCAAAGAGGCCTCAGAGAGTCCCATCATGCCAGTGCTAGAGGGAGTTCCAGAGCAGCAGGGGGGTTGGGGACAGCCAAAGCAGACACTCGGAGCACCACACACACCTGGGGCCTCTCTGGGTGATATGGACAAGCCGTGGGACTTACAACTTAAGCTCATCCATCTATCTTCCATCTGTGAAGCCTCGTTCATACCCAGCGGTCCGTGCAGTGATTATTTTTTACCCTCTAGTTACAAATCTTTGGATGTTATTTTCCCTTTTTTTTCAGTGAGGCTGCTCAGAGATAGCTGAATTGATTTATTCTGGCATAAATATACAAAGCAAGGCATCTCTGTATGTTTAAAATGGTACTCTAGTGTGAAGGCTGCCCCAAGACACTTGACTGTTACACACGAAGGGCCTCTAGGGTGGTAGGCCCAGTGTTGGGTACTTCATCCATTTTATTTATGGATAAAGCCCCACCCATTTGTTATAGCTAAAATTTGACTTTGGCAAGTATGCATGAAGCTTGTTTTAAAATGTGCCCTCAGAATTACACTTGGAAACTCCATATGGTTATCCCAACAGTACCAAGCAGTGCTTCTGTGTGCTTCCACAGGACCTACCATGGCCTGAGGAACCAGAGCTGACAGCCAGGATTGAAACATTCAAAACTCAACATTTTCCTCAAATGTAAACAGAATTACTGTGCAAAAAAGACACCCAGATGCAACCCTGGAATCAAAGACAACTCCAAGTTTATAAAACCAGCCATAAAGCTGATGTCTCTCCCACTGGCTCCCCTCTTCTCCTTCTAACCTCCATTCTTCCACAGGATCCCCCTCCTCCTCAGTACTATTTTAGATGATTTAAACCCACAAATAATAACAAAAAAAATTAAAAAGCATCAGTAATAACAAACTCTTATCTCTGCAAATAAGGGGAAATACAGTTCCCTACATGGCTTGATTTTATTTACATAGAACAAGAAGGCCTCTACGATCATAGTTTTGAAACCTACATGTTAAAATTTTGAAATTCCTCATCATGTAGATGTGACATTTTAACAAGTGATGTGGGCCTTTTTGTTTGTTTGTTTGTTTACTATCATTTTCAAATAAGAAATTCTTTTATTTGTTCTTTTTTGGGGAGAATTTTACAAGATGCTGCAAATGCATATTACTAAAAAGGGAGAATTTGAAGAAGGCTGAGATTTAAACTGTCGTAATTGCAATCCAAAGGTTAACTGTTCAGGACAGTAAAGCCCAGCTGGGCTCTCTCTTGACGTTACGGCTTCATCTTAGCAGTCTGTAATACTGCTCTTAAAGATCCCCTCAGAACTGAAGGTCCTTAAAACCCTATTTCAATTGAGACTTGAGATTGTTTACCAGAGTACAAACCACCCCTCAGAGATTCAAAGGGATATTAAGTGCCTGGATGGTTAGATGTTTGTTCAAGACACATGTACTATCTGTCATATTTGGGCTAAAATCACTGAGCAAGAACTACAAACCTTTTTGGAAGTAGAGGCTCATGCTAAGAAGTTGCGAGGTTTATATAAAATGGTGCAGACTCGTAATTAAAGCTATACCACACTTGAGAGAAATTTCACTGTCACATAATGCCATCTCCCATGTTTGTCACGTTTAAATGACTGAGCCCCTGAGATACTCAACCCAGGGCTCAGGGCTCCTGCCTTCCACAACAGGGAGAGCATCCCCCTGCTAATGAGCAGACTCGATTCCGTCAGCCTTGGGCCAGAGCTCAAATCCATTTTCCACTTGAAATCATACTGTTTCTACTGAAAAACTGACCCCAAGTGACTTCTTTGGGAATAACCAGGGTGGAGTTGGCTGCTTTTTTACCTTCAGTGCTGGGCTTTTTCATATCTTCCACCCTGATTAGTTTCTTTCTGACTCTGCGAGTGGAGTTGACCAGCTTGTGTAACCTCTTAAACTTCACCGACTCCTCGGTCTCATCATCCGATTGTTCTCTTGACTGGCAAAGAAACAGAGGAAAAAATTAATCAGATAATTGCTCCAGAGCCTTGCTCTTGCATCTGGGTAGAGCTGGCCTTCCTATTACCGGGCACCTGGGCAGTTCTGCGCCCAAACTTGGGGCACCAACAGATTTGCCCCATAGGTTTACACAGCAGCACGTACCATCTTAAGGTCTAATTTGGAGTAGAATTAAGTCCTGGGCATGAAGCACACACACACATCCTTGCCCTTGAATGGCACACAGGACATTTATCTCATCAGACTAGTTCCCTGTCTCTAAAAGAGACAGGACCTCTCAGGCAGGACTCTCTCCGAGCTGGCCCTATAATTCCAGTTACACTGCTGCGGTTTGGGCCGGGCTCTCCTCTGTCTGGCCCATCAGGACTTGCTGTTGAACGTGGTCATCAACTACTTCTCCAAACCAAAATTCTGTTGACTTTTTCCAGTCCTCCCCCGAAAATCAAAAACAGCAGGCAGGAAAGGGGAAGCAGTGCAGAACCTCCTCCTGTCCGATCTGTCAGGACGGATGCCACATCATAGCCATTCCTTCCGCCTCCCGGCTCTTTCGGGGGGCTCACAAGTCGAGGATGAGGACAGCCTGCATTCCTCCAAGGGAGGCAAGGGAAAGAGCTGACCTTTTCCGCCATAGAGTCCAGTCCATATTCCCCAGCATCCCATCCTGCCTTGCAGAGATCCAAGTATGTTCTGGCCCAGCTGTTTTCCCTCAAGTATCAAACATTACAGAGAGAGAGAGAGAGAGAGAGAGAGAGAGAGAGAGAGAGAGAGAGAGAGAGAGAGAGAGAGAGAGAGAGAATTCTCTCTCTGCAGCAGTGACCCAGGCTAAAAACAATCCTTTCCTTGTGAACAAAATGAGGGTTTCATTTCCAAGTCGGCTCCAACATTCAATATGCAGCTTCCTCTGCTGTATCTATTCAAAATGAGGAAAAGCCAAAGAAGTTTCCCACTAACAGTGTGCTGCACGGGCCGGTGCTTGGGCTGTGCTGGGAGCTCAGCCTCAGCACACCCTGGAGACCAGCGAGCATCCAGCTAATCCTGCACATCCTGACAACAGCCTTCCCTCCACGTCCTCAAACCCGGTTCACCAAATGGTCGAAATGACTCAAACCGAAAAACAAAACAAAAACAAACCACATATCTGAATGCAATGTGAATGAGGGGACTTTTAGCCTAAGAAAAGCTCTCATGAATCCCAATTTTATAGACGATGAGATAGGGAAGCAGGAGTTAGCAGGGGACAGCTAACTCTTGTTAGGGAAGATTCCATTAATGACTGAGGCATAACAACAGTGCAGGCTGTTAAGAGCACAAATATTTTCTTGGCACTCTGGCCCTCTCTATGGGATAAACACCACCACTTTCCTGGCCTTGGTCCGTCCCTGGAGCTCACAGCATAGCGTCACGGTACTTTCTCCCTCCTGACCACTAATGATTAATTATCATAAACCTATCAGCAAGTCATTAAGAGAGGGTACTGTTCAATCTTCCCTTTTGTGAGGTTTATCAACATCTATGTCCAATTTCTCCCAAATTCCTAGATAAAACAGCATGTATAGGTTTCAAAAATTAAAGTTCACTCCTGGTTACCTGGCCCAGAAGATTGGAAAGTGGATCCCCAGGTAACTGAGAAGGTTGGTTATGTTGGATGCTGACAATTAGGCTTGGTACATTAGGCTAAAACTTAAGAGGTAAAAAACTAAAATAATACATGTAACCAAATACATATTTATACCGTCATATTTGAATTTCAGTTTTACTTGGTCGAAACATTGATGTGTGATGAAATGGGTCAGAGTGGTCAACCAGAGGAATGAGAACCCGGGGAACCCTTGCTCTGGGTAATTGGCACCTGAAGAGCCCAGGGTACATGGAATCACGCAGAAACATGTGACAACATTGTGCCTGGTGATGCAGCTTGAACGCCAAGCAATTCCAGCAGAAGCGGCAACTGTGCATGACACAAAGTCTCTGAACATACCCACGAGAGAAGCCCAGGACATGTTGTCAACCCTCGCCTTAAAAATACTGGAATCAGTTGAAAATGAAATAAGCAGAGGGTGCTCGTGATCAAGATACAGGAAGCTGTATTACCTGCCCCAAATCTGTAACTAACACAGAGGTTGCACCTGGCTGTTGGTTGTTTGAGTTGGTGGTTTGTATGAATGAATGGATGGAGCATATGAGGAAGTGAAAAAAAAATGGGATACAGAAATTAGTAATACAGAATCCGTAGTCTGCAAAGACATAAATCATCTGCGGGGGAGACGCTTTAGACAGAACCTTCCAGGGAGAAATCTAAACAGTTCCACCAGGACAACAGACATCCAGGCAATGCCCGCCACCAAGCCCCACTCTCCCCTGCCCAGATCCACTGTGGTGAGAAAGAACATAGTCCAGGTACTTAGTTAATTGCTTTCACATGCTCCATTCACTTTTGGAGAAATGTAAGCTCTTTAGAACATTGAAATGATGCTTTTCTATTTTTCTGAAGAAGAAGAACAAGGTGGTAATTTTGGAGGTGCTTGCCATTGAGAAATCACAAACCATGGCAACTATCAATTTCCTTTGCATTATCATGTTTTGGACTTGACAAGATTGATGCAGCAAAATTTGTATGAAGAAGAATGTAAGCTAAAACTCAAATCATTCAAGAAATACATATAGTATGTTTTCTCTTTAAATAAGAAATTTCCTCTTAAGTCAGCCTGTAAGTTCAAGGATGCTTTTGATGGATGGAGACTCGCATCCTCCTGAATTCTCAGGAAAAATGTTGTGACACATTTTAACATAAAGATTTTGTAAAAAGCTGCATTTCTCCTAAACTGGGCAGTGAAGCATGAATGCTTCATGTAATGTTTCTCTTTTCAAATAACCATGTGCCACTTCTCAGCTGCTGAAAATAGGTATCATACATACATTTTGTTTTTATTTAGAAAATATACTATCCAGGATAGGAGTTTCAGAATGTTTTAAATTAAGAAACACAAAATAAATATATATGTATATAAATTTTAAATTAAAATGTTATAAATAAATATTAAAAATAAATATTCCCACCTGAAGAAACTTTGTGAAAGATAAAGGAAATCTGCACGTATATAAGATAAATGATTCTAAGGAACAGGATAGGAACAACAGATTTTAAATAAACCAAAGTGAAAAAAATATTCACACATATTCAACCGTGAGATGGTAGTATCTCCTTTCCCTGAGTCAGAGTTTACTAAAGTTTACTAAAAGAAATTTTAATTTTATCACCAATAAACAAGAGCGGGGACTCAGCCGTCTATATACCTCCCCACCCCAAACCTTCAAGAGAAAAAGGCATCTTATTCCACCCAAAGGATGTGGGATAAAAGTGGCTTCGCAGTATTGTAAATAGAAACATTTGATTTCTAGCCTCTCTACTGCAGATTTTTCCACCACAAAGCCCATATGGCTCAACTTTTAATTACTTTGGCTAATGCTATATGTAGTAATTCTGTGGTGAATGCTTAAGTGTTTCATTTCTGGTTTCCATAGCAACATTACATCAGATTGCAGACAGCTGGCTCCACAGTTTTTAACCATAACAAATTGACCAAGCCAAGGCACCAAACTATAGCTGCTTTAAAGAGATAGTACACCATTTGGCTGCCAGGACTCTGAATGGGGAACCTTTGGGGCCATTTGGCTGGAGAAGGAGGGTGGAGCCTCCTTCCTCCCCAGCTCCTTTTGGAACAAGTGCATCCTTGACACATCTGCGATGTTCTAATGGGAAAGCCATGGAGCCAGCGTGGAGAACTTTTATAACACAGCTACATGCAGGATGATCAGAAAAGGGAAACAAAATTAATCACATCTGTAACTAGGGAAGATTTACTGCTGAGAGGAAGCCTGTCACTGCCGCTGAAACATACTTCACTGGACCCTACGACAAACGCTTCTCGAAACTATGATTGTGGAATAAATGCTTCCACAAAGCCACATGGCACAGGAGAAATCAATGTTAAACCAGACTTGCTAGGAACTACTAGATCCTTCCAGGGACCACTGGAGACCATGCTGAGCACAGGATTATAAACCCTGCCCTTTCCAGACTCATTGGCTCAGCTTGCCTCCCCTGCTCCAAACCCGCAACCCGCTGTCACAATTAACACCCAGGCTAAGTCAACTTATCTCCCCTAGTGCCTCATAACACCGTAAGATAAATAAGCATTTCTGAGAATAATTTTCAAATTGCAAATACACTTGCTTGTAAGACACAATGGTTTCTTTTTAAACTAGCATCCATCAGACATAGACCCTTCATCTTCCTGTGTGCATATTGTCTCGGCATTAAAGTTAAGAGAAGAAAACCCATCAGTTGTAAACTTATGAAGATAACAATGTACAGCGCTGTCTGAATTCAAGTCTGCCCCACGAAAAGCCAGCACAGCTCACAAATGAGCTCCTATCCGTGCCTGCTGTTTCTCTCCCATTCTCAAAATAATATTTACTATTCTCCTCCAAAAGCCATTCACGGCCATGGGGGGAAGACTGCAGGGCAAGAATGCTCCGGTTACAGGCAGCAAAGTAAGCAGAGAAGGACAAATGGAGAGGGATTTAAGGAGAAAAGAAAGACACATCAGGGGAACAATCAAAACGCTTTTTCTTGATGCAAAGAGAAAAAGTTTGCCTTTCTCATGAGAGGCATTCGGCGACTTACCGGCTTCGGCATTTAGCAGGAGTGTGAGGGGCAGTTTCGAAAAGGTCCGGCACCCCCGCCCCCTCCCCACTTGGAGACCGGCTCCCTCTAGATCCTTTAAGTCTGTAATCTCAAAGTCAGGATCGGGTGCTCCTTGAACATGTTCTCTGCAGTTACATGATCAGGCAGCCTCCACCGTCACAGCCCAACATCCGAAGAAGAAGAAAGTTAAGACACTGGATTCAATTAGCCTCTCTGCCTGCTGCCCGATTCCCCAGTCGCTTGCTAACTGCATAAGTTGTAAGAAAGGCATAAGTCATCAGCTCTAAGCAAATCTCCTATTCACCACAAGGAAAAAAGGGAGTGTTGTGCATGGCCAACAATCCCTGTTTTCACTGAGGAAGGCTCTCTGACCTCCTGCTGGCCTCCAGTTCCTTAATTGCTGTCTATGGAATTCCAGAGAAAGAAAGAAAGAACGCGAGAATCTGAGCAAATCCAGGACAAGGACTAGCCCTTAAGAGTGACTGAACTTAAAAAAGGATCTTTTTTTTTTTTTTTTTTTTCAGATATTCTTCCAATCCTTTCCTGAAGGGAGTGGTCTCAATTGAAAATAGACACCTTCCAGGGGCTATTTTGGAAATTACTGAATTAAAACTTATGATTTTGGTTTTTTCCCAGAGCTGTCACTTTCTCTCTCCTCACTCCTTTTTTCTATTTTAACCACAAGGAGTAAAATGTAGGATGTTTCCCCGTCACTGAGGCTTCTAAAACTGTCTCCCCAAATTGCTTCGATGATTGTTTCAGGGCAGCTGAGTTCTCTGGCATTCTAGAAGCATGAGCCTGGGGACTGTGTCACAAAATGACCGTTTAATTTTCTCAGGGGTCTCTGGGGAGCACCAGGCACATGCTGTAACTTACACAGAGCATCGTCTAAACAACACAGGACTGAAAACCCCATATAAAGTCTCCATGACGTGAGCTGCGAGTCTGTGTCTATCTTTCCAGGGCTGAATCCATTCAGTCGGTCAGGCATTTATTCCCAGCGCACAGTTCCAGCTAGCAGCCGCTCTCATTGTGTGGGACTTTATGTATTATGCATGGGCCCATCTCTTTGTGGGACACTGCAGAACACAATGAGTACTAATGACCACCTCTCCTTGGAAAACAGAAGGTTAGATTGGCGGGGGGGGGGGCGGTCCAGAGGCTGCCTAAACTAAGAAAAAGAGAGGATACTGGAATCCACAGCTCCCGAGTGGAAGGTCACGGTTTACCTTGCAGAGATCCCAGGTTCTGGAGCAGACTGCCAGCACTCCCTCCTCCTCTCCTGGGCCTGGCCTGCCTGTCTTCCCTGGCTGGCTGGCCTCGGTCACTCTTTGGCAAGAATTATGTCAACCCTGTGCTCCCCCAAGTCTTCTGCCCCAGAACTGTCTCCTCCCATCCTTCATGGAACTTCCTCTTCTTCCTCCTGTTAGGGTTCGCCACAGCTTCCCTCTGTGGTCTATATACTTCCCTATACTGCCTTGGACCCCTAGAAATAAAAACTGCTTCTTCCACGCGCTCTTTGGTTTATGAACTCCCTTTCCCACAGCAAGCTCAGGGACCACATGTTCCGCCAACCAAACTGTGGCAGGGACTTTTCCAGTGCTGTGCTTCCAAAGGTGAGAATATACCAAATGCCCACCATTCCCAGGTACTGTGCTAAGGGCTTATAGGCATGACCCCATTTCACAGACAGGACGGCAGGGGAGAATTTGGAAATTTGTGGGTTTGCCCCCTACCTTGCTCTATGTTGACAAGGATTTTCTTCACCCAGAGTGACTTAAAATTGTCAGGAGAAATAAGAAAATGAGAAGGTCCCAGTAAGAGTGGGGTCAAAGGGAGAGGACAGTCCTGGGTCTCCTGAGACAGAACACCCCGGTTTCATTTCCAAATCTTCCAGCAAATCATGTTACTTCTAGGGGTCCAAGGATTCCTCCATGAGTGACTTGACATAATGGTATTCACCCTGCAGTGCTGTTGTTTCTAAAACTGTGTGCACAGAATCAACAGCTGGAGTTTGGTAGTGCTTATTACTTCTGCCGTCTTCTACTTTATTATTGACTAGAATTCAATAATCATCAGTGCTGATTTTTATTCTTACAAACTGCTCTTTGGGGTGCTGTGGAAAGAGCAAGGCAAGAACAGCCGTCCCACGTAAAAACTGGGGACGTGGTGATGTTTGAAGGTAGGGGCACAGGCTGCTGAGAGGACGAGAGGCCAGACCAGGATGAGGAGCCAGGACTCGGCAGCAAAACAGATGTGGGTTCTGATCCCCTTCGTGGCCCTTGGCAAGTGGGTGGCCTTGAACATGTTTCTCAACTTCTCTCCTTTCTAAAACAGGCCTCGAGAAGCTTCCTGGGCACTTGGGGGGGGATGGAGGAGAGTGGCATAGGAAGCCTAGCGCCTGGTAGTCTTGGAAGCCCCAGGTCAATGTGAGACCCAGTGAGGCTCTGGAGTGGAGTTATCCAGACGTTGAGAGGAGGGCGGAGGGAAGACCCCTCTCTGACTTTCCCTCCAGTCCACTCCTCAGGGCCTCCTGAGAGAATGGGAAAGAGGGCTGGCACAGCACACCCCTTCTCAATGTAACTGCTGCCGTCTCTGGGAGGACAATTCGGGTGTCCACAGAGCTACTCAGAGTCGGGCTCCACCTGGAGACGCAACATGGACGTGTCTTTCTGAAGGCAAGAAGCTCTGAAGGGACAGTGACCAGGTCTCTCTCCACTTCTCTTATATTCATCGTGCCCAGCACAGTACCTGCCCATAAATATTTGTGTAATTTGGTGTGGAGTGAAGAAATGGACTCCCCAGCCCTGCCTGAGCTCCCAGTCCTCACGCTGTGACAGGGGTAAATTGGGAAATTTGAAAACTAGACGGGGCCAGGCCATCCTGGGAAACTTCCTTCCTGGGAGCGGAGAGAATTCATGAGGGAAGGGCACCGCTGCTTTTGTTCTCAGGGAGTGGACTTGAACTTAGCCAGCACACAGTAGGTTTTCCAGACACAGATGTGAGCATCTCACTTCATTAGCTGCTCAAAATAAGGTCCAGAGGGCTGGCTGCAGAATGTGCCTCACAGGGCTCAGATCCCTTCCCTTAGCCCCAGTTTCTGTATGCTCCACCCCACTGCTCAGAGAGGATGTGGAGAGGCCCCTCAGAGCCCCGCTTCTCAGCCCCACACCTCCTCAGGGCATCTCAATGCCCCACGCTGTCCTGTGCTGGCCACCTCTCCCCTGCCTGGCTCCTCTTCTAGGGAGAGCTCTGTCCACTCATCTGGAAAGCCTCCTGGCCTCAGCTACCCAGCTGCAGTCAACCGAGGACTCTGCACACACGATGCCACCACCGTATGACCTGATCCCTCCCTGCGCTTCATTTTGAAGTCATTTTTATATCCCTATTTTAGGGGCACTTATTATAAATTTCTGGTTATACATGATACATATTTAATGTTAAAAATTGGAAAATGCAGAAACACACAAAGGAGAAAGAGAAATGGCCTATCCTCTCCATATACTCAAAGAGAAAAGTTGGTAATATGTATTTTTTGTCCTTCCACTTCCCCAAACACATGCGGAGGAGAATTTTCTCTCTCTCCCTCCACCCTTATGCTTATGCTTTTGTACAAAAATGCAGACATTTGACCTTAAGCCTCCCCGCCGTCCACAGGCACTACACCAGTGTCCCCAAGGGCTCTCTCAAATGAACACACAGACTTAAGTTGAAACAGCACACCTGCCTGTAATAGTGCTCCCTCCCCAAGACCATCCATGAGCTGCAGGTTCCGCCAGAGAAGTCCAGAACTCTCTGTGGACACGGCTCAAACTGTTGTAAAACCCGCTCTGTAAAATCACCATGCTTTGAGAACCTTCCCGTGTCGACAAATAACAAACAAAAATACAATAATGATTTAATAGTATTCCATCAGAGAAGGATTTACTTAAATAGTGCTTGCCATCGGACATTTCCATGTTTCCCATTGTTCAACATTACAGGCAGTGCCCAGCACACACTTTGGAGTAGAATATCTACCATGTGTAACACGTTCTTTTTAAAAAAAATAGTAGAATTGGTGAGTAAAAAACATATCTTTAAGACTTTTGATACATATTAATGACTTGCTCTGAAGATATATTATTTTAAAGTCTCACGAGCAGTAAAAAAGGGTGTGTTTCCTCACACTATGGCCAACACTGAGCATTGCCATATTCCTTCCTCTTAGATTAATAAAAATAGCATCTGTGCTGGTGCTAAGTAGACCTTTTCCGGTGGAAATGAACGAACGAGTGACGGAAGGAAGGAACTGATTGAAGGCATTCCAAAAGGCAGGGGACACAAATCTGTGAGCTGCCTCCCGGGGCTTTAGAAGGTGACAGTGGAGGAGTCGAGGGGTAGGGGGAGCTCCAAGACAAGCTCAGAAATGTGTGCACTGCAGGTCAACTGTGGGGCCTGCACACGGGAAACACAGACGCAGGGGTTCAGGGGTGGGAGAACTCACCTTTGCCTGGGGACACTGAGGCAGGCTTCTGCGAGTGGGAAGGCCCTTGTCGCGGGTTTGGGGAATGTTTACATATTCCTAAATAAGCCTGAAAGCCCAGTGTTTGGCTAGTCCTGAGGCCCCACTTCTTTGTGCCCCCTCTGACCTTAGATGCTTGCCTATTAGATAGACAAAGAAGAGTTCGACTTGTGCTGGGCCTTAGAAACAGCATGTGACAGCAATCAACGATGGCTTCCCTGCCCCTCCTCATCTCCAAGCTGGATTTCATAATCTCTCCAACAAGCCTGATCTCCCTCCACGATCCAAGAAATGATGCATTCAGGGTCCCTCCCTACCTTGGGGGTAGCATGACCGTCTCTCTGGCTGGTGAGGTTCAAAATTTTCCCAACAGTGAGGACTGAGCAGCGTCCAGCCCCAGCAGGGGCCTCTGGTTATAGTCACTGAGTTAATGTGTCGTTCTTTGTGTTTACCAAAAAATTAGTCTCGCTGTGTTTAAAGAAGTCATATTCCGTTAAAAATGTATAACTATATTAAATACAAAACACATTGCGGGTTTTTTTTTCGCCCTCTTTTATCACGAAGAAGTCAGAGAAGGAGACTCATGGGTTTAGTAAGAAATATTTTGCTCATTGGATGGTGACATCACTGCCTCTGAAACTGGGACATTTTTGTCAGCATATGGGAAAAAAGGGGAGATTCCATTCTTCTCCCAGAGGTGCCATGTAACACTGAAATAATCTCTCCAGCGGTTTCAAAATTAACTAGTTGTCACCAGACTTGAAGAAAGAAGAAGAGGAGGAGGTGGAGGCGGGAGAGATGATAATTATAGGATACTTTTATTTGGAAAAAGTACGTGAGAATTTGAGGTAATATTACTACCCCCGAGGGGCAGAGACTTGTCAGCACTTAATTCACTTAAGAAACTTTAAAAAATTAATGAAGAACCCAAAGGAGCAGCAGATGGGTTTTTTTTTTTTTTTGTTCCACAACAAGCTCTATTCTATTTCTTAAACCTGTGAAATTTGAATTGCTCTTAATCCACCCCAAATAATGTACTACTTTCGCCCAAAAGGAGGAAGGAGAAAACAGAAGTCGTCAAGAATCCTACTGTCAGGTCTAGAGCAACTCAGAATGAGGGTAAACCCACCCACCCCCCAAATTTGCAAGTGGTCAGGGAGCCAAGGAAATGCCTTTCTGCTTCTGAGGGTTGGGGTGGGATGTTGGTGGAGGAAAGAGGGCTGAATTCCCTCCCATCTGTAAAATTCGGGGAGATTTTTCTGTGTGGAATTATGTCACCCTGCCCGCAGGTCAGGGAACTGGCTGTCCATATTAAACAATGTTACGGTAGAAAGGGGTGCAGGGCAAGGTGTCCACAGCTCTGAGGAACCCTTTCTAGGACCAGAGTGGTAGACCAACACGTGTCTATGACATGAGGCACCCTGAAGGTTAGGGCAAAACCCCAAGCCCCTCATTGCCAAGTACCCTGGACTCTCCCGTGCCTGAGGAGGGATGATTCACAGCAGTACTGCCAAGTAGGGCAATTACACATGCGTTGGAGGCTCCAGTTTCTGGAGCTAATGAAGTGTTCATCCCCAGAGTGCTAAGTGTCCGTGGGGATTGGGTGGTGTTACAAAGTCACATTACTCTTATGGCATCTCAGACTGACTGACTCATGGATCAGGCATGATGACTTCTGGGACAGGGCTGCCAAACAACTTTGTCCAGGCCGATGGCGATATAGAAATATAGAAAATCGACAGAGCCAAATAGTCATGGGGGAAGGTGTACACACCAAGCTCCTTCCTCCAACCTAAACTCCCGCCACTAGGTTAGCAGTCATCTGACAAAGCTGGAAGCAGATTGTCACCCCAGAGTCAAGACCTACAACCTTCCCATGATCCTCCCTCTGTCTGCAGAATGAATAATAAACAAATCTACTCCAAGCTCCAAACTGAAGACATCTAGGCTGATTTCCTATTTTCGAAAAGGAGTCATAGAGAGGTGGGGGGACTGATTGTTGCATAATTGATAAAATTACCAGGTTACAATCTCTGCCAAACACTGAACCTTGGAGTGTCTTCTCACAACAACTAGAAAAATGACCAACAGCCCTGTTCCTTCAAAACCAGTTACCAAAATCCAGCAAAAAGATTCCACCAAGAGCAACCAAACAAAGGAAGGTACATGATCTAATGTATTAAAATTCAAGCACTCCATAGTGAAGGTAAGAAAGAAATTCCTGAAGGTCCCCAGTTCTCCCAACCAGACTGGCAAATATCCAGAGGATTCTTTCATGCAGGACCAAATCTGGAAGGAAAGAAAGTGCAGGGCCTCTTCATCATTTCAATGGCTAATGGGCAGCAATGAGTGGAGAGATGGAAAGTCAAATGATGGAAAAGCAATGAGTGGAGAGATGCAAAGCCAGTCCTGATTCAAAGGAACTCACTAAAACTGGAGGATGAAGGGAGGCAGGGTGGCTCTGCCCTACCAATCACCCATGAACTAAATGGCTTGAGCTTGGCTCAGCACCTTTAACAGTCTCAGGAGAGACAGACAGAACACAGGTGTCCTGAGGAGACCATATTCTGCCATGTCCCTGGCCATTCATCAGACCACAGCAGCAACACACAGAGTAAAGCCCTCAACTGTATCTTGGAAGAAGGGGAAATCTGTTGTCAGAGAGTATGGAAAAGGATCAAAATATGGCCACTGTTACATCAGCACAAATAGAAAGGTGACCAGAGCCAACCAAGAATGATCAAGGTGAAAAAAAACACATGACAACTATTTAAATGAATTATTGGGGGCAGGGAGAAAGAGAAAGCATAGAAAAAAATCTTATATTTGATCTCATATCTCTACCAGAAACAAATAAAAGGAAGGCAAAGAAATTCCTAATTGTTTCACTCTATAAAATAATTTAATAAGAACATGAATGCAATTCAATGAGTCTGCAAGACAAGATGTAAAACATGAATGAATTAAAAAGTTACAGACGTGGGCTGGGGTTGTTGCTCAGTGGTAGAGCACTTGCTTAGCCTTTATGAGGCACTGCGTTCGATTCTCAGCACCATGTCTAAATAAATAAATAAATAAAGATCCATCAGTAACTAATAAAAATATTTTTAAAAGGCATAGAAATAAGGAAATAGAAGACCAAAACAATCCAATATGGAACAAATTCCTAAATAAGAATGAACAAAGAATGGAAAGTATCTCCTGGAAGCCAAAAAAAAACATGTACAAAGGGAAAAGTTTCATGATACTTAAACCAATCTTCTCATAAGACCCAAGATTTAAACTTACCCAGTTCCTCACCTAGATCTTGGATTTGCTGCTCCCTTCACAGACGTGTATTCCTCTTCTATCCCCTGGAGAATCTGCATTTTGTCACCTTCCCTGGGGAGGCCTCCTAGATGCTCAGTGGACTTCCTGTGTGCACCTGCACACCAGGTGGGCATAGCCCAATTAAGTCCACAATCATGCCATCCATTTGTCTGTATTCTCTTTTCAAGCATAACTCTGTGCACAGGAACCAGCACATGTAGGTACTCAATAAATGTCTGCCTAATGAGTGAATAAAAGAAGGCTTGAGATGGCATTCTTTCACCTACTGCCTGGGCCAAGAAGTGATTTACATTCTTTTAGGAAATTATGATGCAATGTTACTAGCATAGTACTACCAATAGCACAGGGAATACCGGACTGTCAGAGGGGATGTGGTGTGGTAAAAAAAAAAAAAAAAAAAAGGAAGAGAAACATGAGCAAAGAATAAAATAGAGAATATAGAGAATAGAAGAAAAAGGGATGTTTTATAGGAATTATTCTGTTGAATTATAATTCAGTTAAGACGTTACTTTCCAAATGAGTGCCACTGTCTAATGACTGACTGTCGTTCTAAGAGCTTTGACACAAGAGGTATCTGTGGTGACGAAATCCAAATGGACTCTATAAACAGGTGATGGGCAGCCTATGATCTCAATGGGCTGGTTTAGGACTCAGCTCATGGGATCAGGCTTACTGGATGCTCAGTCTGGATCCTCTCCATGTGCCATGAGAAGGCCTGGTATCTCTCCATCCCATCCTGAAAGTACGGCTTGGCACTAGAGCATATGAATTAATGACAAATAGACATGTGACAAATTGATAACAAAGAACAAACGTTGGAAATCCTCTCTTATCCTCAAACTCCCTGAGGTTGCTCCCATAAGCAAAATAAGAAACTGTTATTGCAAATTGAAATGCCAATTCCTAACCCAAATCAGACTGTATCTATACTTAGATATAATAGGTTAACAGGGGGAAAGTGGTACGTAGATCTTATTTAATAGTCATGCATCAGGTTGGACAAATCAAAGTGATATTTTTATAGTCAAAAGCTATATATCTCTACAATTTCATGGGGCTCAACTTTATTTAAAAAAAAAATCAACAGGGGCTGGGGTTGTAGCTCAGCAGTAGAGTACTTGCCCAGCATGTGCAAGACCCTGGGTTTGATCCTCAGCACCACATAAAAATAAATAGTCAAAATAAAGGTATTGTGTCCAACTACAACTAAAAAATAAATGTTTTTTTTTTTTAAAAACCAACAGACCAAACCAAATCCAAAAGTTATATGAGGTTAAAAATTTTATAATAGGTATCTTCAGATTATATATACCTGCATATGTTGTTAATATTTAATTTGATTCATGTAACCCTTGATATGTTGAGGAGGGTCTGCAGGCACCACCCGTTTTCAACCTCCTGTATCTGCACAAATTGGGTGAAAACAAAGATGTAGCCAGTTAGTTTGCAAAGAGCCAAACTTCTAGTAATTTCTGCCCCTGTAGTGAGAGTGGTGAGAGTTTCCTCCTTGTATACAGAGGTATACAAGCCACACCTACACACTTAAAAGAAATTACCATCAACACTGAAAAACCCCAGATAATTTCAGTACCATTCACCCCTCTCAAAGTCTACGCAAGGCCAAACACGCTTACTGGATCATACTAGAGCCAGCCCTAGACCTACTCACATCCAAGTGAGTTATCTTCTGAAACAGAAAACAAACTGCTTACGGACTCCATAAAAGTATAACTAAGTAATCAAGCACTTTTTCTCAAAGGACTTGTTCTGACCAAGCTATCTACTAATACGTAAACTTAATGGCATGTACAAAAATAGCACTTTTAGGAGAACTCAAGAATTTCAAGAATGACAGCTACTGGGAAGGTCAGAAGATGTTCATACAGAGTAAAAGAAGCTAAGATCCACTGGGGATCTGCACTCTGGGCCATTAATCCTTGCAATGCCCCGAAGGGATGGTAGGACAGACCTGTCTTCTAGGTAAGGAAACTGCAGCACAAAGATGAGTGACCTGCCACAGAGACAGAGCTAACAGGTGGGAGGGAGGGTGGGCTCTGGGCCCAGGTCTGACTCACGTCTGAGCTTAAAGGGCCTCTCAACTGCCCCCACTGGGCAAACGCATGATTTCCAGAGGTTGGTTACAAGCAAATGCCTCCTTCTCCTCTAACTTTGTTTCAACATGGTAATCTTAAGGGACTAATCAAATACATGCCTCAAACTTTGGACCCTGTCCCAGGGAGAAAGCTGGGAATGGGAGGGGGCAGTAGGGAATAAACCATAGGAAGTCACCAAGCAACGGCTCCGTCAGCTTAGATCCAGTTGGAACACATTTCTTATTTCTCAAAAGACCTCACTGTGTATGTTTTTCAAATGGATTGATTTTGCCTCTTAATCTTACCCTAAACTGTATACCTAGGGAACGATTACTTTTACCCTTTTAATAAGAATTTTAATATGTCCCCACTTCACTATCATTTTAGTTTCAAAATTAACATTTTATGAAAATACTAGGTAATATTTCTTTTTTGTATATTCCCACCCAAACATATAAAGTGGAAATTCACAGAAATTGCCCATAAAAATCAGAACAGCCATCTGCAGACTTTAAGTCTGCATTAAAAGAGCAGAATCAATAAAAATTACTCTAAATATAGTTATACTTAGAAATATTTAGAAAAGGATTAATTATTCTGGCACAACATAATACAGAGTGGTATGAAGAACTGCTGAGCTGGGGATGAGTGGTATGAAGAACTGCTGAGCAGCTCAGTGGTCAAGCACTTGCCTGGTATGGGCCAGCCCTAGATCTATCCCCAACGCTGTAAAGAATTGTTGATACCTGTTCCAAGAACTCAGAGCATAAACGCCCTATGACAACTATTGCTAGGCTTCATTTCTACTTTCTCCTGTTCTTATTATAAGTGAACTGAGTAGACTCACTTTTTTTTTTTTAAATAGTTTGCTGAGTTGCTGAGGCTGGCTTTGAACCTGCAATCCTCCTGCCTCAGCCGCCTGAGCTACTGGGATTATAGGCATGTGCTACTTCACTCAGCTGAGTAAACTTACCTTTTGAGTGAAAAATAAAATAGCAAAGCACATGTCCAGCCATCTCATGTTTAAGTCTAGCACCATTAAAACTTCAATGAGTAGAATGATTTTCTATCCATAAATTTAAAAAATTGCCAATTAGAATTCTTTTAGGCTGAAACCCTCACACTGAGATCTATGAAAGAATTCCCTAGAAAAGAAATACAAAGGAAAAGGTAAACACAGAGCAAAAAAAATTAACTTATTCAGAAATGTAAGTTGTTTCTACACTTGAAATCTATCCTCTTTTAATTTTCCTTACCATAAAACACAATGATGTGGGAGAAGATGGTAGAAACAAGGTCAACTATTTTTGTGGCAAAACAGTTCCTACATATATCACCAGCTCCAGGACTGTGGCATACATGCATCTTCATATCATTTATGAATTGAACAAATTATACTGCTACATCATGAAAATCTGGAAACCCTACCTTTTTCTTTTTTACTTGTCAGGAATATTTCTAGGGGAGAGATTTTGGAATACAAAGTCTTCGTTCAGGTCATACAGGGTGATATCAGTGACACTGGTTTATATTTTATTTGAACACCTTTAAATAATAAAAATAAAACTGGCTGAGCACAGTGGCACACCCGCAATCCCAGCTACTTGGAAGACTGAGGCAGGAGGATCACAAATTCAAGGCCAGTCTGGGCAACTTGGTGAGATACTGTCTCAAAATAAAAATTAAAAAAGGCTAGGGATGTAGCTCAGTGGTAGAACACCCCTGGGTCCAAACCCCAGTACTAGTAGGTAGACAGACAGATAGATATATAGATAGATAGGCAGACAGACAGACAGAAGAGCAAAAAAAAAAAAAAAAAATCCCAATAATGTTTAACCTATATGTATACGAATTTTCTAAAAATTCCTCTGGCTTTAAAAAATATATTCAAAATAAACACATCAAGAATAGTCCGTATTTTAAAAAAAAATTATGTTCAGCCCAGAATAATATACCCTAAAAAGAGCACCATGGGTCTACACTTTGAAGGGTGCTATTACCTGCTCCCCAAAGGAGTCAAAATGCAAGCTGCTTAGGGGCCCCAGAAGCATGTGCTCTAGTCTCTCACCACAGTCCATAAAAAGTGATTACAGTGTTAGCCTTATTCTTCTGCCATAATAGAAACTAAGCCATTCACTGCAAGAACCACAAAAAGAAAAAAAAAAAAAAAGGAACTATGAGGGATGACCTGGTTTCAGCACGTTCTAGAATTGCTAATGATGTTTTAGAAAGTTCTAGTTTAGACCAATGCTGTAGTAACCACTCCTTCTAAAACATTATATCTGAATCAGCTGGCTTATTTAAGACACTGTCTCTTATTGATGCAGGTGAAATAACTTTGGAAAAATTATGTAAAAGGCTGAGGTTGGAGGTGTTCATTGGTAGAGCAGATGCCTAGCATGCGCAAGGCTTGGGGGAGGGGAAAGAAGGGGGAGGGGGAGAAGAGGAGGAAGGGGAAGGGGGAGAGGGAGAAGAGGAGGAAGAGGAAGGGGAGGGGAAGAGGAAGAAGGGGAAGAGGGAGAGGGAGAAGAGGAGGAAGAGGAGGAAGAACAAGAGGAAGAGGAAAGGGAAGGAGAAGGAGAAGAAGACAATGACAACTGAGTAAACCTCGATGCTGAAGAGGAACAAGGTCATGGGTTCCAACTTTAGAAAGTGCCCAAAAGCTTTAACAGATGCTCACAGAAACATCTTAGAACAGGGGAGATATTTTAGTTGAGCCCTTCACAGTCCTCAATCAAGGAAACGCTTAAAATAGCCTTTTGTAAAAAGTAAAGGAAGTGGCCACGTGGCATTCTGTCTCTCTGCTACCCCAAACTTTCAACACAGTTCAACCACGTGGCTCTCAGGCACCTCACACCAGGTTAGTGGCAATAATTACAGGCTACGGAGATGCACGTGGATGGAAGGCATTAGACTGGCACCACAGATAACATCCTACATTTTGCTGCTCAGATATTTCCCAGTTCTACATCTCCCCAAATGCAAAAGTGACTGCTTCTGAAATGATGTCGGCTTTCCGAGATAACTCACTCCACAAACACACTTCATCACAGCGAATTCACACCAGCAAAGAGCTCTAGCTCCAGGAACACACGCCGATGTTTAGGTGAACATGTTTTCTATGGAGCGAAGCAAATGGACGAGGAGAACCAAATATGTGTTGACAACGGATTAGTAAGAGCTCTCGTACTTTGTTGTCATAATATATTTTTGATAGATTATATGTTTTAAAAATGATTTAAATATCATCATAATCAAATGCTTGCAGTTTGACATTTTTTTGGAACGATCTTTTAGTGTGAGCATTTTCAATGATATTCAGGCATCGGGTATAGATCACCAACTCTTACCGACCAGCTTTGCAAAAGCATAAAAACCAATGATTTAGTAAGATTTACACCTTGAGTAAAAAATACTACACAACCTAGTAAAGCAGAGGGCATGATTTTTTTGAAATGTTCTCTTAACAAGAAGTTCAACGGAACCACCAGGCACCAAGTTGATAGATGGCATAAAGCAGCAGCTCGCATAACCTCTCCCCTGGCAGAAGACAAATGAACATAAAATTACTAAAATAAATTAAAAGGAAAACATTAAATGTTCAATGTTTAACAAGGAATAAAGTGAAGGTCTCCACCAAAACCCCTGTTTAAAATGCTAGCACTCCCAACAGAAGTTTATTATTAATGAGAAGCAGCGCAGAACAGATTCTCTTTTGGCAAACAGAAAGCTATTTTTCACTTCCCCTGGTAACTATCTTTAGTACTTAACACTCTTGGAAAGTAGGAATGTGCGTATGGATTTATTGTGAGGCAACACGCAATTATCTAATGCCAGTTGTGGGGGTGAGGGCGCCTATGAAATCAGCACAAATGAAGTCCTAAGGCATGTCAGACATCAATATAGGCATTGAGGCTTGGTGACAAAGGCCTTATGATCCCCGAAGCTTTCATGGCCAGGGCATTCCCAATGAGAGCCAATGGGCTATTTACATCTCAGTATAGAAAGGAATCGATAGAAAGCTGAAAATTGCCTAATTCATGGCGGCCGAAGGAGGACACAGTGGGAATTATCTGAAATTAACTGCTTTGCCATGGAGACAAATCCAGAATAGTGAGAGGGAATATTCTGGTTGGGGAGGGAGAGTGTTCAAGCTGAGTCACCATAAAAACACAGTAAAGGCTAAAGTCAGGCAGGAGCAGCAAGAGTCAGATGCATTAGGTTTGCAATCGAGTTCAAGCAAACCTCAGTGACAGGGGAGGCTGACTATAGTTCTAACAGCAAGACTCAATGGGTGTGTCTGCAGGAAGTCAAGGAGACAAAGGCACGAGGTAAAGAATACTGCTTCAGAAAACTCTCTCCATAACACAGAGCCTCTCATCAGCCGCATTCTCAGCTCTAAGAAAGAACATTCTTTTTTTTTTTTTTTTTTTGATACCAGGGATTGAACAGGGATTCTTACCCACTGGGCCACATGTCCAACCATTTTTAATATTTTTATCTAGAGACAGGGTCTCACTGAGTTGTTTAGGGCCTCACTAAATTGCAGAGGCTGGCATTGAACTTGCAATCCTCCTGCCTCAGTCTTCCAAGCCACTGGGATTACAGGCGTGCACCACCGTTCTCAGCAAGAAAGGGCGCTCTAGTGGAAGTTCGTACCCTCAGGGAGGGAGCACAGGATTATTTCTGGCCCTTCATCCATGACAACAGGCTGAGTTTATTTTCCAGCCATCTATAGAGAGACAGTTTGGTAAGAAGTTAATCATGGAAATGTGGACGTGGCATGTCAAACGAGTGTGCACACGTGGGGGTGATTTTAGGCTCTGCACTAATGGGCAGGCTTTGTCAGGGCAAGACTGCCTCTTTCTCCTTCACCTTTGTACCCAAACATCTAGCGATATGACTGCTACATGGGAAGGGTTCCATAAATGTCTCCCAAATGAACGAACACAGAAATGCTCAAGAGAATAAAATGCCCAACCCTTAAGAAGAACCGATTTCATTCTGTGAATTTATAGCTAAGTGATGGCTATGATTAACCCCTTGAAAGGGGTCCAAGAAACCAGAATATAATAATTCTTCCTTGGTGGCTCGTACAATGCTTACAGCACTCAGCATACGTTGACTTTTTCCTAAATGAGACAGGCTTCTCTCCTTGCAGGCTAAGTGTATGAGATTTTACTACAGTTCTCCTCTGTGTAGAAAAAGTCCTCTAACTTCCCTGACTCAGACGTGTGAAATCAACAGAGTAGAAGTGGGTCTGATACTAAAGAGTCCACTTTGGACAAATGAGTCTGTGTTTTCTTGCCTGAGGCGGGTTTGAATCACACCCATCCTAAGTTACTGTATTTATTCTTCAAGATTCTTTAGGTTCGTGATTTAAATTATGTTAGTCTGTAGGACTTGGGATAAAAGACCAAAAAAGGCACAATGACAGCCATGGACATGGTTCTTTTGATGACCTCATGGTCCCAGGACATAGGGCTGGCTGGCCTATGACACATTTATTATTACAAATGGTAACGTCTCATTCTCTTTCACACAAAAGCTAACTGGGCAGGGCTTTCAATCTCATAATCCTTTAGCTACAGTGGCAATCCGGTGCTTGTTTCAAGAAATCAGGGACAAGAAGGTAATGAGAGGGTTCTATTTACTCCTGATAAACCACCATTTGTTGCTTGGATGCAAATAAAGGTAAAGATGCAATCTGTAGTTGCAAAACATAAAACATGCTCTTAAGGCAGCCAGGAAGCATGAGAGTTCAAACACAACTGTGTTTATTAAACATTTCAATGTGAGCTGGACACTGGGCTAGGTACTCAGTGGAGAGACAAAGAACACAAAATGCTTGTCTTGTTCACAGAGCTTGTGATTTCCAAGAAGCCAGGAAACGTACAATGATTTCTGATAACTCTAGAATAACGATTTAGGGTTGATGTATAAATCTACCTTCATAAAAGCACAGAACAGGAAGCAATGAATACACTTGAGAAGGCCAAGGAAAGTTAAAGCTGGAACTGAGACTTGGACTCCACCTTGAAGGATGCAGGGGTTTCCACCAGGAAAATTTGGAAGATATGTTTTAGGTAGCAGAAACTGCAGAGAGGTACCAAAGCACAAATAAAGTTGGTTCAGTGATGCCTGCAGGGTCCAATGTGGCTGGAAGAGAGGGTTCTGGGTGTGGGGATGAAGGATGAGATCAGAGAAAATGATTAAAGCCAGATCACACAGGGCTTTGAGTGGGCCAAAAAGCTTGGAATTCATCTTATAGAAATGGAAAACCTTTGGGCTTTTTCAAAACACCTGACTGCAAGAAAAGAGGTAGGCTTTAGAGAGATGTTTATCTATATGGGGCATGGACAAGAGGCTGTGGACCCAGAGGTGGAGTTGCTTCCAGATTTTGAGGAAGATATAAGCTAACAAGCAAAACAAAACATGTACATTCCTTTCCCACACAGTTTGATCACGGCCCCATGAAATGTCTACTTGAAATTCTGGAGTTTCAATTCCTATAATCCCTTGAAACCCGTACTTTTAAAAGCACTGCTTTGGTCACATTAAAAACAGCACAGATAACAAAATTCATTGAAAGTGAAAAGGAAGCAGTCAGATGATGCCTTTTTGAAAATGATATAATCTTACGTGTAGAAAATCCTAAGACATACAAACACACACACCATTTAAAAGAAGAAAAAATATATATATACCCTCAGGAATAAACTTAACCAAAGAGGCAAGAATTAGACACTGAAAACTGCAAACATTGCTGAAGGAAATTCTCAAAGACCTAAATAAATGGAAAGATAGATTCATAGATTAAAGAACTTCATATTTTTCATATAACAATATATTCTTTTCCTATAGATTCAATGCAGTTTTTTATTAAAATATCAAGGACGCATTTTTTTCAGAAATAGAAAAATCCATCCCAAAATTCATATGGAATCTCAAGGGACCCCCAAATAGCTAAAACAATCTTTAAAAGAAAAATAAAATTAGAGATCTCATGCTTCTCAATTTCAAAACTGAACATAACAGTGTGGTAATCAAAATAGTACAGATATCTAGACCAATAGAATAAAATAGCCAGAAACAAACTCTCACATGTATAGTCAACTAATTTTCAGTAAGCGTAAAGACCATTCACTGGGGAAAAAAGGATGGCCTTTCCAACAAATGATTCTGGAAAAACTGGATATCCACAAGCAACAGAATGAAGCTGGACCCATATATTATACTATATACAAATATTTAAAATGGGTGAAAGATCTCAACTTTATAGCTAACAGCTATAAACTATTAGAAGCTGGGTACTGTGGTGCATGCCTGCAATCCCAGCAATTTGGGAGGCTGAAGCAGAAGAATCACAAGTTCAAGGCCAGCCTCAGAAATTCTGAATAACCTGTCTCAAAAAAATAATAAGGGCTGGGGAAGTAGCTCAGTGGTAAAGCATCCCAGGGTTTAATCCCCAGTATCAAGAAAATAAAACTCAAGATATCTTTTTCACATTGGTTTTAGCAATGATTCTGGGTTCTGACATCAAAAACAATGCAACACAAGAAAAAATGATACTGGATTTCATAATTAAAACTTTTTTACTTTGTACATCAAAGTAAAAAGGCAACTCACAGAATTGGAGAAAATATTGATAAAACATAATATGGTAGGGGATTAATATCTAGTATATATAAAGAGCTCCTACAATCCAACAACAATAACAACACAATTTGAGAATAGGCAAAGGACTTGAACAGAAATATATCCAAACATATACAAACAGCCAGTAAAACTTGAAAAGATGTTTAACATCCTCAGTCATTAAGGAAAAATGCAATTAAAAACCACAAATAAGGTAACATTTCATAACCATTAGGATGACTATTATCAAAACAAGAGAAAAAAATTTTTTTAAACGTCAGTGAAGAATGCTGAGAGAATTTGGAGCTGCAGCAAACTAGGTGCATTACTGGGCAGGAATGGAAGATAGAGCAGCTACTATAGAAAAAAGGATAGTGGTTCCTCAAAATAAATTAAATGTAACTAGGTGTAGTGGCACACACCTATAAACCCAGCTACTGTGGAGGCTAAGTTTGAGGTAGCCTGGGCAATGGAGTGAGAACCTATCTCAAAATAAGAAACAAAAAGGGGCGGGGATGTACCTCAGCAGTTAAGCATCCTGGGTTCAATCCCTGCTACCACAAAAAAGAAAGAAAAATAAATAAATAGAATTACCATGTATTCTAGAAACTTTTACCCTAACCATGACCCAGAAGAATTAAAAGCAGGGACTCAGTTAGATACTTGGACACAGCAGCATTGTTTATAACAGCTAAAAGGTGGAAACAACCCAAGTGTCCATCAATGGATGAATGGTTAAACAAAACGGTATATAAATACAGTGGTATATTATACATCCCTAAAAAAGGCATAAAATGAGAAACATGCTACAATGTGGATGAACCTTGAAAAAAAAATTATTGTGGGTTAAAGTAACCATACACATGTGGACAAATACATGATCCTGCCTCCATGAGGTGCTTAGAGAAGTAAAATTCACAGAGACAGAAAGTACAATGGTGTTGTCAGGGGCCATGTGCAGGGGAGAATGAGTAGCCATTATTTAATGGGTGCAGAGTTTCTGTTGGAATGATGAACCACTAGAAGTGGATTGTGGCACTGGTTGCATAGCATTGTGAATGCACTTAATGAAATTGAATTGCACATTCGGAGATGATTAATATGGTAGGATTTTTGTTGTGTGCACTTACCACAAACAAACAAGCAAAAACCCCAGCACGAATAGCATGACTCTGACTATCCAGGAGTCTCTATTACTGAGAAAAGAAGAGAGGCCTTTTCTCAGACTCAGGGGAGAGCTGGGAGTTAAAGAAAGCACCACCAAGACAGAAACGGCACAGGTCATCCCTGAGCAGCAGAGCAGGTCAAGAGGCTCAGAGACAGCAAACTCACGTTGCAGGTGGAGGACCCATCAAACGTCGGGTAGGAGCCGTCTGGCCAGTCGGTGGGGTCCAAGGACGCTGACTGCCGGTGCTGGGCCTCGTACTCCTTGAGCTGCAGCAAAAAGAAATGGAAGATTGAAATGGAAATCGTGGCTGCATGCAGGCTGTGACATGGCGGCGAGATCCCTTTGGGGACCTTCTGCATGCCAGTGTTGGTGACCAAGTGCCAGTCCAAGACAAGTCTTCCAGAATCAGAGGAAGATGAACGCCCTGCCCTGCGGGTTTCATCAAAATCAAACAAACGACACAAGGGGTTCTTTGTATCCTGACTTCCACAGAGAACCTTGATTTCCCCTCCAACATCCAAACACATCTTTCCTTGGTGCAAATTATGTTTGAAAACAGAAACTGTCTGTCGTGTGGCCCCTGACACACCTCCAACATGTGTAAGTCAAAAGCACTCTCTTTTCAGGAGACAATGGGCGAGGCTGCAGACATCTCAGAGACATGGGGCACTCAAACTGACCGACTTAAAACTCACTTGCATTTCTCGTTCAAGAGAGCAAGCGACTGGTTCAATGTCACTGCCCAACAAATGTTCTGGAGTTTACTGAGGCCCTGGAGGACGGGGAGGAAAATGACCAGACAACTGGAATATCTTCAGAGATATTTAAAGCTTCTGATTACAAACCAAGTTCCTGGTTTTTGAAACACAGAAAGACAAGTGTCAGGTGTGGTGGTGCACACCTGTAATCCAAGGGGCTCGGGAGGCTGAGGCAGGAGGTCTGCAAGTTCAAAGCCAGCCCCAGCAACTTAGTCAGGCCCTAAGCAACTTAGTGAGACCCTGACTCTAAAACAAAATACAAAAAAGGGCTGGGGAGGTAGCTCAGGGGTTAAGTGCTCCTGGGTTCAATCCCCAGCACCAAAAACAAAAACAAACAAACAAAAAAAAACCCATAGAGACAAGTGAAATGCTTTAGGAAAAGGAGAAAATTTGACAGCAAAATCAGATGAAGGATCTTTGAGAATGGCCTATGTGAGAAGTTCTAGGTATGTTTTCATAAAACAGAAACTGTACTCTGCTACTTAGTACAATGAGGTTGTCACTGCATTAATATTCTATTATAAAGCCATTTTTAGACATGAATTTAAGACATGGATCAAATCGAATTCCATGAACCAAGCAAATTAAAAACAGAAATAGCCTGATGGGAAACCCATGTGACAGTGACAGGGCCCATCCCAACCTCTAGAGCTCTGGGACGTGGCAAAGCCACCGCACTGAAGGCAACTTTTCCAAATGTTATTTTTGCCTCAAATTCTCTCCTGGACATCTGTGGGAGGAGTCGGGCATTACTGATTATTGGGCAAGAGGCTGGACGCAGATACTGAATGCCGGCCGGGAAGCTGGGAGCCCAGGGCAGTTACTGAACCCCTCTGAGTCCCCCCGCCATGCTAGAATGTTCTTCTCATGTGCATGTATCGTTTTTGAGATGCTACATCCTCCCTGAATACTCGAGAGGAGCTGCCAGTTGGTAAAGGGGATCATTATGGGATTATCAGGTTTTCTTTCCATTTTCATGCTACACCTTAGCCTCAACTTACCAGGAGCAGCCAAATAAATTTCATTGTAATGAAAAATGATACAGATTCCTAACTGGCAATCATCAATCAACTTAGTTTTTTTTTTTTAATCTAAGGACTTTATTTTGTACTTTTACACAAATGTGGCTTTGAGGAACCAAAACACATGCTTATCAGATGGATAAATGTATAATGTTTAGGAATCAGATCACATTTCACAAGTAGTCTTTAGTATCAGGATTTCTATTTTTAAGGAAATAACAACCATCACATCACCACCAAAGGTCACTCTCACTCTCCTTTAGACTGATTTCCAGTTAAATTTTCAAAAAATGTATTTTTCTATAGCATACTCCATTGTTGCTGAGTATCATTATGCCAAAACAATTCACAGTATTCTGTTTTATCCAAGGCTTTAAATGCAAGTTTATTCCCTACTCTCCTGTCTTCGTACCTCTACACACTCACACACACACACACACACACACACACACACACACACGTAAATGAATTACCTATAACTTCCAAGAACCTCATTGGGCTTCCTCTGCTTTGCACAGCCAGTAAAAGATCTGAATACCCTGAACTTACTTGCCAAGAACCACGTATGCCCTTGAGATTAGTACCCGGAAACTGTATTATTCAGAACCGGCCAATTACATTGAGCCCCCTAAACTTTTTTTTTAAACTAGTGAGCTTGACTTTTTAAAAACACATATAGTAAATATTCATCACAAAACTACTAGAAAATGTTTAAAATGCCATTAGATTGGATGGAAATGTACAGTTAATAAAATATAAAAAATCATAAATTAAGTTGGCTATCTTTATAAATTAGGCGTTGAGAAAGAGTGCGATGAGTGTAATTTAGTGAACTTCATTCTCTTTGAATGCTTTTGTGGCTTACCATGTTGTTTCACATATTAGTACCTTGTAGTCTTTTTCACCTTGATCTTTGTTTGTATTGGGTAACTGGGTTTCCCCGGGTGTGAATGGCGGCTGTATAATTTAGAGTGGGAAAACAAGCCATCCGTGAGATCAAATTCATATAAATGAAGCCTGGTGGACCCAACTGTCTCAATTTGTACACAGGCAAAAAAACTGTCCCGATACAATGACATCCAGCTCCAGTGGCGCATAGGAAACTCCTCTGGTGATGGATGTTGTGTCATTATCAATCAGGGTTCACATCCAGAAGTTCTACCCATGAGTCTTTGCAACTTTGATTGATAGTGGAAGGCATAGCCCACCTGACATCCTGGAGCAATGATACACCCTGACCCAGCCTGAGGGGTTTGGGCCATTCTCATCATGGTCATAATAGGAGGTCTACCTTAGCTTTTCCTGTATACAGTGATCGAGTAAATTTAGATCCTCAAGCTGGCCACAAGCTGAAGGATGCAGGTCCTCTCTGCTTACTGTTTTCTGTTCCTGATCGCATTTACTGGAAGTGTTTTGTCTCTAGCTAAAATGAATCCCATCGAGGGCCCAGTAATGGAGATGCATGCTGCCCCGAGAAGAGCAATCAAAAAAGCATTCCTGACACTTCATCATCTGTCAGAGGGCACCCAGCCCTGTATGGAGAAGCTAGTAAAGTGTGAAGAATGCAACTGTTTCTTTTTCCTGACTGTCTGCTTTTCTGGATTGCCTCATAGCAACATTCCTAAAGTCTTGATGAGTACGGAGGCTGCATTTGAAACTAGGCAAAGATGCCCACCTGGCAGCAGCCAGGTTGCATGACTGAAAGCTACATGCAAACCTGCACACAAGACCACTTTCTCATTCAGTTCATCTCTGATGTAAACAAGGCTAGCTGCTAAAATTACAAGCTCAGGAAGCTTGAAGCAATTTTTTTCCACTTCTTCCCCAAGTTTGAAAGTATTCCTTGGTTTCTTTGTCAACTAGTGAAATATGCTATATAAGTTGGATGAGAGTAAGGTCACTTGTTAACATTTTTCCCTTGCTCCATGAAAACTAGATTAGGTATATCACATGCAACTTCCTTCTCAAACACAGGTGCTGTGTGTGGGATGTCTGTGGACATCTTCTGCATTCTCACCTTCAGTTTTACTATTAAGAAGCAGTGTGGGGCATCACTACTCAGAGGACAGGTAAACATCGTGTCTGTGAAACTACATACAGGTTCACTCTTCCCATATCTGTTTTCTAGGGATTCAGTTAGATTTTTCCCAAATGCTATGGCATGACCAAGGAATGGAACAGGGCGAGGGGCAGGGATTATCTCAGCCAGCAGCTGTGCCACATGGTCAAGGGCATAGAAAGGAGACGGACCAGGCTGAGCATGAAGCTGCAGGAGTTGAGCAATGTGGGCAGGATGTTGACACCTGTTACCTGCTTCATCACCAGTCCTGGCAACAATCCGCTTATCTGCAGTAAGCCCAGCCAACATCCCTGCCATTGCCACTGCTTTAATCTGCTGGGGACTCTGGAGGCCAAGGTCTCTGGCACTTTTCCAAATTCAGAGATGGAGAAATGTCAGCAGATAGGTGTCCCAAGGCAGCCCTATCCCTCAAATCACCTACTAGATCCAGTCCCACTCTCCATCACAGAAGTGCTTTTTCTTGCAGCATTGTTTCAGCAACACATGCTCCTGAGGCTCAGAGTCAGGTATTCTAAGCTAAGCTGAGTATGCTTATCAAGGTTTCAGACCTTTAAGATTCCATTTAATGGTTGCTTTGGTTTGAATGTATTTCCCCCTCCAAAATTCATGTTGAAATTTGGCTGTCCCTGTGGCAGTGTTAAGAGGCGGGAGTTGGAATTTTAGAGATAGTAGGGCCATGAAAGCTCTGCCCTCACTGGTGGGATCAATAAAAGAGTAAGTTCAGCCTCTTTTCCCTTCTTGGCCCTTCCACCTTCTGCCATGTGA
Organism: Ictidomys tridecemlineatus; assembly: GCF_052094955.1. Taxonomy (NCBI): domain Eukaryota; kingdom Metazoa; phylum Chordata; class Mammalia; order Rodentia; family Sciuridae; genus Ictidomys; species Ictidomys tridecemlineatus. The sequence continues at coordinate 17,435,977 of NC_135484.1, forward strand.
GCAACCAGTCTTCCTCCCCTCCAGAAGACACTGTGTGCAAGGTGCCATCTTGGATGAGGAGCATGGCCTCCACAACACAAATCTACCTGGACTTCCCAGCTTCCAGAACTGGCAACCAATAAGTTCAAGTTCATGTTTTTTTTACATTATGCAGTCTGTGGCATTCTACTACAGCAGCACAAAATGGACTAACACAAAGGCAGAATTACGACTCATTCAATCGTTCCATAGTGACTTGGAGGCTTGTTAGTTTCTAACCCTACCTACTTATGACTAGTCATCACAGTAAGAAACCAACCATTCAAAAACCAGTCAGCACATCAGTCAACAACAAAATAGGAAACGTCTTAATAAATTACTGCCTCATTTCCATAAACACTATTTCAGTATCCTAAAGGCTAATTGGCTTCTAATTTAACTCAGGGGCAGGGGAAAGACACAATAAACTGCAGATAATATTATTTTAGGTGTGAAAGTAAGCAAAATTTTAAGGCATTCCTGAAACACAATTTTGATCTCTTAGAACTGACATTTATAATGTTTATAATACATTTAATTTTTGTTTAAAATTTCATTCTTAACCATTAATTGAATTACATTCTTATCAGTTTTTCCCAAAAGAATTCAGAGGGTCATTCCCTTACTGAAGTGGTCCACAGATGAGATACCTGCCACTCATTCATTCATGTGTTTGCTGGATGACGTTTCACGTTGTAAGGCGGAATGCTTGTATCAAATGAATAGGATGGAATCAATATTTCATCTGACAGTGCAGGTAAGTGATGGCCATCAAAATATCAGCAAAATATGACTTCAGGGGCTGAAGGCGTGGCTTAGTGTAGAGTATCTGCCCTGCATGTGCAAGGCCCTGGGTCCAGTTCCCGGCACTGTGCCCCCCACCACCATTACTTTAGATATGAGATTCTGGACCTTTGGAAGCCCCCAAACATTTTAAGTGTAAGGAGCTGTGAGCCCGAGACCTGCTCTCTTACCCTGGCGAGGGCTTCTTCGATGGTGATCATCTTTTCTTTGACCATCATCATCAGCTGAATCCGCTCCTCGTCACTCATCGTTATCTCACTGGCGACATAACCAACATCTTCTCCTGGAGATTCAAGACAAAGGACATCAGAAGTAAAACCCAAAGAGGAAATGGGGCCCGTGATCATCTTGGACAAAGGCAGGCTGCTTCTGACGGACACTGCCTCCACTGTCCATTACGGCTGGAGCAACACAAAGCAGAAACATTTTGCTTTTCGGGATGCCAAGGAGCACGGCTACTTGCAAAAAGTGTTCCGAGAATATGTGGATGCTACAATAGGTGCAAATCTTTCAAAATGACCAGCACTTTTGGAAAGGAGCATCTGGTTTTGGAAGAAAGCTGACAAGGAGCTCCTTGTGACAGGTGGGCAGAGACCTAATTTAAACACCCAGCTGGATCTGGTCCATGCTCCAGGTCTCCTCTGGCCACCGGCTCTCAGAGTCCGTCCATTTGAAGTGCAAAAGAGAAGAACATACATTTGCTGGAAATGGGCGTGAACCCTCTGCCATGGCAGAAAAAGGTAAAGCCACAGAGCTGAACCCTGCAGCCTGCTCCAGCCCTACATTCCTGATAAGTCACGTGGCTGTAGGTCCTCACAGGATAAGCATGGATAATAAAATCACAGATGGGAAGTACGCTGAGCTCAATGAGGAAAGGTACTATGGGCATTTGTATCTGGAAGTATCATTGTCATAATAATTATCCAAACTATGAGGAAAGGTCAGCTTCCAACTTAAGACCACTGAAGAGGAAAAGAATCCCCTTTAGGATCCTTTGAAAGCCCTTTTCCTGCAAAGCAAACAGACTGCATCAGCCCTAATATATTTGAGGCAGCTGTGCCTTGGTCAGCAGGTGTGAAAGGAGGTCGGTGACAGTGGGCTGCCCGCAGGGGAAAGCTGACATCCAGCGCCTCTTCTTTCCCCTTTGCCCTGTCTTCCTCACACACTTCTGAAATCACAGCATCTCAGCCGTGGCTTAGCTGCCCTGGGTGTACAGGGATAGAACCAGAGAGTCTAGCTGCAGACTCCTAGGAACCCATTATAGGCAGAGCCTATCTTGAGATTTATGTCCCCTGTGTTTCCCTGTCTCAAATTTCTATTTTGTAATCAATCAATCAATTAATTCAGAAGTGCCCCTCAAGTTTCCATCGCCAGGCGAGGAGAGACTCCTACCAGGTTAGTGCATTTCGCTATCCACAATGCCTCTGAGAGCACGGCAGTGTTGGGGTGTGGGGTGGGTTTCTAATAAACCCTGGGAACTGGTAAGATGCTGGCTTCTTCCTTCCTCCGCTCCCTCTCTCCCCACCTCTCTTTCTCCAGAGCTTTCTTTCTAAATGAGACTTCATTTGAATACAAGATTCATTTTCAATCACAAACGATCCTGGGTTTGTATCCAAGGGAAAAACTGGGGGTGTCTCAGAGCAAGTCCTCTAAGTAGAACAACTTAGAAAAGTGACCGCACTTGAGTCCTGCCCAGGACCCAGGTGTGCGGTGGGGGTGCCTGATGTCCAGGTCCCCTTTTCTCATTTCTGTGCAGGAGTCACTGGAGAAGCGTTCTGAACAGGGTCAGACATGGACGTAAGATTTTGTCAAGAAAGACCAGTAGTGTCACTGGTGAGGAATAAAAAAATGTGCCCTTATTGATCACCATATTTAGTCAGACTTGGAATCTGGAAGTGGATTTGTTCTGGTTTTCTCTGTGAAGACTGGGGGAACATAAATTACACAGGCCTCAAAGGGATGACATATTTACTTTCCATCTAAACAACAACAAAAAAGAGACTCAGAGTAGGGCAGAACCGCCTTCACAAAGCAGCCCGGGCAAATTCCCATGATGTCAGACCATTAGAGGGTTTCTAGGGGCAACAACCCCATAACTGGCCCTGCCACGGAACAGCGTCAAAAGTTCAGGGGGATGCAAAGGCTCTGAGTGGGGGCGTGGACAGGAGGGTCCCAAACTAACAAACAGGGGGACTCTCTCGACTCTCTGAGGTTCGCTCTCGGAGAGTAAAGATATTTCTGAGTTCGGTGTTACTGAGAGCACTAACAATTTGGTCTTTGCTCCCAGCTCTGTAAAAGGAGCAGACTGCTCACTAACCACTCCTGTTTCATTTTCTGAGTTAAAAAAAAAATGACCCAGATGAAGGAAGTTAACAATAAGAATGTTAATCTTAAAGTTAACAATCGGAATGTCCGAAAAACTAACCATTTTACAGGCACATGCAATGCGTTATTTGAACTTTCAACGCCCATTTAGATTAGTACACAGGCTTGGTTTGGGAGCTAAAAGGACCTACTGTCCGCCAGCTGCATTACAGTACCTTTTGAAGTCTGTCTCATTATTCCTTTCTGGTTCTTTCGGAAGTTCTGCCAGAAATACTTATTCTTCTTCTTCCAATCTCCTTTTCCTTTAAAACAAGAAAAATGGAAGAAAAGGCACAGTAATAAATTCATTGATAGCAGAAGTAGCCTCTTCCTTGTCATTTCAAAGCTTCCAAAAAAAAAAAAAAAGAGTTTTTCTCTTTCAGTTTGTGAATGACTGGGAAATGCTTATAAAGTTGTTTAAAAGAAATGCAAATTTCCTAGTAGCAAGAAATAGGGTAGGGTGAAGATGAGAAATAAAGAAACATCAAAAGGGCGGCAAAATGTGCATTCTTGTATCCGCTTTGATGTTTGTTTAACTAGTCTGCCTCATTCTGCCTTGTCTGTGGTTCCTTCAGTCGTAGCCACAATTATTTCCACGATACCACAAATAGGACACTCTAAGAAGTTGACTTTCTATTGTTGTTATTTCTGTCGTTGATCTACACTTGTTTAATTTCTGTTATTCCAGATCCACTGAAGAGAACCGAATAGAATGGTTGGTAGTCCTGGGCTCAAGGGTCACTAGAGCTGGTTCTGGGGGCTTCAGCGTGGCTGTGCAGGGGCGGGGGCGGGGGACTCAGAGACACTGACCCACACTGTTGCTCTCTGGTGTGTAGATTGTTTGGGTCTAGCTATGGCATGGGTGGGGCATGATTCCCACCTCTCTGGCATTCAGGCCACTTGGCAACCTACCTACAGATTAGCCAGGGCACAGTGACAAGAAAAACACATTGCAGTCCTGCTGTGACACCTCCCAGCTGGTCTCCCTCTAAATTCCCACCCTTCCCAGACTATTTTGGATGACTTATAAGTGAAAACAAATTCCTTGCCACAGATAGACACTTTTAATACTTGGTAGGGTCCTGATCATCAATCCTATGAAACACTTTTTATAAGTAAAGGGAAGCTGGGGGCAGAGGTGCCTGCCTATAATCCCAGAAACTTGGGAGGCTGAGGCAGGTGGATTGCAAGTTCAAGACCAGCCTCAGCAACGAAGTAAGGCCCTAAGCAACTCAGCAAGACCCGGTCTCAAAATAAACAATAAAAAGGGCTGAGGATAAGGTTCAGTGGTTAGGCACCCCTGGGTTCAATCCCTGGTATTAAAAAAATAAAACAAAACAAAAAAACAAATGAGGAAGTAAGATGAAAGGGTAGAGCAGTCCTATATTCTTTAAAAATAAGAGGCAGTGGCAGCAGTGATATCTGCCATTGTGCTGATGTGGCAAACTCGGGAGCATCAGCTCCGTCACCGTTTGGTGCCTGTCTGGTTGCTCTGTGGCCACTGGAAAAAGGACAAAGTGGTGGCTTTGCACAGTCTAGACTGGTGGTTCCCAGCAAAGCGATGCTTGGAGCAAACATGTGGGAAACCCGTTCCGTTCATGGTGCTCCCAGGCTTGCAGGGTGTCATTTTTCAAGACAGGGGCCCTCATTTAAGATCGGACAACCCCAGAGCCATGGGAATGAAACCGGAGCCCCTCAGCCCTAGATGGCCTCTGCATGCAGACCTTAAAGGCACGTTTCAGAGTCCCTGCTGCCCTTGGGCAACACACTAAAGCAAGTGCAGCAACGAAGGGTTAAAGCAGAGTGACTGTCACTTATTCAAGCCTTTCTCAGGCGCCTTGAGAATATAATGCATTTCTTTGAGCTATATTCCCCACTTCTTCCATTCTCATGTTTCTGAACTAGAGATACATCTCCAAAAAAAAAAAAAAGAATATTAGTTTATATTTATTCAGCACTTACTATATCCGGGCACTTTGCTATCTAATGAGTGCATCTCGTTTAAGACTCACTTACAGGATGCATCATGTTATCATTCCCATTGAGGAGAAAACTGAGGCCTGGGAGGTGACTCAAGTCCAGCAGCACAAGTTGAGCACTTAGGTCACTCTTAGCCACCCACCCCCCAGCTCTGACGAAAAATCAAGAGTGGGTTTTCTAATCTAGAATATATAAAATACCTAATGCCTTAAATGCATACTTCTGGGTCCAAAAATTATAAATTGAAGAATTTACCCTAAAGACATTATCAAGGATAGAGATTCAAGGAATTTTATACCAGCATCATTTGTCTGCGGAAACAACTTAAATGTCCAGCCAAGAAGATAATGGTTATTTAACTATGACATATCCAATACCATGCAGACTTATAACTTTTACTGCAAAGGTGCTCATAATTTTCGGTTTTTCAAAACTCTAAAACAGTATTCGAATATAAGTCTACTTGTTTAAAAACAAACTCTACACTATGGAAGAAGGTGGGAAGGGAAAGAGAGAGGGGGAGAGGAGGAGAAGAGAAGAGACAGAGGAAGAAAAAGGTTGTGTATCAAAATCTTAACTGTTTACTTCTGGGTAGAAGGATTTTTTTGTGGTTTTTTTGTAGTTTCACAAGTCTTTATTTTCTATAAAATATGAAAATAAAATAAATAAATATTTAAACCAAGAAAAGTGGTACTGACCTACAGAGCCGTCTTCTGAGTTTGATTTATGAAGAGGGTGCCTAAAAGAGAAAGACAAATCAGATTACCAAGGAGCACTGCTTTGAGAAGCGAACTGAAGACCCTTCTAGCTAGTGGAACCCAGCACCCATTATCACTCATCACAGCCAGGAATACTTGGGTGGTTTAAGTATGAGGTAGTTCCAAAAGCTCCTGGGTTAGACAATGCAAGAAGGTTTAGAGGCGAAATGTCTGGGCTCTGAGAGCCTTAACCCAATCAGTGAATGAATCCCTTGATAGGGATATATATTAACTGGGTGGTAACAGAAGGTAGGTAGAGTGTGGTTGGAGGAGGTGAGTCCTGGGGGCCTGCCTTTGGGGTATATATTTTGTATATGGCAAGTGGAGTGTCTCTCTCTCTCTCTCTCTCTCTCTCTCTCTCTTTCTCTCTCTCTCTCCTTCCTTCTTGAGGCTTTATTCCCAACTGCTTTCTTCTGCCACACTATTCCACCATGATGTTCCACTCACCTTGAGCCCCAAAGAATGGATTTGGCTATCTAAGGACTGAGACCTCTGAAACTGTGAATCCCCCGGTAAATATGTTCTTCTCTAATTGTCTCCTCAGGTCTTTTGATCACAGCAGCGAAAGAGCTGACTACAACCACATTCTGAGAGGATCTTTACCACTCGCCTTTCCCACCCATCTGCTGGATTCCTAGGAACAGATCCCAGTACCATTTGCCAACATTTCTTACAGACTCACTCCAGGACAAGGCTAGAGTAAGTGAAGAGGGCAGACCCCACTAGAAGATCACTGAAGTCTCCTCCATCGCTGCGAACTACTAACTACAAGTAGTGTCACTGCCACCGGGACTTCTCTTGGGCCCGTGGAATAGAAAAAAGCACATAATCATGAAACTGTCAACTCGGCACCACGTGGGCCGCCTGGTCCAGCAGGTGAGTGGAGTGGAAGGAAAGCTACGGGGCGGGGTGGGAGGAGGGTGAGGAGATCATCAATGGGAGACGGATGCCAGACAGAGGAGGCAGCCAGCACAGAGCTCCTCCAGTCGGTGGCTGCCAACTGGCAACTGCAATATCCATCTTGCCAGATCTTCCAAGATCAAAAGACAAGCCAGAAACCTGCATTTTCAGATGAGAGAGCCACATTTTTAAGTGATAGCAAATACTTCAATGTTTCTAGAAAATGAGTCCAATTAAGCAACACATGTCTGGGCACCAGATTTGGCCCCACGCGCTATCCTACAGCCTGACTGCCAGTTTGTGACGGCTGACGTGGGTGAACCCAAATGACCTGAAAAGTACACACGACCTAACACCAGTGGAGTAAGCATTTCTCTAGAAAATACTTCAATACCAATTTTAAAGCAGAAAGGCAGGAAAGCAAAAGAAAGTTAAGGTTAGTTGTCTCAAAAAGCGACCAGTAGAAATTGGAGCAGAATCTTTCATTTGGTAAGTCCAAAGGCCCAAGAGCAAGTTCGGAGTCCATAGGCTTGATGAGAAGGAAATTTTGAAAGAAAGAGGCTGAGCAGAAGTTTAGCACTCAAGGGACTCACACCTGAATCTGCACTGCAAGTTCACTGCCAGAAAGGAACATGAAGTGGTGTCTAACAAAACAGGGTAGTTAGAGTGCAAAGGCTTCATTCTGGAAACCTGTTACACTGAGAAAATTGGAGGAAGAGAAGCAGAACATCCAGATTACCTCTCAGGGACCTACCTCTCACTTATAAGGAGTGCAAGGTGACCACAGAAGGGGACAGGAGCTTTTCTTGTTCAGGGCCACCTGCAATGCTCCACCATTTCTAATGCAGGCTGATGGCTATGGGTGTAAGTCTGCAAACATCACCCTGCTCCAGTCTGCGAGAACAGAAATGTTCTTGACCAGCACAAAAAATCTGAAGATGTCTAGATGAGAGTAGGAGCTGAGACAGGGGAGAAACACCTGCAGGGAGAAGCACTTCTCTTCCTCTAATTTTCTCAGTGCTTCACTTACAAGAGTAAGTCTGAATTCTAGCTATTTCCCCTTATTACCATGCAGCCAACACAGAAAATATAAGGGAAACCTACTTTGTTGTCAAATTGTGCCAAAATGTAGCTCATAAAGTCTACTTTTGTTCCTTCTATCCTGGCAAAAATGAAATGCCATAAACATACAGAGACTTTTTAAAGAGACTTTTAAGAGGTTGCTGTTTCAAATTTTAAATCATTCAGCCAAAATGGATTGAATGATATCACAAGTAAGGTGCATGGGTGCCTATGAAGAAATGGACTCTCAAGCTAGGGAAGGGGGTGGACATGAACAAAGATGCACATGAAGGAAGAGAAGAAGGGGAAGTGGGAGGGGGGATAAGGAGGGGAAAGAGGGGAAGAGGGAAGAGGAGGAGGATGCCCCATGTTCAAGGTACGAAAGGCAGCTAAGACTAAGAAGTTGGCCAATTGGTTGGGGACTAAGGAAAGAAATTTCAAAGAAAAATGTTTAAACTGTTTGGACTCATACGTTAAAAAAATTAAAAATTACTCTAGCATTTTGAAACTTGGTCACATGTAACAGTCCCCCTTTCTTCAATGGGCCATAATCTATCAGTCAGTTTAAATGACCACTTAAAGCAAAGGATGCCAAACATCTATATTTATGCTTATTCTGAGGACTAGGAAAGTACTGACCTAATTGATAAGGACCAAGTATATCAAATTCCCCAGATCTAGATGAAACTAGCTAACTATGTAATACATTAGAAATATGCACAAACTTCTTTTTTTTGATACAAACATTTTCATGGGAAAATAGTCTATAGAAACACTACTTTCCTTAAGCCCTTTGCTGATTAAGAATAATAAATCTTATCAAGTTGTCAGAAACTTTCCCAGTCACTTAATGTAAATCCCAATTTGACAGAAAACTCTGGTCTCTAGAAGTTAAGGAAGTGACTCATGGAGGGCTGGGGATGTGGCTCAGTGGTAGAACCCTTGCCTGGCATGCATGAGGCCCTGTGTTTGATCCCCAGCAGCCCCAAAAAGAAAAGGAAAGAAGGAAAGAGGCTGAGCGTGGTAGTGCACATCTATAATCCCAGCAGCTTGAGGGGTTGAGGCAGAAGAATTGTGAGTTCAAAGCCTGCCTCAGCAATTTAGCAAGGCCCTAAGCAACCAGTGAAAACCTGTCTCTAACTAACATACAAAAAGGACTGAGGATGTGGCTCAGTGGTTAAGCGCCTCTGGATTCAATCACTGGTACCAAAAAGAAAAAGAAAAAGAAAAGAAAACAGAAAAAACAAAACAACCCCCCCACCCCGCCCAGGACATGACCCAAGGTCCATGGTACTTGGCAGTCACCAGGAATTGTGTCAAGGAAACCTACTGCAGTCCTATTGTAGAAACCGATCCAGTCCTTTTTCTGAATAAAATGTATTTAAAATTATCTCAATTTTTTGCTTAAAAAAATCAAATGTTCATCTCTGTTTTTCCAACCCATTTTTCACTATTTCTGCCAGACACCATAAAATATGTTAAAACTTATGCTTCGGGGCTGGGGATGTGGCTCAAGCGGTAGCATGCTCGCCTGGCATGCGCATGGCGCTGGGTTCGATCCTCAGCACCACATACAAATAAAGATGTTGTGTCAGCCAAAAGCTACAAAATAAATATTAAAAGATTCTCTATCTCTTTCTTAAAAAAAAAATTATGCTGCAAAAAGCTCTCACTACTATACAGCTATAACAAAATACAACAGTATCTTTCTCTCTAAAATGCTGATTTACAATGTTTTATTATTTTTATTTACTTTCTTTAAATTATGATGCATTTTGAATAATTTTATCTTCAGGTTTGGTCTTGTCCACATTGCTTGCGTTTCCCAAGAATACCAGCAGATGGCACTGTAGTGTCTTTATTAGTGTTGCAGTTGGTGAGTGGAATTTTGTTTTTAAAATTTCACAACTTCCACAACCTACATACTGGTCAGAGAATAACAAGCTAATGTTTCCCAAGTGTGAGGCTCCTCAACTCATCCATTTTCAAAGGAGAAAAATGACACTGTATGAATTTTGACACAGTGAATTCTAACTGTAAACAGAAGTTGGCAGAGAAGGGATCCAAAATGCCAGCTCCTTTCTCCTTGATACTGATTATAAAATTCATCCAGCAGGAGCCAAAATCAATGATGTAACCCAGGTTTCAAACTTGGGTGGTGGCAGGTAGAAGTCATCATTTACTGATTTCCCAATGGAAGAAATTAATGCTTAGATGTCAGCTCCAAAGAAGCCTCCTGGCAGAACATCCTTCTTCCAGTCAGATGCTGAGCCTCAGCATAGCAGGCACTGGAGGAGGGTTTGTGGGCTTTTTGGATCAATCCCTTTCATTGTTAATGGAGTAAAAAGGATGAGAACTTCAGTAGGGTTTCAATAACCAGGAAACAATAATTAACATTCTGTTGCACTTTGAAAACCTACGTAAGTATTTGACAATCATTAAGTATTGCCTTTAAAGTCTCAGAACTGAGCCTTAGCAAATCCCTTCTCACCAGTAACTACTATTAGAACCCCAAACTGCTGAAGTGTGAATATTTTTTTGTAAAGACATCTCAATTACTTGAGATGTTTCTGAAGGCAAAATTCACTTAAGAAAATTCCTTAATTAAGGAATTGTTAATTAGATCAAAAAATCAACTGAAAGGCCAGCATCCTCAGAACTTTTGTGATGGTTTAGATTTGAGGTATCCTCCAAAAAGCTCCTGTAACAATGTTCTGAAGTGAAATGACGAGTTTATGAAAGCTGTAATGTCATCAGTGGATTAATCCATTTGACAGATTCAACTGGATTACTAAGTGGTAACTGTAGGCAGGTGGGGCGTGGCTGGAGGAACTAGGTCACTGGGGGTGTGCTCTCGGAGATTATATGTCTCTTCCCGACTTGTCTCTCTGCTTCCTGGCCACCATGAGTGAAGCAGCTTTCCTCCACCACATCTCACATCCGATGACCCAGAGCAGTGGAGTCCGCTGAACATAAAACAGTGGGCTCAAAAGAAAAGTTTTCCTCCTCTGAATTGTTCTTGTCAGGTATTTTAGTCACAGTGATGAAGAAAAGACCAACATATCACTTCAGTCTTTAACAGTTTCTTTGTCAGATTGCTTTGTTCAGCCATTTTCATGATTTCATCCAATAAAAATTAATTCACCTCCCAGTGTGCGTGGGCCTCCTCTGAAGCACTGAGAACATAGCAGTAAACCAGACAGGTGAGAATGGTGCCCTGGAGCCGGGATGAGAGACAGGAGGAGGACTGCAGAGTCAAGGAGTGGGGAGAGAACAGGTGGAGTGGACAAAGAAGGCCTTCCGGAAGAGGTGGCTGTTGAGCAGAGGCCCAGGGGATGGAGTGACCTGGGGAAGGCCCGTGGGTAACGGCAGGAGAGGAAACCAAGAGGTCTGCTCTGGACATGGGAAGTCAGAGTGCTTGGTAAACCTCCCTGTGGAGATACGAAAGGAATAATGGGCTGCGAGAGTCTACAGCTGGAGGTAAGAAACTGGAAGCCACTCAAATATTTAAAGTGATGAAGCCAACTGAGGAGAAGCATGATGGAAACCGAGTCCTGGGCAGCCCAGCTTTTAGGAGTCTGAAAAAGAAGGCCAGGCCAGGTAAGGAGACCTGGGGAGAATGGCCCAGAGGAGAGGGAAGATCAGGGAGTGTGCTTTCCCCTTCTCTGGATGGAATAATCTTCAACTTGATTTTACAAAAAGTTCTGTTGCTGTCCTAAACTCACCACGCAGGCTCCACCCAGGTTGCTGGTTTCTTTTCTACTGATTTCTGTTGCTATAGAGCAGAGATCCTCATAAAACCAGAGAGAGGAACAATCACAGGTCAAATGAAATTCTTTACACTCATATGAAATGTCATCTTCAAACTCAATGCTGTTATGGTTCCTCCAACGACAGAGTGGGATTATCCCTGAGTAATGGCCTATCTGGAGTCACAGAGCTGGGTGGGGGCATAATGACCCTCTCTCTTGTCCGTGCCAAGCTCTTTCTCACTCATACAATAGATCTCACATTGCATGCCCTCACACACACCCCTTTTCTGATTTCTGGGATGGACTGAAAGGGCACGCAGTACATATTGGCCCTGCTCTTGTGTCAATTACTAGAAGAATGCTCAGAAGAACTCACTGAGATAAAACATTTTCAACACCAAATCTGAACACGTCTGTGGATTTATTCTAACAAAGCACCTCGAGAATACTTCTCAGGAGTTGGTTGTATTGCTTTTGCATGATCCTCTGGTCTGCCTGTGGAAGGAAAGGAGGAGGCCAAAACAAAAACAAAACAAAAAGAGAACGCTCATTCTTCTTCTTATGTCTATTTAAATAAAAATAGTCTAAAGTGCATCCAGCCAAAGACGGACAACTCTATCTCGTTTTCCCACATGGAGCCTGGCACACCAGAGAGTGCAATGAATGCCCAAGCGGAAAGAAATTTCTAAAACAGACTTCACATTTGGGCTTTGATGGGTTGTTCAAAAACTTTACTATAACTAAAGCAAACTAAATAAATATATAAAATAAGAAAAGCAGTTATAAGCTCATTTCTAAGCGAGGAACATATGTTGAATGTTACTGGAAAACCTAAACTTAAAGGGATTTTTATGATTCCATAATCTTGAGTCTCAGGAAATAAACTTCTCTATTAGTTTATTTCCTGCTGAATTTTGAATCAGGGCTCTTGCTATGTCTGGCCCTTTTCCTACACCAGCCCACATGCCAAGCAGACCCAAAGCCAGTAGCTCTTCCTCAAGTTGTAGGGGGCGTTCTCCGTGCTATCCAATTGTGCACAGGCAAGGGGAGGTGCAAGAAGGTAAAAAGGTGGAGGGGACTGTAAGAAGATAATATTTTCTTTTTTGTGTTCTATGTAAGTATGAGCATGCATATTCATATTTTGCTTATTAAGTGACAAATGATTTTAAGTAAAATATTCCTTAATTTGATATTATCCTTGGATTATTAAAGATATCTTCATCATATGGTCTGATTTCTTCTACTTTAGAAATAAACATGAAATGAAATTCAGTAAATGCTTTTCTACCATCTGCCATAAAAATTCAAAGGTCACCCTTTCCTTAGCTGCAGGGCTAGGACTCCGGTGATGTAAGAAAGATACGAGGTCCCAGGCCATATGAGGTGTCACTCTCAGGGTCAGGTGGGTACAAGAACAAATGCTTCCTTCAATTCTGTGCCCTTAGCACCTCTCTTACTTTACCCCAGATCTGGCCTTGTATGGCCAATAGGAGTTGAGTTTTATGTCCGTGACATAATTCAGTTTGCAAATTCACTGGCTGAGAATGAAAGTAATTCTAGTGCCAAAATCTGGCATATTGTGAGGACTCCATGAATATTTAGTATCAATGAAACACTGGTGACATTTGTCAACCTGGTCAAAGCACGCTCGAGATATGCAGGCTTTTTCTTTCATTTCACGCTCTATTCCCAGTCAAGGCTTTCTGGCTTTTGCTTACAAGGTCGCCTTCATAAAACATCAACACAGGTGTCTGCAGTCCCAAACCCAAGAGCATGGCCCTGCCCAGCCCAGACCAGAGCCCACACACTCTGAAGTCAAGTAGACCTGGGGCAAAGGCCAGTATTGCCATATCTAAGCCTTGGGCCTCTGGATGTGTAGGAGAGATGACCAAACTGGACCTGCTTACTGGACTGTGCATTGGGGAATGTAAAGAGCCCAATAGTGCCCAGTACTTGGTAAATATCCCCTCTCTATAGGACTCCCTCATTTCACGAAGCATTACCACCACACCTCTCCTATCTTACACTCTAAGTACTTACAAACCACTGAGGATTCACCTTTAGAATTTTAACATTAACTTCGCTCAAATCATGTGGATGGCTATGATGATTTTCCTCCCTCTTCTCAAAGTTTTTACCAACAAAAGAAAAGAAAAAAATACACACAATGACTGCACAAGATGTCAATAGGCCTTTATCCAATCTATTTTCAGCATATTATTACTTCATTGGCTTCTCTCCTTTTGTCTTCCTTAAGCAGTATTTAGTTTAATATAACACAGTATATTTAGTTGAGCACAGTATATGATCATTTCTTTTAATTGATGCTGAATGGTTTTTCAATACAGACACTTCTTGTAGGAAATGGCTTGGGTCTATCAATTATGTAAAATTAACCGTCCAAAAGAAATGGGAGGTTTTTCAGGAATTGGAAGTGTATATATCCTCTCAAAACTATAATATTACCCCCAAATTCTGTTTTGTAGATGGCTTTTATCACATGGTATGAATTCTTACATTTGAACAATGCTAAAAAGACACTGAGAAGTTTGAAATAGTCATGCGTTTTGGCATTTTAAACTTTTTTATCCTATCCTCATTTAATATCTTTGGTTTAAAATCGCCATCAAAACCACGTTGGGTCAGCCTACTCCTTACCTGTAAGTTATGTCAAAAAGGCATCTTGCTGGGGGGGAAAAAAAGGAGGAGAATGGTACTGCCGATTTCGAAGTGCACCTGTCAGGCTGACAACAATCATCTTTGTTGTCCTCACCCCTGCTAATTGTAGTGACATTGGGAAATGCCAGGAAACTAAACACGATCTTGCCTCTGCAAACCCAGTCAGTCCCCTTTTGGTTTGTATTTGTTAGAGATCAATGGCAGCAGACTGGTATCTACATGTGAATAATGTCTCAAATGTTGGCACAAGGCCTGTCCCCTAGGAAGTGGCACAGCACAGATAAGGCTCAGAATATGAGTTCTGCAACTCAAAAATCTTAACACCAAAAAAACCCCCAAGTAACCCAATCAATAAATAGGCCAAGGAACTAGGCAGACACTTCTCAGGAGATGATATACAATCAATCATCAAATATATGAAAAAGTGTTCAATATTTCCAGCAATTAGAAAAATGCAAATCAAAACCACTCTAATGTTGATCTTGATCTTTCCTTCCTGCTCTTCCTCCTGCTCTGATCCTGGTTATTCTCATTATATCAAAGAAGACATTTGGTATTTGTTTTTTAGGGATTGGCTAGCTTCACTAAGCACATTAAACAGATACAATAGGTGGGAGGGAAAGGGAGAGAAAAGGGAAATTGCATGGTAATGGAAGGAGACGCTCATTGTTATACTAAATCACACATAAGAGGTTTCGAGGGGAATGGGTAAATAAACAAGGAGAGAAGTGAAATACAGTAGATGGGGTAGAGAGACAAGATGGGAGGGGAGGGGAGGTGGGATAGTAGAGGATAGGAAAGGGAGCAGAATACAACAGTTACTAAAGGGCATTATGTAAAAATGTGGATATGTAACAGATGTGATTCTGCAATCTGTATTTGGGGTAAAAATGGGAGTTCATAACCAACTTGAATCTAATGTATGAAACATGATATGTCAAAAGCTTTGTAATGTTTTGAACAACCAATATATATAAAAAAAAAAACCACTCTAAGATTTCATCTCACCCCACTCAGAACGGCAATTATTAAGAATACAAACAACAAGTGTTGGTGAGGATGTGGGGGAAAAGGCACCCTCATACATTACTGGTGGGCCTGCAAATTGGTGCAGCCAATATGGAAAGCAGTATGGAGATTCCTTAGAAAACTGGGAATGGAACCACCATTTGACCCAGGTGGCTATCCCACTCCCAGCTTATACCCAAAGGACTCAAAATCCGTATACTACTATAAAACATCAATGTTTATAGCAGTACAATTCAGAATAACTAAATTGTGGAACCAGCCTAGATACCCTGCAGTAGATGAATGGATAAAAAAATGTGGTATATATATACCATGGACTATTACTCAGCATTAAAAGAGAATAAAATCTTGGCATTTGCAAGTAAATGGATGGAGTTGAGAATATAATGCTAATTGAAGTCAGCCATTCCCAAAAAACCAAATGCTGAAATGTTTTCTCTGATATAAGGAGGCTGATTCATAATGGGGATGGGGGGGCGGGGCAGCATGGGAGGAATAGACAAACTATAGCTAGGGCAAAGGGAAAGGAGGAGAAAGGAAGGAGCATGGGGGTAAGAAAGACAGTGGGGTGAGATGGACATCATTACCCTAGGTACATGTATGAAGACAGGAATGGTGTGACTCTACTTTGCATACAACCACAGATATGAAAAATTGTGCTCTATATATGTAATATGAATTGAAACACATTCTACTGTCATATGTAACAAATTAGAATAAACTAAATTTTAAAAAATAAAATTAAATTAAAAAGAATATGGGTTCTACAGGCTAAATGCCAGTGTTCAAAGCCAGGCCCTTACTGATTAGTAACCTTGGGCAAGTTACTGAGGCCCACTGGATCCCAGTTTACTGATATGCAAAATAGAGACAATGTTATCCATGGCATAGGTTTTCCAGAGGTTTCTGTGAGTTCTGACTTGCACTGTACTCAGAACATCCTTGCACATGCTAAGCACTAAAGATAAATAAAACAAGATAAAATAAAGTATGTTCTTATTACTGGCCTTTTCTTTCAACCAGCTCTACCTAGGAATCAAACTCTCTAACTCCTTCTCAAAATGCACTTCAGCTTCTCAGCATGCGAGGGTTGGTTCTCCGGCTCCTAACGGGTGGCCAACAAGCCCTCTGAGCCAAAACAGGGCTCCATCGCTGCTGAATCTGAAAATCCCTCACAAAGGTGCTCTGAAAGAGGGCTGTGTCCTTCTATTCACCAGTTGATAACTTGTCCTGAAACTTAATGATGGAGGTTACTGGCAGAAATTGAAGTTTCATGTCTGAGAAGCAGCCAAGTGCAATCCCCCCACAGTAGAGACCGTGGCCTGGTTATTTCTGGGCCATGGCCTCACTTAGGCCAGGACTACAGGAGTGTAAGAAGGGAGAGAGGAACATGCCCGCAGATGTGGGTTCTGGGGAGGAGAAGCAAACTGGGACAGGCATGGTCTCAGTCAGTCATCCTTTGAAGTTTCCAGAGACCTCTCGGGAATCTTCTCTTGTCCATATGGGCCCTACCTTCCACGTGTGGCCTCATGGGTCTGAACTAAACCAGAAGTTGATATAAAATTGCAGTATGGATGCCGACTTTTGATGCCAATTACACTACTGATGGTAATAGCATGTGTCCCAGCACGGAGAAGGTCTAAAGTCCTTCCCAACCCTCTCTTCAGAACACCCCCATGACATACTAGAGGGCCCACAGTATCTTCAGGAAGGCAATATATACAAGAATCAGTAACTGATCAGTCTCATATAAGAACGAGCAATGGTAACTTATTATCTGCTTGGCAGAAGTAATGAACTTCTATGCAGTGAGAACCGCACACCACATGGTCCACACCGTCCAGGAGATTAGCATTCATCAGGTGGACTTCATGACAATCTCCCAGGCTAGAACCACAGAGCCAGCTGTTTCCCATCTCAATACCCATCTTCCTTTCTGACTCACAGCACCCAGATTTCATTTGGGGTGGCAGTGTGCCCTGTTAAAGTACTCACTTCCCCAGACTCTGTTGCAGCTAGGAGAGGCTACCTGTCAGGCCCTGGCAGAGAAGAAATACTAGAACTTTCTAGTGGGTGTTTCTGAGAAAGTTAGTGCTTCCATGATGAAAAGGTCTGACTGACTACACACATCCTTTGTCCTTTGCTCATCTTCTTTGTTCTACCAGAAACATGAACAGGACACCCAAGCAGTCATCATCTTATCATAAGGAAAGTCACATGCTAAGGATGGTGCAGTGGGAGAGGGGATGATTCCTTGGCCGACAGCACCAGCTTTGGGACCCCTGACTCTAGTCTTGCTATTTGAGAACACGCCCCCATTTGTCTAAAGGCTGAAGTCAAGTATCAGTTGTATGCAAGAGACCCCATGACCCTGATGAAGAGATGAGACTCTAAGTGTTTTATCTGGAGTCACACAATCAACATAGTAGTCTTCTCTTTACCTGTGGTTTTCTTTTTCCAGTTTCAGTTACCCATGGCTAACTGTAGTTCAAAAATATTAAATGGAAAATTCTAGAAATAAACAATTTAGGCTGGGAATGTAGCTCGGTGGTAAAGTGCTTGCTGAGCATGCTCAAGGCTCTGGATTCAATTCCCAACACCACAAAAGCAGCCTTTCATTACAGCATATTGGTATGACTGATGTATTTATTAATAGTTATTGTGGTTAATCTCTTCTTCCTGTGTCTAATTTATAAACTGAACTTTATCATAAGTATTTATGTATAAAAAAATCATACTACATATAGGGTTGAGTACTCTGTGGATTCAGGCATCAACAGAATGTCTTAGAATATGTCTCCCCAGGAGAAGAGGGGGCTATCGTAGCTGGAAGTCACAGAGCTGGGGCTTTAATTCAGCTCTTCAGACACATAACCCAGTGTTTTTCCCAGTAAAACCTGGGCTCTTTGAAGACAAGGGCCTCACCAGCCAGGTAAAATTGTGAGCCCGAAGCTAAAACACTGCATATTTTCTCTAATTACTAGTGTGAAAGTACAATTCAGGTTTGTAGCTTGGCTGCTGGAGTCTGCAGCCCCAGGTAGAACTGACTTTTGATCATTCCTCAACAGGCATAGAAATTAAAGTATAAAAACATGGAAAGGACCCTGTATTTCTTCTGTTCATTCTGGTTTGGGTGAAACCAGTAATCACCAACGCTTTCATTTAATCCTTCCATGCGAATTTTAGATTTGGGTCTTTACATCTTCTCCTCTTACTCTTAATTGTTTTTATTTTTATTATAATGATTAATTATATTAATCGTACAAATTAATGGGTTTGTAATATTTCTAGTGGGTTTTTTTTTACCTTAAGAAAAAGCAAAATGAAGTAAGACGGGGTGTTGACATTCTTTTCACCACACAAACTAGTTTTTACAAAATGAGAAAAAAATGATAAATAACTTCATAGGAGCTTATGCAGTGTCCTTTTGAAAAACACCTTCAGGCTGGGGATATAGCTCAGTGGTAAAGCATTTGCCTAGCATATACAAAGCTCTGGGTTCAACCCCCCATACTGGAAAAAGAAAATTTTGTTTACTTTTTTTTTTTTTTTTTTTGGCTACTTATTCTGTATCTGGAACAAAATGATTCCTTCCCTCTGTTTCCATTTTTAAATGTTTTGCGTATGTGCAATAAATATGTCATCCCAAACAGGCTTTCCTGCAAAGAAACATGGCTCAGGACTAAGACCAGTTGGAGGGACAGGGACATTCCATGTGCCTCTCTGGAAGGCCCCTTTGCTATCAGTGTGCGTGAGGCTGACACATGGACTCCCACACTGGCACAGAGAGAGAGAGGGTAAGGGGCCCCAGCAGAGGCTGGGCTGGGGAGCAAGCTGGCTCCTGGCATTCTCATTAAATTTATATGACCCTACAGGGAAAGCGAGGCTGCAGGGGCTGGCCCTTACCAGGCAGAGAGAGAAGGAGAGGGGAGGAAAAGAGGTTCCTTTCAATTATCTCCTCCATACGTTTCCATGGTGATGGCTCCGGAAGCTGGTCAGAACTTTCTCAGTGGAAACAAACAGCGGCTCTCATTCACCCTCGCCAGGCCCGCTGGCCACACTGGCCGCTTGTGCAGTCTGGGCACAGAGGACCCCAGGGAGGGCCATGGGGGCTGCTGAGCCTTTCTTCTGTCAGCTGCTCTCAGGGACAGCAGGGGAGTCATGAAGCCGCCTCCGAAGGCCAGACCTGGAGGTGCTTTGGTATGGAGGGCACTGCCTCCCTTGCTGGATGCACAGTGACCAATCCACCCTCCAGGACACCACTGTGGGAGCAGCCTGCTGCCCTACTTCTCCGGCATGCAGCGTCAACAATGTGGAGGCCTGAATCTGGGTCCTTTTGATGGTCACCGCTGCTGTAACCACTTGAATTTTTTCTCCTTGCCTTTGATTCCTTCTTACACACATAGCTGATCAAAGTGTTAATGCATTATAAATATTATGAACATGGAAACTCTCTAACATCTTCTCTGTCACACCCATGCATCCTCCACATCTGAACCCACTGAGCAGCTGGCTCCATTCTGCTTGCCCCTTATAATTCTATAGGTCGGTCTCACTTCATCCTTCGACAGGTTTATATCTCCCTCTGCTTCTGACTCAGTGGTTTAATCAGAAGTGACAATGCCAGCACCTGCAGGCCAGTGCTTGCTGGAGCTGATTCAGACACCAGGGAGCTCTGTTAGGGTCCCCAGGATGATAAAATGACCCCTTTTAGTATCAGTCAAGAGCCCCCCCCCCAATTCTACCTGTGCTTGAGAAGCAGAGGGCTTCGGTCTGACTGATAAGACTCTGGTTTCTGTAGTATTCCAAAAACCCAGCTGGCTATCCAAGAATCTCCTGGAAGGGTTTTTAACATCTCCAGGGGTTCCACATCTAGAGAATCCAATCCAGTAGATCTGGGTGGGCCTGAGGTTCTGTCTTTGCTAAAACTCGCTGGTCAGTTCTGGTGTGTGGATATGCTTGAAACACCAGCCTAACCCAGTGGACAGGGGAGCAAAAATCCCATCCTCGCTTCTCCATTCCCTCATCATATCCTCTGAAGAAAAATAAGCAATGGTGCAGGTGAGACTCACCAACAAGAACACAGGGACCCAAAAGGACAAGAAGCCACGCCCCTTCAAGCATTATCCTGACTGTAAGGTTGTTCAGACAAGAGCCTGGGGGCCAGGTTGACTTTTACCCCCACTTTCCTGCCATGCGGCTGACACTCATTACGAACCTGAGGATGGAATACAGCTAGTGGATGCAGGAATTTGGAGAGTGGAGGAATGAAGACAGGCCGGACAAGTTTCAGACCTCCAGTATTTTTTCCATCAGAGGATTCCTGCCTCCTGGAGGCTGTCAGCCATCTCCTCACACTGACATGTCCTTGTAAGGTACAGAAGGAGCCTCAGTGGGCAACACCTGGGCTGGTCTGCAGCCTCCTGTGAGCCAGGCTTAGGCTCTGGCAGCTGTGTGCACCCTGTCTTCCGCCTGGAAGTCAACCCCGCTCTGCTCTGCTAAGCAAACCCCCGAGGCATCCCAGGTGCTTGGGAACCTGTGGTGGGTGAGGAGTCTGACAATGTAGCTCAGCTGGATTAGGCTTCCCAGAATTCTCTTCCCTGAGTGGCTCCAGGTTGGCGTGGACCACAGGAGATATGTTCTATTGGATGTGGAAAGCACAAGTAGCCATAAAGAGAAGCAGCCATTTCTCTCAAGACTTCAGGGCCTGAGCGGGCACAAGATCTGCAGCGCTCACATTCTTGCTGGGTGTCCGCCTCAGGTTCTCTGAGTCCTGGACCTATGGCCTGTTGGGCTCCTGAGGAGGGGTACCAGCAACTCCCACAGTTACCAGCAACCATGAAGTTGTAGGCTTATTTGGGGGTGCTGAGAGAGGACATGGGCTCTGAGCAGTTTGGCCTACACCCCCCCACCCCCCACCCCCCCCCCGCCAGGTCACCTGCAGGGTTTTCTTCCTGACGGATGCCCTTGCTGACACAGACTGTATCATCAGACACAGCAGGAACAGCTCACCTGGACTGCAACTAACCCCGACAAAGGCACTGGGTCAACCCTCTAATAAAATCCTTACTCTGTCTTAAGGTTCTGCACCTCTCATAAAACCCTGACTGATGCTGAAGCCACATGGTCATTAACCCCATGCCTCTTCCCCAGAGTCCCCCGGTCCTCTTTCTGCAGTTCCCTGTCCTGATGGTTTTCACACTGCACTGTAACCACTTTTCATGTCTCTGCAGATTGTAAGGGGACAGCTATCCTTCCTGCCCTCATCTTGCCAGGGCCGAGCATATTTGTCCTCACAGCTGAAACTTGATAAACACTTATTAAATTAAGCCTAGTCTCTCCGCAGTGCTTCACTCTTACTGTAGTTGTGGTGGGCTGTCTGATAAGAGGCCTGGCCCCTGAGATAAACAGACCAGGATATGAAATCCGGCTCTGCCTCCCCCAAACTTTGTGATCTTGGTAAGTCATTTAACCTTCCTGAACCTTGTTTTCCTTAACTGTGAAATATCATCCACATTATAGATTTGTCAGAAGGATTAAAAAGATAGGCAGGGAGCACTTAGAACATTCTAGGCAAGTCTTATTGCTGCTTCTGTTGGAATGTTATTTATTTACCTTCCCATCCCACATCTCCGGCCTAATATCTGTTCACTTTTAATGCAGAAGAGAGAATTCACAGCAGTCACTTCTGTGTATTAAACTTTCCTGGTGGCAGTGCCTGTCCCCAGCAATGGCAGTGAGAGCATGCACAGCCTGCTCCCAGCGCAGGGTGCAGCCCAGCACGTGGCCTCCAGCTGAGGCTGGGCCAGCTGGAGGCCCCCTCGCCAGACAGAGTGAAGGGCAGCAGGGTTTGCTGTTGGGAACAGCTGAGGCGGCAGACACTGCCACAGCTGCTCTCACCCACAGCCCTGCATTTTGGAATGTTGAGCCCCTCAAATATGCCATATGATGGAGCACACACATGTGCACACAGATATTTGTGTACAAATACTTCAGCGCACTATGACCGCATGGGCCTTGTGAAAATCTACGTTGTTTACAATCCGCCCCCCCCCAATCTCTTGATGACATGGAAACTAAGAAGAGCACATTTTCAGTGACAAGCTCTGTGTACTGTACCGTCTGTAAGACTGAGGACAGACCCTAAGACACACTGCCTCTGCCAGGGTAGCTTGGATCTTACAGAGGGGTGGGCAGAGGACAGGTGGGATGTGAGCCAGGCACTGTGTTGTGTTTCACAACCCTCGGAAAGAGCTGTCACTGGGCTTGATGGATTAGGAACCTAAGGCATAGAGAACTCATTTACATCGTTCCTAATCACACCATTAGCAGAGTTCAAATTGAGGCTCAGGTCTGTCTAGCTCCAGGGCCTATACCTGTAGCACATTTGGAGCCCAAGCAAAATTGGTGGGTGTAAAGGCATGCTTGGGCTGGGTCAGAAAAAACAGAAGACCCCTGAGCTAGGGACTCCTGGAGACCCCAACTCAGACCATCACTGTGGAAATGAGGGCACTTGAACCCAGAGGGGTGACACAACATAGTTGAACAGCCAAGGACAGGCAGTGTGCTGAAAGCTTGGGGCTCTCAGCCAGTGAACTTTCCCTTGTGTCCTTGACCTCTACACATGGCTATCAGAAAATTGACTAAAGCAAAAGAATACATAATATATACAGTAATAATACCTGGCTTTCGGTCTACCTGCTTGTTTTCTAAGACCTAACATTGCTGCGTCTATAGTTATTGTGGTGAGTGCAAAGAACCAAATAATGGTGACCTAGGCCGTCCCTGGTTCTCTCTTTTAACAGGCTGTAAAAGTTCACCTCCCTTTCCTGGGAGCAGGACTGTAAGCACACACTGAGGACAGGCCCACCTCGACTGGGCGGAAGGAACTTGCTGACTTCTCTGAAGGCACACTTCACATGACTTCCTTGACCCCTACTCAGAGGCAGGACCAAGGCCTGGGCCACACATGTTCACTTCCCCCATGGGAAACACTGGCATCCCCTCCCGACCCCACAGCCCTGTCACAAACAGGATGTAGAGACAGGATGTGTTAGGCTCAGCTAGAGGGGACATGGCTTGACCTGGATTTCCCAGCAATCTCACGACCTCATCAGCTCTTCTCACTGAATCTGGTCTAATTCCAAGGTGTGATAATCCCACGGCGTGTGGACATCTATCATCCACTTCCATGAATGAGCCACAGAGTTGGACCTGGGTCACACAGGAGGAAAATCAATGTGACAGCTAACAGCAGTCCCTGTCCTTGGGGGGTTTCTACAAAGGGATGAAGGCTGAGCCCTTCTCCCTGACACCAGTTCCAGCAATAAGCTTGTTAAGAAACAAGTTACTTAAAGGATAATAATTTCTTACATATTTCAAAAGGACTAGAAAACCAGGTTGCCAGAAATTAGATTCCAGATTCTATGCCTAAAATGCAGAAAGCCACGACGAATTTCCTTTCAAAAATGTACTTTCCCTCTATGTGAAATGCCTGGAATAGGCAAGATTAATTATAATAGAATGATGATTGCTTAAGGTTTTACAAGCAATAGGAGTGTCATAGCTAAAGGTCACCTTTCAGACTTTTGTAGTCATCATCACGACCACTTTGAGGGTAATTCTGTAAATTCAAAAATAAACCCTTGTTCTGTACGTTGAACGAATTCTACCTTAATAAAGCTATCATCAAAAATAAAAGCACTTTCCCAGAGCTGGGGTTGTGGCTCAGTAGTAGAGCCCTTGTCTAGCATGTGTGAGGCTCTGGGTTCAATTCTCAGAACCATATATAAAAAAGTAGATAAAACAAAGGTCCATGAACAACTAATAAAAATATTTTTTATAAAGCACTTTCCCACTAAAATTGCAGGTTTAAAAAATTTTAAAAATAGTTGTGGTATTTTGTATATGATTCTTGATATCGTACCTTTATCTGGAAATGGTAGGTGGTCTTCCATGCCTATTTAAAGAGGAAGAAAAAGTGGGGAGTCTTGAACAAGACTGCAGAATAGGATCAGGTTGGGGGAGAGAGACAACCTCAGAAACAGATTAGGGTATTTGGAGAATTTTTTTTTCCAGGTGGCTTTTGAATGTTAATATTGACAGGCAGAAACTATTTCTTATCATACTGTCATCAGTTAGGGGAGACAAAACACATGCTGGGTAATGGGTAAAGACCACGGCAGCCCTTCTGCACAGCAATTCCAGGCCTGGGACAATCCATTTCTAACTCTATTTCAAAGAGCCAGGGGGTACTCACTGAATTCGAAGCCAAGTACCAGGAGAGCGCTTGGTACTACTGAGACCTGTAGAAAGTCCTGAGAAGAGGACAGCAAGCTCTTGAGCTCAGAGCTCAGGCCATGCTGATTCATGTGGGGTTACAGGAGAACACAGTGACTAGAGTCATCATCAAGGGCATGAACTGGGGCCAGACGAGAATGATAAGATTGCCGAGCACTTACTACATGCCCGATAGCCTACTAAGCGAGGTAAGTATTACAAGTATTACCCATACTTTGTGGTTGTAGAACCTGTGGGCAGAAAGGCCAGGTAACTCGCCTCAGTGTGATAAAACTGATATGGAAGAGCCTGAATTTGAGTCCAAAGAGTGAGGTATCAGGTAGGGCAGCTTCACTCCAAGGTCATAAAGACACTTGGGCTGGATTGAGATGTTTGCCTCCAGCTCTGGAACCTTAGGCTGGTTAATTCCCTCAAATGGTAAGTAGATACTTCAGTGAGTTTATGTAAAAATCAAATGAAAAAAATATAATGGAAGTGATCAGTGCAAAGAAATAAACAGTTCACCTCAGTTTCCCGGACCAGGGCTGAGATGCTGCGGTTGGATGGAACTTGCCCAAATGATGGGGGTGACCCTGGAGGACGGTGGGTGGGGCAAAGAGCTCCTAGGAGTCTCAGCACCTCACGGAGAACAGGAGCTGCAGCCTGACTGGGGAATCAGCAGCAAGGGATGAGAGGCCAGCTGGGTAGGTGGAAGACAGAACAGGAAGGGCGGGGGGGAAAGAGGAAGCCAAGATGGGGGTGTAGTCAGTCAAGAAGCAGTGATGCCCAGAGCAAGGCAGAGGGCCACAGGAACTGAACAGAACACATGCAGAGCCTTCTCCCCTGAAGTCCAAGAGGAAATGGGGAGAAGACGGAGGCTTGAGGAGGAGAAAAGGAAGCTAACATAGTCCAAAGTCTTCACTCCTCGGATGAAACAACCCCGAGAGCAAAGTGATGCCCAGGTGCCGCGATGCTCACACAGAACGTCCACAAACCACGGCCCCCATCCTGCCGGCTCCCTCTCCTTGTATTTATCTGCCTGGTGACTTGTGCTGTATGTATTTAGACTTTTTCACTGTAAAGCAGTTCGACTGAAGTCACAGGTAATGAAAGAGAGTGAAACTAAATCAGTGAATTTTCAACTTTGGTGAAAGGCCCAGTAGAAAACAAATTATAAATATTGGCTAAGGTGAAGTTTTGAGATTCCTTTTGGACTCTCCTGCATCTATAGATAAATAACCGTATGAGAGTAGAACTTACTCCTGGTTCCAAAAGAACCACAGATTGTAGTTATTTAATCGCAGCTCTTTATTTATTGCTGACAAACCTGGCTAACCCTTAACCTCTCAATTTGCAGAAGCAACACAATTATAAATACTTGAGAATTAGAGTGGTCAGGAGCCAGGGTACTTAATGAAACCAAATTCAGGATTGGCTATTAGTGGCTATGCAGCCAACTTAGTAACCTCTCTGTGGTTCCATTTCTGTATTTGTAAGCAGGAATAATGTCATATGGAACTTCACAGTGTTGTTCTATATAATAAACAGTCAATGTTAAGTAATTAGATCAGTTCTTGGTACATACTAAACACTCAATAAATTATATATCATGTATATAAATGATTTATATTATAAATTAGATAGTTTATATATCAGATAAATAATTATGAAATGAGAATTACAACTGAATGAGCAGGGTAGAGTTTCTAGGAAAGCTTTTAAAAGGCATGTGCCTTTGGACCAGGTATGGTGGCACATGTCTGGAATCCTAGAAACTTAGGGGGCCAAAGCAGGGAGATTGCAAGTTTGAGGGCAGCCTCGGCAACTTAGACTCTGTCTCAAAATAGAATACACAGGCTGGAGGTGGGTAGCTCAGTGGTAGAGTGCTCGCCTAGCATGCGTGAGCTCCTGGGTTCAATCCCCAGTACTAGGGGAGAAAAAAGGACAGGGAAATGTGCCTTTGGCCTTCTTCAAATTACCATCTTCCCTACACTTTGCTGTTTCTTCTCACCTAGAAGATGCAGCAGGCACTTTGAAGCCATGAGGAAAAAATGGACAGGGGCACAGTCTGGGTTCCTAAAGGCCTGCTGAGCCACAGGCCCAGCTCTGGACCTACCCACGGAGCAAAGACGTCTCGTGAGCCCTATGTTTATTTATCCCACTATGTGTCAGTGTTTCTGTTGTTCATGGCCAGTCTCATTCCTCAGAGATCATTATGTTGACATTTCCCAGCCACCTCCAATGCCTCCCATCCCCAAAACCTTGCTTTCCAGGTATTCTTGAGAGTAGCTGTGGAGTAACAAGAAGCTGAGCTAATGTTGACCTTTTGGGCCAGCTGACACAGATTCAAGTTTGGTGTAATAAAGTAGTCCCATCGATAGATGCTGTGACAGAAGAGGCTCTAATGAAAGCTCCCTGGATTATATTCTCATAACAGAATGTGGCACAACAGAGAGATAGTAAGACATTAAGAACAAATGGGGCCTTTGTTACATTAGTGATGGGGGTGGGGAGGGTCTACTCTTTCTTGTTATCTACCTACCTACCTACCTACTGATCTGCCTACCTGCCTCTATCTCTGTACCTCTGTTTGTGCAGGCCAACCTCACCTAGCTGCTAGCCCACTTGGCAAGGTCGTCCAATGCTGGGATGGCTCAGTTGTACTAGAATTCTTACTTCTTGTCTCCCCCACAGAAGACCCACCACCTCCACCTCTGCTGGTCAGAGCTATCTTCCTGTAACTTTAAACTTCAGCTCTGTTTAATGCCAAATACCACTGGGAGAAGTGATGTGTTTTTTAGAAACAGACATTCACATCAAAATTCATGCCATAATCCATAATGCATCCCTCCCCCAGAAGAGGTTTAGCTGGGGAAAGGGGAGGAAGGAGCATATGCTGAAGTCCCAGAGACAACTGGGGAGACTGGATCTGAAACGCAGGAGCCACGGGGCCAGTTGCTCCAGTCCCTGGGTCCCCCCTCAGTATCTCTGTCTCTAAGGGTGGGCTGCTGTAGGACTTGCCTGCTTTTGTTTACTGCTATCTCTTGCCTTTTGGATAAAAAGTAGAAGAAAATTTCTGCCCAGAAAACAACAGTATGAGTCAGCATGGTATTTTGGTTGGCAGACACTTTGCGGACACTAACCAGACACAACCAACTGGTTTGCCAGGTCATCCTCCATAGCTTGAATATTCAACTG
Source organism: Ictidomys tridecemlineatus (assembly GCF_052094955.1). Classification (NCBI taxonomy): domain Eukaryota; kingdom Metazoa; phylum Chordata; class Mammalia; order Rodentia; family Sciuridae; genus Ictidomys; species Ictidomys tridecemlineatus. The sequence goes on from NC_135484.1 coordinate 17,463,800, forward strand.
CAAAGTTCCCAGCAAGCATTGTGATGGGAGGAACAGTGGAATTTTCCATGTGAACATATTTAAATTTTCAAGTCCAATTAATACATTCTTAATATAAACGGTGTTCCAATTCTACTCAAATTATAACCTGACCTAGGCTTTCACAGTGATACTTTATCCTTAGAAATAAATACAAAAATAAAAACAAACCTGCTTAGAAGATTTCATCTAAAATAATCTTCAGTTGAAGAATCATCATCACCAGTTTGCAACCATTACATTAAATATTGATTCGAGCAAGAATCACCAAAAGAATCTAAAACCATTAGGTAAAAGTTTGATGAGGAACAGGATATTTACAGACTCAGATAACCTCCCCACAGAATATGTATTCATTAAGAAGGAAAAATCGTAACTTCTCAGGGGAAACCTGGCAGATACCACATTCATCAATGATGAAAATTCATATCACCCATCAGGGGACAAACAAACATCATGTGATTCCTCATGTGGGGAGAAAAAAGGAACAAAGGAACCTCACTCAAGGAATACTTCACAAAGCAACTGGCTCACAGTCTCTAGAAATGTCAGGACCATAAAAGACAAAGAAATGCTCTCAGATTGAATGTGGACAAAAAGACAGGACAGGAGTAATTTTTTTCTAAAGTACTGGACTGGAAAGTGAGTGCCACAAGACACATTTTTGGGACAGTCGGACAAACCTGAGTATGAAATGTGTCTTAGGAAAAGCCATGAAATCTCCTATATTTGATAGTTAGATTATGGTTCTATCAAAGCATGTCCTTGTCCTTGGGAAATAGATGCTGAAGTATCTAGGTCTGAAGGTCATGGCATGTGCAACTTACTTTCAACTGGTTCAGCAATAATAATAATTAGTGGTACTGTGTATAGGGCAGGCAGACAAGAGCACGCCAACGTCAACAACTGTGAGTCCAAGTGTAATTGACATGGAAGCCACCGCACAGTTCTTACAACTTTTCTGGAAGTTAAAAGTTTTTGAAAGTTTAAAAAAAAAAAAAAAAAAAAAAAAGAGTGTCATAGCTGTCAAACACCATGAATAGAGAAAAGAAGGATGAACTGTTTCAAAAATTTTTAAAATGTTTAGGAAGACCTAAGTCTGAACCATTTGAAAATACAGAGGCAAATTGGCAATCTTACAAATAAAGAGCCGGGGGCTGTTGACAGAGACAGACAGGCTCGGGAGTGTATGTGCACATGACTATGTATGTTGAAAATTTTTTGTTAACCTCAGGAGGCCGTCAGTCTCTCTCTTGGCCACAGGAGTCAGGCCATATTTTGCTAAGGAAAGGATCTAAACACGGAAAGAATGACTCCCCACAGCTGAGGGGAAGGAGAAGTACCCAGCCTAACGAAGGTTCGTACAAACTCAGTGAGTCACTTCCTCCTAGGAGGAAGAACAAGCATTTCTTGCTTCCTGAAGGACTCAGAGATGCCGAGAACACCTGACCTCTCTGCCTGACTCTTGCTACGTAAGCGGTCAACCAGGTCGGGGGGCCACAGCCATTCACTCAGGTGCTTCAATACCATCGCAGGACCTCCATGTTCAAAGTCCATGTCTACTCGAACCCCCTATCTACTTCAGCCTCCACACCACCGGGTTCCTGAAAGGACACAAGGAAACCCAAACAAGAGAAAGTCATGCTGCGGACACATTTAGCCTCTCCCTTGACCGGGCGAGGGCCTTGGTTTTCTTTGGCACATCCACCCCGTGGTTCTTGGTCCTGAAACCAAACCTACGTTGCCCCTTGCGTTCAGAACTGGAGCTTTCCGGCCAAGCCGCCTTTCCTCCCAGGAGCTGCCTCTGTGCCAACAGCACACACACGTGGATGGATTAGGCAGAGCCGGGCTGCAAAGCACACACACGCTCTCCTAACGTGTGCTTCTCATTCCAGAAATACTTCATTCCTAAACCCCTTCTATGCCTCTCTTGGCACGAAACAGTGCAAGTGGCTCGGTGCCAGAGGAAGTGTCTGTTTAGAGGTCTGAACTTTCTTTAAGTTTCTTTACCTCAGAAGATCATAAATAGAACATTCTAGAATAATTATAACAAAAGTAGAAAAGGGAAGGGTTACCGGCAGGGAAAACACATTTTTTGTGTGTGTGTGGTTTTTTAAGTTGCCTAAAAGAAATACTGAAAATATAGGAAAAAGCATAGCATTATCCTCTATGAGAGTAGAAATTACAGGGTCCAAGTTAGGACAAGGAAACAAAAGGATTTCCTTTAACAGGAAAGGTTGGAGAGCATTTGCCAGTTTCTGACACACACACATACACATATTCATTCTTATTTTAAGGTCACCTGGGAAAATGAAGTATGGGGAGGGGTTTTTAATTTTTCTTTTTTTTTTTACTTGGGAAGGTATTCCGGTTTTTGGCTTCTTTATGATTTCCATCCCATATTAAAATGGTCACAAAACACGACAACCCATCTCAGTTGACTTACCTGTCTCCTCCCTTATTTCCAATTCTTAATTTGGGGTTTTGTCACAAGAAACCATTTGTAATCAGTAATTCTTCCCCAAAGCCTCAGGTGTCACCAACTGGATGGCAGATCCTTTCTGAGCCACCTCCATGCATGCACATGCACAGGACCCGCAAGGGGAAAATAATGTCCAACCCCACGCCACACACACCCCACTGCCCACTCAATTTCCATCTGTGTAGACCCAAAAGGCACCTTCCTGGAAATTCTGGATGGTGAGCAGAGAATGGGACACTTACTTTCTCTCCACTTCTGGTGTTGACACGGCGCTACAGAAACCCAGCGACTCCTAAGGAGAGAGAAAAGATTCGCAGTGTCAGGGCAGGCGGGGTAGCCGGCTTCATCTGATCAACATAGAATATCACTCAAGAAGAAAAGGCAGAAGCAGAAATAGAGGACTAAAGTCACTGTGCTTACTTCGATCTGGGACCGCAGCTGAAGTGATGTGGGGCTGGCGTCGGGTTTCTCCTAAAACAGAACAGATGCCGGTTTAACAAGACTCCCCAACGTGGCACACACCAGAGAGACAAATAGACGTGTAAGAAGAGACGGGAGGATTTGGGGAACGAAGGCTATACGGTGGGAGGAGATGGCCGAGATAAATGGATTTTCTGGAAAAACTCAAGTACTTTTTAAATGAGAGTTCTGGTCTCTTAAAACTGAACTGTTTACCAAACTTCGCTGCTGGACATTGCGGACAATTTTATTGCAGAAAAACACAATTTAACAGAAGGGTTCTGACGGTGGTGAAATCATTCTCTGGATATACTTAGACCAGGAGGATGCTGAATTGACTGCAGCCAGCAGTCAAGTTCAGCTTGTTTTTCAATGACAATGGCATTCCAACCCCATTTTAAAGTTCTAAGCATATTCAAAGTACTCAGTAATGTAGGACTTGTTCCAAGGGTCTTGAGGAAACAGCCTATTGGATATTCTCTCTCAACCCTAAAAAAACAGTATAATCCTAATACAAATGAACTGGCCTATCTGAAAATACACAAATAAAACCCCTCAGCATGCAGGTGATAAATGAAACATATACACACGATATAATGAGTGCACTGAAAAATCATTAAATCACAAAGGAGAGGTGAAGAAAAAATAATTTTAGAGATAAAACCATGTAGTGTGACACCCTCATTTACAGTAAAGGACATTGTATTTCCTTTGAAAGTAAAACAGAAGGGGAGAGATAAATGAGTTGCTTGTGATGAAAATAATGAGTTGAAATGACCTCTGTCAGTAAAATATGAAAATTGTACCACAGAGAGTTTCAGATAAAATTATGGGAAAAGAAGAGCTGTCCTGCTGCTCAGAGCTCAGAGCACCACACTGCTATCTGTCCTAAGTACAGAATAATTCTAAATGGACATAGATATAAATAAAGGTCCTCATGGATGAGAGGTCCACAGACAAGAAAAGGTCCCCCGACTGTCAAATAGGAAGCAGGACTACGGGCAGTATTGAAGGAAGCCATAATTACCACTAACATTACACAATGATTAGTTTTCTCCAATGGTCCTATTAAGAGATTCTCAACAGCTGTCATATTCCTCAGGCTTGCTGAATGCACTTTAGGAACCTCGTTAGTCTCAGCTAACATTCAGGAAGTGGGCAGTGATGCCTTCTCTTGTGCACCTACTTTATTAAAGCTGCATCTGATTTTTAAAAATTATCGAAGTGACACATCTTAATGGGCTTTCATCTCACACCCTAGTCCCAGGTCCTTGTTTGCTATAAAAGAAATCAGGGTGTCCAGGCACAGTGGCACATGCCTGTAATCCCAGTGACTCAGGAGGCTGAGGCAGAAGGATCACAAGTTCAAAGCCAGCCTCAGCAACTTAGCAAGACCTTGAATCAAAAAAAAAAAAAAAAAAAAAAAAAAAAGGCCAGGATGTGACTTGGTGGTTAAGTGCCCCTGGGTTCAATCCCCAGTACTAATAGATAGATAGATAGACAGACAGACAGACAGACAGACAGACAGACAGAGATCGGAGTGGCATGAGGCCTCAGAGAACTCTCTCACTAACTTCATTTCATTTGCTGCCATTGTTTATACTGTTTATATTTCTGTATCAAACTTGATAGACACTAAAACAGTATATGGAAAATGTTGGAGTTACATTCCAAATCCAGCTGGCATTCCATCAGACTCAGGCACACTGACAAAGAGGTAGATACATACTTTGGACACTCTTAATGCTTAGAGACCAACCCAGTTGCCCATACCTAGCCTTTTAGCATCACAGTGAAAGTTATGAACCTCAACAGCAGGGGTAAGTAAAAATACAGTTTGCAATGTTTTTATCCCCAAGTCTTTCTGTTCCAGAGTTGGTACAGAAACACCAGAATGGTGATGAATTCCTTCCAGTTCCTCTCAAATTTCCTCTTCAATTGCCCATTTAACAACCAACTCCAGCCCATCTCCTTCCAGAATCGTCAACAAGAGTGACTGATTCAACTCACGCCCCCAACTCCATTCTTACCTTTTCTTTAAGCTCTAACTTTCTACCTCAGTAGTAATAGTCCCTGGTAGGAAATTATCATCTTTCATTGTATACATCTACCAGCATCTTCCCAGTGGATTTGGTTAAGTATATCACTTGTCATGCCAAAGATGTAACACTCACAGTGTACTATGCAAAACATACCTGTTCAGGCACACAGAACAGTGGTTAACAACCTCCATAAATGATGATCAGGAAGTAACATTTAAAGGCTTCCCTTTCACATGTTACTTTGTTACTTGCAATAGGCATCTGATTGTGTTTTAGCTACTTTTTAGAAAACTGCTGGAGGGTGTACTTAAAATTCATTGTGTTAAAAATAGTGGAGCCAGGTAATGCTTTCATGCAGAATATGTGTTTCATCAGAGAGAGTTTACTAGTATACCAACTGGAGATCTTGTTCAGGGATCTCTCTAGTGTTGTTTATTTTTTTTTTCCAGAACATGTAACAAAATTCTTTATTTGAGGGCACATCCTATTAATTTTATCACTCAAGGAAAGAGACTGTCAACATTGTTTAGAGGCATTTCTTAGAGAAAATCTATTCTAAAATAAACACATTACAAAACTGAGGAGAGGCTTATAAAATTATTCACTTAGTTAAGGACTTAAGAGATGCTTTGAGGAAAACAAAATGGACTATTGGGAAAACACCCTTATTTATGAAACTGAAGGGGTCATGTGGTATCAAAGACAGTGGTGCATGTGCCTTTGTATATTATAAAATATATGACATATAAAAGAAGTGATAAAGACACAGCAAATATTTGTGGACCCATCCTAGTGTCTGAGAAATAGAATACAGGAGCAGAGTTAATGAAGCAGATACCCTGACATGCACTTGGATACAACATCTTATGTGCAGAGTATGAAGAAGTCTTCAGTATGTTGTATGCACAAGGAAGAAGTTCTGGACAACTCTTTATTCTATTCACACTGAAAAACACATAGGAATTGTTTTTGAAAAGCAGCAGGAGGAGCAGAGGCAACTGAGTGAGGAGCTGAGGCAAGGTGCACAGCAACCAAGGGTGTGGTTCTCAGAAGAGCAGCAGTGGGGATCAGTTTCTGAGGGATCAGGCTCCAAAGGCTTCCAAGCATCCCTCTTCCTTATCCAGATTCCAGAGCACACTGGCTCCTTCTCTGTCCCCATTCCAACCAGAATAATAGGAGGAAGGAGTAGAAACATAAAGTTCTAGAAAGCCAGATGGAGGGGGAAGAGGGAGAAACAAGAATGAAAGATATACACCTCAATAATACCCTGCCACAGCTACTCTATTCAGAGGAAAACCGATGATCCATGGTTCAATTCCTAGGATGGAAATCATGGTGTTGATGGCAACAGTAAAAATTGTGAGTACCATTAAAACGCAGTCCCTGAGAACCTGTGTATTATCTGAGCATGTTATGGAAAGAAATGATCATTGGGAAAGAAGCTTCTTCCCTCCCTCACTGACAGTGTTTCAGTCACCGCTGCCAGGTAACAAATCATCCCAACAGTGGGATTAACCAACAAGCACTTTCTGATGCTCACACATCCTGTGGGTAAGAATTCACAAGGACAGTAGCAGAAAAGACTGTCTCTGCTTCAAGATGAGGGGTCTCACCAGAGGGCATTCAGAGGCTGGGGGTGATTGGGTGGGTGGGCTGTGACCACAGTGAGCTCACTCTTTCACACACCTGGAGATGGATGCTGTCTGGTGGCTGGGACCTACACAGGGGCCACAGGCTGTGACCACTCATGGTGCTCCTTGTAGGGCTGCGAGGGCTGCTTGGGCTGCAATAGAAAGTGGAGTTGCAAGAAGCAGCACGCGGAGAGAGCCAGAAAGAGGCTACAGTCCCATCTGTACCACACCTGCCAGAGTCACAGCCTTCCCAGGTACCAGAGGGCTCCTGGGGCCACCTCAGTGGTGGGACAGAAAAAAATCACATCGTGAGGAGAGCACTACAATGGGAGACATCCTTGTCGGCGAGGTTGGCAGTGACTGTGTGCAGGCTGACTGCCAAGGACACGGCGCACTCCTCAGTTTCAAAATGAAGACTTAGATGAGACCATTTACGCAAGGCAATGTCTGTAAGGATTATTTTGTGATTTTTACAGTTTCCTCCAGGAGAATAACTTGGCCTATATTTTAGCCTGAATCCACCACTTAAAAGATTGAAATCATGTACTTTTTAGGATACAACAATTATCCCTCTCTCATTTCAAACTAATATAGAAAACCTCAAATATACAAAAGTAAAGAGAACAGTATAATGAACTCCCAAATTTCTTCCACCCAACTCCAGTGACTATCATTTTATCTGCACCTCCCATCCACGTTTCAACCTTAGTTTGAAGAGAATCCCAGACACCGTATCATGAACTATCACAATTTTTAATGTGAAGAATTAGCTCTCAGGGCAGGTTCAGTGGTACATGCCTGTAATTCTAGCTAATTGGAAGGCTGAGACAGGAGGATTATAAGTCCAAGGTCCACTTGGGCAGGTTAGTGAAACCCTGTCTCAAAGTAGAATGAAAAGGGCTCCCAGCCCTTTTCATTTCACATGGGTCACTGGTAGAGTCCTTGCCTAGCACGCATGAGGCCCTGGATTCCATACCCACTACCACAAAAATAAAAACTAAAAACCACTTAGCCATTATGTGTTGGGGTTTTTTGAGTCTTAGCTGCTGCTCATCTTGAGCCAATGACTCCATCACCAAGAATGTGACTCTTTCCTAGCACAAAAATTATATGCACGAAATTAAATTCCTCATCTATATTTTGCACAGGAACACAAAGAAAGCCATACCAAAATTAAATGCAACCAAACATTCATTAGGTAGACTGACAGAGCACAGTGGTACCCACAGTATTCTCAGCTACTCAGGAGGCTGAAGCAGAAGGATAGCAAGTTCGAGGCCAAGCTGGGCAACAATAAATAGATGTATTAATGTGTGACTTTATATATTTACATTAAATGTGTGTTTATACAGACTTAAACATGCACATATATTTGAAGATAAAATCAGTAGTTTGCCAAAACATGTGTCTTCCACCTGCTTGTCTATGAGCGTGCACACACACATTAGCGGCACTAAAAGGGTGTGGGTCAAATACAACTAAGTCTCTGACCTTAAATGGCTACATTTTGCTCTAAACTGCTACAACCCATCACACTGTACACCAAAGTCAAAAGTCCCCAAGGGCCATATAAGTCCTGGAAAACAGATACCAGGCTCTGGTCCCCACTCCAGCCTCGTTTCCAGCTTCTTGTGGAAATCCACCTTTTTCCCTTCCTCACTGCTGCCAGGACGCCAAGCCAAATGAACTTTACAGCTGGAAAAGAAGGGATAAGCCTCTGTGCTGTTCCAAAAGCAGGGAGGAAGAGCACCCGGCGCCCACCAGCTCCAAGGAGTGCCAAGTTCTCCTCCTCCACACTGGGTGCAGGAAGGAGGAGGTGGAGAAAGCCAGACACAGCTGCTTGCTTAGCCATATGCAGCCAACTGCCCTGCGCTGGACTGACTGACGGGGGTCCCAGCTCTCCAGGAGGGAAGCAGAGGAGTCCCTGCTGGGGGTGGATTTTCCGCTTTCCATGAAGACGTCATGGCTGTGATTTCTTCTAGGAGGCAAAGTATGCCTGTCTTTTTCTCAACAAATAACAGATAAAACTAGACAAAGACTGAAATGCATAGGTAAACTTACAGGTAAATGCTGCTTCAACAAAAGGGAAAACCTAGGCTTGGCTTTTACCTGGTTTCCATCCTATTACCAAGGAGTCCACACTATCAAATTCCAGTAGGTTTTTGTCAAATTTTAAAGCAGGTCTCTAAAAATATCATCGCACCTTTCTCTTTCTTCGAAATTCAAAAAGACCCTATTTATGAATTCCGAGGAGTTCAAGCTTGATCCCTGTACCTCTCTGGCCCTAGGTAGCCTCATTTTTCACCTTTCCCAGAGTCGCACAAGACGAGCTGCCAGCAACACATGGACGGGCCCAAGGCAATGGCAGATGTTGATTCCAGGGTACCAGAAATTTGACATACCTAAATTCCAATTCTCATCTTAACCTGGAAACCAGGCTCTCCTTGTCTGACTTCTCTACTGCAGGGGATCAATGGGACATCTGTTCATTTTACAGTAACTTAAAACTCAGCACAGTCTGGGAAGTCCTCTCCCTACTCATTGGCTCTGCCAGTAGGACTATTGCTTCTCTCCATTCCTCTGCTCTCTGCATCCACCCAACACATTCCACTCAAGGTTCTTTGCATCTCAGGTCCCTGGATTGTCGCTGTAGGGTGACGTAGGAGGTATATCTGGGGGTTGAGGTTCAGTTCCAGTTCTGCTCCCAACAACCGCGAGACCTTTAGACCTTGGTTTTATTTGTTTGGGTTTGATTTTTTTCAGTGGCAGTGGAAGACAGATGAACCACTTGATTACTCCAGGTTCTTTGTTTGGGCAGTAAATTCCCATAATGAAGTCATGTATCGCCCATTCAATCACTACTGCCAAATAAATCTTGGAATAATACTCAAAGTCCTTGCTGTTCATCATCAGCATCACCTGGGAGTTTATTATAAATGCAGTCTTGGGCCAGGCGCAGTGGTGCACGCCTGTCATCCCAGGCATGAGGGAGGCTGGGGTAGGAGGATCACAAGTTCTAGGCCAGCCTTGGCCACCTAGTGAAACTTGTCCCAAACTTTAAAATAGGGGGTAGGTGGGGGTATAGCTCAGTAGTAAAGCATCCCTAGGCTCAATCCCAGTACCAAGAAGATAGATAGATGATAGATAGATAGATAGATAGATAGATAGATAGATAGATAGATAAGGAAGGAGGGAGGGAGATTTGGAGTCCCCTGCCCCCAGGCCTCTGGAATGAAATCCCCTGAGATCTTATGTTGAGTTCTGCTCAAGAAGCACACTGCTAGGTCATTTTTCTGTTTCAAAACCTTCCAAGAGACAGTGCTGACAAAATAAAGTCTGCGTTTTGAAGGAGGGGCCCCTCCCAAGTCCTCTCCTAAGCAAACACGGGCCGTGTGCACTGTCCCCTGAGCACATTCCAAGTCTGGTGTCTTAATTCTGCTCATGCTGCCTGGAATGTCTATCCACACCCTCTTCATCCCTTAGACACAGCTCCACACACCCCTCTCATCAAAACTTTCCCGCCTCCCTGTGCTGTAAATAAGTCACCGGCGTATGACCAGCACCATAGCTACACACGCTGTTTGTTAAGTATACCTATGTTGGCAAATCTTCTTGTTCTCTCATTTCCTCAACTAGACTGCAAATGCCCTCATAACAGGGATTCAATGTCCCTGCACAGTCCAACAAAACCTGTTTATTGAGCACTTATTACACACTAGGGCTCCAATTCAAGCACAAAAGGTATAACATCAAACAAGGCATGGAGCATCTCCACAAGAACACTGCTTTCCACACCTCCTTTCCATGGAGGTGCTAATGTCTACTGAGTTGATTTTTAAAAATCTGATCAGTTTGCTGGTACATTTGCTTCTTCCTTCTACTAATTTATGTTTGCAATTCTTTTTTCTTTTTTAAAAATATATTTATGTATTTATTTTTACGTGGTGCTGAGGATCAAACCCAGTGCCTCACACATGCCAGGCAAGCACCCAACCACTGAGCCACAACCCTAGCCCCAGGCATGGATTTTTATGTTTTGATTCAAGATTTACTTTTGGATTGCACAGTTAACATCAGTAAGTTACTCATCCAGCAAATATTTCTTAAGAGATCTCCAATGTAGATCAATAAGAAATTAAAAGAAAATGTTAGGATAGTTAATCACTTTTAGGTAAAACCCAACAGTCACCTGAGGTTTCTGCACTCATTCGTGCCCTTGCATGTTGAATCTCACCCGTGCTCACAGGTGAAACAGGAAATGATCATCATTTTTGAGGGCTTCTATAAGTTCACAGCTTGGGATATGAAATTTTTATTATGAGTGAAAATGAATGGAAAACAACTCTTATCTCTTGTATCAATGAAGAAAGACCTCAAGGGAAAACATTTTTTTTCCCAGCAGAATACTATTTCATTGACTACAGCCTTAAAATCTACCCATATTTAACAAATCAGTGAAATTTTAGAAAGCTTGATAAGCAGTAAACCCTAATGTTGGAATTTCCCTCTGGTCATGAATGCTTTAAGGTAAAATAATGGAGTCTCTTGCTTTATCAGTCTATGTTCTCTGATTATTAATTACATATATATTTAGACTTCACTGTGTACCCTCCCCCATTTAAAAAAAAAAAAGATAACCTTAGGACAGTTTATCAAATCTCAGTTCCATGTTACATGATAAAAAAAAAAGTTTTAAAGAGCTAATTTAAATGATATAAAAGATAGGGAGATTCAAGATTGAAAGTAAAATCAATTTGGGAATTAAGTTAATTCACCAAATTCGGGCCATGGGACCCTGTGCTGGAAACAGACCACGTAATCAGTTTTGAGACTGGTGTCATCGCACCTTGTTTTCACATCTTCACACATGACGATTTCTGCAACTGAATATTTCTTCTCCGGCTTCTGGAAAAGGGAATACTATATAGTCCTGAATGACATTGGGAGAAGGTTCTTGCAGAACTACCTGTGGCCCATCAGGTGTTAACGCTGGTCAAAGCTGGAGTTCGGTGGGAGCTCCTCTAAGGTAACAGGGCCCCACAAGGGGCTTCCCTCAAGTGCACACTCACTCCGCTCCCATTCAAAGGAGCTGACGGGATGCTTAGTGCATGGGCAGAAATCGCACTGGGGAGACAGCAGAGAGAGAGCTTTGACATCTTGAAGCCCAGCTAAGGAAAAACTGGTGAGAGTCACTCCAACTCACTCACCGGTGAGTTGGTTAAATCAGGGATAATGTCAATCCGAGAGGGTCAGGCAGGGTGCTCTGGTGGGCTCATTTCCAACAGGACAGTATGGTTTTTTAACTTCTAAACTGTCACAGAAAACAACATTCTAGATCTTTCAGGCTACACACCTAGCAATGCTGAATGGGTGCACACCATCTCACATAGCAGCAGGAATAACATAAAATAAAAATATAAAAATAAAAAATAGAAAGGGCTGGTGATAGAGTTCAGTGGTTAAGTATCCCAGCTCTAGATGCCACATCTTCCAAGGGATCAAGGACACCAGGACCATCTTCCCTAAAATGGCGTGTGGACATGATATCAGATGATCACCATCAATGGGAAAAACCCGGGCTGTGACACAGAAAAGGGAAAGAGGTTCCAAAAGGAGCAGAGGGCAGAGCTGCCCAGAGCAGAGCTGCCAGCCTTTTGTCATGGTGACCCCCTGACACTGACAACTCTGCTCTGGGGAAACTGGGAGGATCTGAGGTGAGAAAAAATACAGTAAATTTTCAAATAATACCTAATGATTAAAGAAAATAAAACCAGAGTATCATGGAAGACAGTAAATTTTCAATTGGTATAAAACTTCCATGTAAGATTTTTTTTTTCTATTTTTAAAAATAAGAGCCTTGAGCTCGCTTCCTTGAAAATAACTTTTGTTTCAAAAAAAATCAGGCTTTAGTCAGGCATGGTGGCACACGCCTATAATCCCAGGGACTGGAGAGGCTGAGGTGGAAGCTCACAAGTTTAAAGTCAGCCTCAACAATTTAACAAGGCCCTAAGCAACTCAGTGAGACCCTGTCTTAAAAAAAAAAAAAAAATAGAAAGGGCTGGCGATATAGTTCAGTGGTTAAAGTAACCCTGGATTTAATCCCTGATACCAAAAGAAAAAAAAAAATCAGGTTCTATGCTTGAAGGGGCTATAACCATTCTAGACCTAGTTTTAATGATACTCTTGTTAGTCACTACTATCAAGAACAATACTCACACAACCAAATAACCAAAACGGTTTTAACCATTTTTACAAATATTCAAATAGAGCAATATCTATTCCTAGGACCTAATAGCACTTGATTTAATTAACTTCATAGTGAAATTTCTCAGGAAAATATAAAAGATGTTAAATCTAGTTGGAGATTTTCAATTGGGTATTAACAAAATACTAACTAAATTCTAATCTGCAGCCCAGTTCTGACGTTTAGTGCTCACCCTGAGGCTGGCTTGGACACACTGGATTGGAGGGTCCCAGAACCCCAATACCACATCTGGGCACTGCATCCTGGACTTCATGCCTGACCTTGAGCCAAACCCTTCTAAGAACGCCAAGGTCCCCTCACATGTGTCTGTCATCAGCAGTGTGCTCCACAGTTGGGTGATGACGTGTCTGCCATCTTGTGTTCACTGCTCTTAGGAATCACATGCAGATACCCACTCGGGGACCAAGCTCCACCAAGCATTGTAAGAGAGGTTCTCAAGCTTAATTCACAACAGTGCCCTTAAAGACAGATTGCTGGATCCCACCCCCAGAGTTTTAAGCTCAGTAGGTCTCAGGGTAGGCTCTACCAAATACACTTCCACCAGGTTCTGGGGTAAAGCTGAAGTTGTTGGTTGGGGGAAGCCACATTTTGAAAATGGCTGCCCCGATCAAGGTGGCAGAGCTGCCTCTAGTCTGGGAGTCGGTGGTCTGCAGGTTGGAGGGAACCATTTATTTGGAGCCACATCTGAACTCTGGCCTGATCTTCTGTGTTTGACTAATGGTTTTAAAGTTAAAAGGAAAGAGAGGAACTCAATGTTATTTATTTAAAAGGGCAAACAGAGCCAGGTGTCTGACAACAGAATAAATTACTGACAATCTTTGGAAGCCATATTGACAGAAGATTCAAGTCCATCTGCTGCGTGGGATGGGATCCTTCAGAAACTGGTCAGACCTCTCATTGACTACTGTGACGACTACTTGGCTGGAGTATAATCATTGGAAATTTTATAGCATAAATTATATCTTGCATTACATTTTTATGGTAAAATTAACTATGAGTCCTGGAACTAATGACTAAAGATTTTGGAATGGAAGACCGTCAGACACTGGTGACAGCCTGTCACTGAACACATTCATGTAGTCATTTATTCAACCAATAATTCCTAAGTGTCAGCTTGGTACTCAGTTGACAAGCTGAGTACCAGGTATATAAAGAATTATCACTGACCTTCAAGTGCTCAGAGTCATGTAAGAGAAGCAGAAAACAATATAACAAACCAAAAGCCTCCACGTTATCATATTAATACCATATGAACTGGTCAGCATAGAGCTTAGGTGTCTGAAGGTGGATTTTACAAAATTATGTGGCGTGATCGAACTGGGAATGACAAATTTTAATGAGTCTTCTAATAAATGAGCTCATGTTTTGTCACGATGAGGTGCCATTATTATTGTTGTCTCTGTTGTTATGAAATCAAATGTGCTATCATGACATTTAACCACCTGTTTCCTCATGCTTTGAATCATACTTTCAAATCATTTTTTAAAGGCTCAAAATTAATGGCGATCCCAGTGCATTCTGAACCTACCTACTTCAACTTCACTTTTAAAATAAGTGGGGGAGGGGAAAAGTGCTGGAGTGATATTGGCTAAATCACATTGTTCTATTACGTGTGCATATAAGTATGTAACAACAAATATCATGATGTACAAATATAATGCACCAATTTTTAAAATTGGGGGGGGGGATAAGTGGGGAATATGTATTTCATTTTATGAAGTGTTGCCTAACTCTAGAATCAAAAAGAAAGCAAACTGGACCTTTTGTTTTACAAAAAAAAATTTAAATCTTTTAAAAATCTGAAGTAAAATAAAATAAATGAACTTTAGAATTAATCATGTCTAATAAGTAAAACATTTTAAAGATGCACGGATGGATGTTATTATTTGAGAATGAAAAAATTAAAACAAAAATTGTAGTCTCAGGACGTTGAGACAAATGCCAAACTTTATAGCTCAGGGCAAACTTTTTATTATAAATGCTTTCAAGATCAAGTTTAAAATGGAAACACAAGCAGACAAGGCTCCAAAGTAATATACATAAATGATATGTTTCTGTTCTTGTATAGTGATTTTCCTCTCTTCTGAGCATTAATCTTTGAGTGACTGACTCTATAAATTATTGAACTAAGTTCAAAAGCAAATGAAATTTAAAATACCCATTTATTGAATGGCAAAAGTGCCATGTTGAAATTACTGTGATTTATCTGTTTCTTTAACGATTCCTGTAGCAAACTTACTTCATTGCTCAAAATTATTACCTGGTTGCATAGTTTACTCTGGCTTAAACATAAATCTATTCCCACTGTTCAGAACAGCAGCCATTTGTCAGGATCTCATTCATTCATTCACAGCCACAAGGTCCAATTTTTTCTTTCTACAGCTCTAAACTGGCACACCGTGGTACATGTAGATAGGACTCATCTTTTAGAAACTGATGAAGTTTGTGTGTACCACTGATGACCACAACAAGGGAGGCGCCAAGAGGAGTGACACCTAACCAGGACAGAGTTCACCCACCATGGTCGCCTGTTTAGCACCTGCGTAGTCCCAGCAGCTCAGGCACAGATGGGCACCCAAGGGCAAGCCTGTGGAGAGCCATGCATTTCTTGAGCATAATGCCTGTGGGTACTGCAACTGCAGCAAGTGCTGTGGTTAGAGTCTGGTCTAAAAGCTAACTTCTTCCCAACACCAAGAAGAGGGTCTTCTTGGGGCTGGGGGTCTAGTTCAATGGTAGAGTGCTTACCAAGCTTGCAAGGGCTCCTGGATTCAATCACCAGAACCAAAAGAGGCAAGCAGGGGTCTCCCGCATTTCTCTCTTCCAGATTCACTTCCTGGAGACGTTGTGTGTGGGGAGCACATATTCAGGCTGGGGGTGTAGCTCAAACTTGCCTAACAGGTGTGAGGCCCTAGGTTCCATCCCTAGCACCACAAAAACAAAACCGAAAACCATGATCTCCACCTGGCAGAAAATTTGCCATATACATGATAATGGATGAAACTGCTCAATATATAAAGAATGTTGATAAGTGAATAAGAAAAACATAAGGTTAGACCAAAATGAACGAACAACTTTTTAAGACATGAATCATAGAAATAAAAATAAGAAAATATGCATGTTTGCACAAATAGTCAAAGAAATACAATTTTAAAAGCCTAATGAGACTACATTTGCCAAACTGGTAGAGGGTTCCCCCCCCCATAATATTTAATACAAGTTAGAATGTAATAAATGTTGCATATATGTTGCTGATAGGAGTGCAAACTATGGAATATTTCCTAGTGGTAATTTAACAGTATTTCAAGAGTCTTTAAAATAGTCTCACTTTACAATCTGCTAAGTTCATATCTAACAATTGTCCCAAAGGAGGTAAGATATTATGGTGAAGATGTACATTTAAAATGTTCATGGTAACTTATTATAGTAGCAAAATATTAAAAATTCCCTAAATAGCTAACATTGGAAAGTGCTTACATAAATTATCATATATTCACAAAAGTATATAATCATTAAAAATAACAATACTGAAAAATACTTAGTAAGGGAGAAGTATTTCTTAGAGGAGGTTATGGAACATAAACAAGTATACATTTTGGATATACACATATAATTAGTAGTCTAAACTCCACCGGGCAGGAAGTTTTGTATATTTTGCTCACTGGTTTATCTCCAGAACTCAGCAGAGTATCTGATACTTAGTAGGTACTCAATATTTGCTGAAATATATATGTCAGGTGAAAGCCTGTAGTTATAGCTGAGCTGGGAGCACAATAGGGAGTCTAAGCACAACCTTCATTTTCTTTTTTAGGCCTTCCTGAATTTTCTAATTTTTCTACAGTGTGTGTGTGTGTGTGTGTGTGTGTGTGTGTACATATGCTACTTTCACAATCAGAAAGCAAAACAAAATGTTCCTACTTAAATAATGATTTTTCTTAATATTATTCTTTATAGAGAACCAGTGTCAGATGTGGTTTGAAATCAACACGCAAACATGTGCACATGATGAAGGTCCCAGACCGTAGCCAGGACACCGGAGATCCATGACAAAAGATTTATGTTAACTTTTTAAAAATCACATTGGT
The DNA here is from genome assembly GCF_052094955.1 of Ictidomys tridecemlineatus. Lineage (NCBI taxonomy): Eukaryota > Metazoa > Chordata > Mammalia > Rodentia > Sciuridae > Ictidomys > Ictidomys tridecemlineatus. Next base: position 17,480,779 of record NC_135484.1, read on the forward strand.
CATAGGATGACTAATTTCTTTTCTACAAATAGATCTTTGTGGAATATTTGTTATTTGAAGATGCATTATTGAAAGCATCATACACACACACATACACACACACACACCACAGTATCTTATTATTATTTTAAAATTATATTATAGAATTAAAGATCCTGAAGTATAAATAAGAATTTTCCTCACATTGTGTTATTTTCCCTTTTCCTGAAACTGCCATGTCAAATTCTCCTCTCTTACAGCACAGAAAAGAATTATTGAAGTATTTTCTTGTTTCTTTTTTTTTTAAATATATTTTTAGTTGTAGATGGACACAATCTCTTTATTTTATTCATTTATTTTTATGTGGTGCTTAGGATTGAATCTAGTGCCTCACCTGTGCTAGGCAAGTGCTCTACCACTGAGCTACAACCCCAACCCTACTTGTTATTTCTTAGCTGGCCTCAATCACCTAAAAATTTCGAGGATGGTGATTAGAGCATCATTATTTCATACAAGATTATGCAGATTGTATGCACTTTTTTATGTATGTACACAATCATTATGACAACTTCACCCTAGCAGACAGCATTTTTTTTGGAGCAAAATCTAAAAAAACCAAAAAACCAAAACTTCAGAGGAGTACAGACAGGAAACATATTTGTCCCTTATGGTCAAGGGCAGAACACAGATGGACCACCCTTTCCCAGCATCTGCAGCAGGGCAAGCAAAAGTGTCGGGTTCCCATACAATGACTAATGTGCCTGGGAAACAGGACAGGAGGGCTGACTGTGGCCTAAAACTGTATGTCCCTCTCAAAAGGTTAAAATGAGCCAAGAAATATGACTGTTATTTACAGAATCAAGACAATAAAGAATTTTAAAGATGCGAACAGATCTTTCTTTTTTTTTTTACTAACCCTACAGTGATAAGGTACCACTTCTAAGTCACCCCACCTTTGCCCTACCAGGTCCTCAAATAATGTATGTAGACTCAAAGTACCAACACTTGAGTTTTTCACTCATTCTACAAAATTGAACAAGAGAATGCGAGAGTGCTTTCATTTACCTCAAAACCTCCAGCTCAACTGAGAAACGATTAGCATTCTAGTCTAAATTTTAAATATTATACCTTGTACATATTTAAAGTTGCTATGAAGACCCTCTTTGAATATTCTAAATTTGAATGTCACCAGACAAATGTCCTTAACAACTCAAGGAAATGCTCATTATATGAAAGAGAAAAATGGGCTTCAAAAACGGAGAGGATGAATAAATGAGAGAAAGGTAGTAGAGGGCTGGGGATGTAGCTCAGTGGTAGAGCACTTGTCTGGCATGCAGGAGACCCTGGGTTCAATCCCCAGCACCACCAATAAATAAATAAATAAATGATAATAAATAAATCAGAATATAGGAAATTTGAAAGTGGAGACAGCATAGTACATGATGCCTAGTGTTCTATATGTGGTAGGAAAACAATAAATGTTTATAAATTGAATTTAAATTTTTATTGTTTTTAGTTCCTAGGTATTAATATTGTATAATTTGATTCACAGAACAAGAGAATTGTGTTAAAGCAATAAAGCAAAATAACGAAAGAAACAGGTTCAAGGAAGGACAGAGTCATGTGAAGCTCTCTATATATATCCTCTATCACATGTGCCAAGGGCTTTGTTAGGGATTATATAGCCTGCCACTTGTCCTTGCTGATCCTAAGCAGACCACCAGGGGAAAACAAAATGGACTGCTTTGGGAACAAAAGCAAATAAATATTTTCTTGAAAATGTTTTAAATTGCAATTTATACATTTTTAAAATCAAACTGATTCTTATCTATACCAAGGTGCGAGCAAATAACAGAAAGAGCAGCAAGACTCCCTTTGCATGTACTTCATAAACCCCAAGAACTACCAAGTGCCCACTGAGGCCACCCCACTAGTTCTCAACCTGCAGTCCACTCCCCACTGCTGGCAGTCTCTGGATCTCCATCTATAAATTGAGTTCATCACAGTTTGGGTGAGTGTCCGCCAAAGGTCCATTTAGTAAAGGCTTGGTCCCCAAAGTGGCAATACAGGGAGGTGGCAGGAAACTATAGGGGGTGGGGACAAATGAGAGATGGTTAACTCATTGAGGGTGTGACCTGGAAGGGGATCATGGGACCCTCCCCCATCTCTTCCCCTTCCTGTACGACTTTGCTTCCTGGTTCATGAAGTGAGTGATTTACTCCACCACCCACTCCTGCCAATATGGCTGCTTTGCCAGAGGCACAAAGCAGTGGTGTCAATGGATCTGGGACTGGAGCCTCTAAAACCATGAACTCAAATAAACCTTTTCTTTTTACCAGTGAATTATCTCAGGTGTCTTATTATAGTGATGCAAAACTGAATAATACAATCACAAAATCATTTCCCATTTCACTTCCTGCCCATCAATGCCAACTTTTATCAAGTGCTTGCCAACCTGGTACCCCACACCATTCTGGGCACTATGTATACATGTGTTTATATATATATACATATGAAATATAAATATGTATACACATACATAATATAGGTAATTATACATATCTATTGTATATGTATTATATAGAGAGAATTTTTCATATTTAATCTTCTCGAAACCTGGTAAGGTAGAAACCTTTACTATTTGCATTTTTACTAATGAAAAGACTGAGCATGGAGAGATCTTGCCCAAGAACACACACTAGAAGATGGTAACATTTACTGAGTACCTCTGTTGTGATCTGGGTACCTGCTCTTCACTGCTATGCTAATATCTATTGGTCCCTACCGTCAGTGCACCATGCTGATAGCAGACTTCCTTTGGCTTCCTGAGTCTCTATCCTCCTCCCCTATATCCTAGCCTGTGCTATCCTAGAGGGTGTTCTGTTTTACTTTCTTCCTTCTAAGGCCATGTTTTCTGATACCTGCACAATGACCCTCATTTTTTCCCATCCACATTCATCCTTGTGGCTGATTCTCTTCCACCTGCTACCAGACCTAGGAATGGACAGATATACAATCCCACTCCACTGCCCTGTCTGAAGGGTCCCCATCACCTGCTGTTCACCCAGACTTGAACTTCATAGTCAAGGACTGACCCTCTCCAGCAAATCCCTGCAATGAGGCCTCTCCAATGGGTGCATCTATCTCCAAGTGCTAGTCTCCCCTGCATGTCTCTGTAGAAGATCTCCTGCTATCAAGGACTCCTGCTAACAATGACTGGCTTTGTCTGGCAAAATCCAGACGTTCCTAAAAACAGTGTTGAATCTCACTTAAAACTATCCAAGTCCTCTGAAGGATGTTGGGTTACCTATTCCAAATATAAGCCAAGGAAGATACACAAACAGCCCCAAGACACAAAGACACTGTTATGAGCTCGTGGTGGATGTGCAGGAGCTCCCTCTTCCTGCAAGCCACTGAGGGGCCTGCCACCTGTCATCTTGCAGTTAATTAGGTAACACTTGTGAAGGGTTTTGCGACATGTAGCACACGTGTTGTCCAGGATCTCACACATGACGCTCCACAATGCAAAACTCAGGAGCTATTTTTAAAATCTATCTAACAGTTGAGCAAATCTCAAGAGTGTTTCTTTTTGCAGATCACTGTAAATCCATTCCTCTTCCATTGAGGTACCTCTAAAAGGAGCACACAACTGGTGGGGATTATTGAAGAGATTACAAAGGATTTTTAAAACAACCCCCCCCGCCCCGCCCCAACAACAACAATAAAAAAGCAAACTGATTATAATCCATGCTTCATTTTCAGAGAAACCACGGAGAGACTTCTTCATTTCATCTATTATTTTGAAAATAAGCAATTCAAGAAGAAAGGAGGGGATGAATTGCTTTGTGTATGTGCATAGGTTACTTCCACATATGTGAGAGAGTCACAGAGCTGGGGGCCATCCCAGGACACACTGGAGAGGTTTCTGCGATGTCTCAGAATCTGTGAGGACAAAGGCCAACTTCTCTGAAGCCCTGGTCAGACTTGCTTGAGCAGCTCCGCCAAGTGCCTCGTGGGTGTAAGCTGAAGAGGGAGGTCACCTTCACCTCCCAAACTATCATTACAGCAGCTTTTCTGGCTTCAGGAAAAACAAAAGGTTTATTTTTAATTAATGAGGGCAGGTCACTAATTCCCTGTTTAAAAGAGCTTCCTTTTGCTAAAGGGAATCCCGTGAATGAGTGGGCAGGTTTAATGAACTGCCTTTGGCTAAGAGGTTTGAGGGGAGTTCCTCACAATGGTTAAGTTCTTCCAACCACAGAGCCACGGGAGGTGCCTACACACATCTGGGTCTCTGCTTCGGGAGTCCACCACTGCCTCATGGCGACCTTTGTCCTGCTGGCTCTCGGGTGGTTGACAATATTTTTTCAGTTCTTGAATTTTGCAGGGACAGGCGCTAGCATGTTCTCAAGACCATCTGGACTTACCTTCAACTCTGCTTGCAGACAGCACTGTCTAGCACGTCAAGTTCCTCAGTCAAACCTACACAGTGATTTCCATTGTTCTCATCCTTTACTAAAACAATCCTACACTCCATTTACTACAAAAGTAATACTTTTCCTCAACAATTGCATTACCAATCCTGTCTTCTCCCCCAGAACTGTGACATAACATGGAGAACCTTCTAGAGAAAAGCCTGTGTCAAGTACAAGTCAGAAAAGTATTAACACCTCCCTCAGGCTCAGCATTTAAAAAGAAGGAAAGGAAGAAGCTTGAGCATTTGAAAATCAGTACCCGTGCCCCCGCAGAGTTATCAGAATTTCCTAGGCACATGAACGATTATCATTGGTTAATATCAACACCTAAATGATTGGCCTGCACATGCCAATAAGAACACTAAGTAACTTCCTCTTTCAAATTAAAAGTATTCAATACCATATTCTAAGTTCACTTGCCATTGGAAACCTACTTTCTCAACTGAAAAATAAAATAATATTGGTGGCACTCACCTTAGTTCCCACTACTCAGGAGGCTGGGGTGGGAGGATCACATGAGCCCAGGGGTGTGAGGCCAGCCTGGGCGCCATAGTGAGACCTTCATCATACCCCCATCATCTGCATTTTCCTGTCTGTGAAGACCACAGTGTTGACATCTGTTGATTAGACTCAGGCATAAGCTGGGCGTGTTACAGATTTTCCCTCTTGATTTCTCAACACTTCTGGAACTAATGGAGGGGAAGCTCTTGAAAGGCACACATTTCCCTCACTGCTGCAGCTCAGAACGAGGCCCGATAAATATATGCTTCATACATTCTTAAAAATTATTTCCCATAGTTCTCACTGCAGCCTTCAAAGGTGGGCATTGTTTGTCCCCTTATGGAGAAACTGAGGCAGGCAGAGATTTGGTAACTTGCCCCAACCACTTAGCTATCAGTGTCCGAGCCAGGATTGCCACAGGTGCTGCCTGCCTCCTGAGCTCCCTCTGAACCCCAACCCCTCTGCTCTGCTACCTGGGAGTCCCCTACAGTCGATTCCCACTAAAGCCATTTGCGTCCAACAGCATCCCCACATTTAGGGACACTCCAGAACTTCTTCCATTATATGCCTTCTGGCTCCGTCTTATGACCCAATGTCTAGAATTCTTGTGTTCCCCAGTGAAATAATTTAGTGCTTCATCTATTTCCTTTCACAACTACTCCTTTTTAGTAAATCCTGTGTAGACCACAGTATATAAACAAGCCTTGTGGGATGAATACACCTGCTGTAAATATTAATGCTGGGCCTCTGGAATGACACCCAAACTTTCAGTGTATCTTCTCCAAGGGGGGGCAGGCCAGGCTTCTCCAACTGCTTTTACCTGGGCTTTGTGAAAAGGAGCAATTTACCCAGTTTGTTCTTTCTTTTTAGTTTTTCATCTTTTGTTATCATTCTTGTCTTCTCTTCTGTCTGGCTTACAAATATATTCAACTACCTCCATAAAACGACTGAGAGGAGAAAGGAAGGAAGGTGGGCTGCTGGTTCATTCTCTACTCATCCACTGTTTCCATTCCTCAGAGCCAGAGTTCAAACTTGAGTTTCCCAGCCCCGCCCGCCCGTGGATCATTTAAGGCCATGCATCAAGGGAGGTGCTTATTCATGAGGACAAGCAAACTTCAGAAGAAGCGTGAGAATGGCCCCTCTCCCTCCAGCTGCTTCTCTGACGCCACCTTTCCTGTCTGCTCTGTTGCTCCACAAGTGTGTCCAACAGTTCCTCTAACTACACTGCACACTCCGCCTCCTTCCCTCTCATCTGTTACTACCCACACTAACCCCCCAGCCGCTTTGCCTTCACCGGCCCATTCATTCCACGGTCAATCAAGTTCTAAAGGCCCCCGACCAAAGGCCGGACCTTCACGTCCTCACTTCCATTTCCACACCCAGGATCTCTGCTCCACTTTATTGTGGATTGCAGCAATACTTTCTCCCTGTTTTCTTCCTCCCAAGTAAATACATGTTCTCATGCCAAGATGAGCTTCCCCAGACATGTCCTCGGGTCACTGTCCCAATCCAAAACCTTCCTATGTCCCTCTGAACAACAGAACAACATCACACTGTGAAACTGGAGTTCAAGGCTTCCACAATATGGACACTACCTACTCCCCAAGGTACTGAATCTCACTGACTTCCTTGAAATTGAACTCCCCTGAGCCTGGTTAACATCTCCAACATGAACTCAAACTAGCTAAATATTAAGTAGTTCAAACCACTACTGGAATGATGAGGGACTTAACTTCGGTGAGAAATCAATACGCATGCCAGGTTCACACATTCTCTAAAATGGTAAATATTTCCCTAAGGGGTCTCATTATTAAAACCATAGCAACACGCTAATACATTCACACAGGCTCTCACATTTTCCAAAATAGTAAATATTTTCTTACAGTCTCATTATTAAAACCAAAGCAGCATTCCAATACACTGAGCAGCTTTCTTTAAAAGTGGTGCCTTTCTTTATTTTTTTCTATAGTAATAATTTTCCTATGTCTCTTCTCCTACATTCCTTTTTAATTTTTACTTTTATTTGTTCTAATTGGTTAAACATGACAGCAGAATGCATTTCTATTCATTGTACACAAATTAGAGCACAACTTTTCTTTCACTTGTTGTGTACGATGTAGAGTTGCACCACATGTGCAGTCATAATAAAGGTGAAAAGATGAGAAAAAACATCTCCTATATTCTTTATGATAGAGTATTCTAGCTTTTGGGCATTCACTGCAACTGAAGTAGCTATGGTACAAAATCTAGAAACCAAACACGAAATTCTTCATTGTATCATTTACGACTTTTTTTTTTTGGGGGGGGCAGACTTACCAGGGATTGAACTCAGGGGCACTCGACCACTGGGCCACATCCCCAGTTCCATTTTATTTAGAGATAAAGGCTCACTGAGTTGCCTAGTGCCTCACCATTGCTGAGACTGGCTTTGAACTTGCAATCCTCCTGTCTCAGCCTCCCAAGCTGCATTTTACATTTTTAAAGCAACTTTTTTTTTTCATTCAAGGATGCTTTAAATGCAACTGTGATATATTTTTAAAAATCCTTATTCAAAATACCAGCACCCATGCAGATATCTGTTACTTTGGCTCAAAGAAAGCAATGTATGAATTAAAATTTATGTGAAAAGCAAGCACTGGGCAGGGATAAATCATTTCTTAAATGAACTCTAATGTTCTCAATCCTTAAATGAAAATCTAGCCAAAATGATCCTTCTTAATTACAAAAAAAAGTAACCATATACATACTATATAGATACTATATAGATATATACACACATGTGCAAGTGCATCTTTAGCATCTTAATGACAAGTTATCAAGAGTTGGAAGTATCAACATTCAGTCAGGCTATGAGTCACCAAAGGGTCTTAGCACAACAGAAACTATACCAAAATGGAGATTTAAAAACTGTTGGATGGGCTGGGATATAGCTCAGTTGGTAAAGTGTTGCTTGCCTTGCATGCACAGCAACAACAAAATACTGGTGGAAAACCTATAAGAAATAAACCCTGCACAGAGACTCTGGCAAACATTCCCACCAAGGTCTTTGGGAAGAAATTTTTAAACAAATGAGGCCTGGGGATGTAGTTTGGAGGTAGAGCAAGTGCTTATTAGCATGTGCAAGGCCCTGAGTTCAATCCCCAGCACCAGAAAAACACACACAAAAAAAACCAAAAAACAAATTAATTAAATAAATAAATGTTCAAACAACTGGGAATTTCAAGGGGATTTCATGCTTCATATTAATTTCATCAATTTTTTTTGTTTGTTTGTTTGATTGTTTTTTGGTGCTGGGGATTAAACCCGGGACCTTGAAATACTAGGCAAGTGCTCTGTTACTGAGCCACTTCCAAGATCAATTTCATCTAATTTTACAAACACAATTACTAAATGGCCAAAGGGCATTATTTTATTCCATACAGGCCTAGATACAGCCTTGTACATGTCGAGGACTCAATAAAGGTTGACCGAATGTAACTGCATAATACTAAATTTCATAAATCTTGTCCCCTCCTATTTCATCTGTGGTCTTTGAGTGGGAAAAAATTTATATTACATTCCTCTTTGTCCCTGGGGTTCACAGTAAGTGCTCAATCAATATTTAGTGACTGATTGAACCGTAGGATTACATACTTAACTGGAATTCATGAAACTGCTTAAATCAAAGGGCAAACCTAGAAGGCCAATTTAATGTCTGTGTCACAGATGGGTGGACAAAGCTTTTATAGAGCACCTCTGGGCAGCCTGTGGCACTATAGTGTGTTCATTTTTCACCTTATGTAGTTTCTGTTTACTGTGGAGTGTTCCTTTAAGTGTAACGTATAATTAGGATGGTCCTAGAGAGAAAACCTAATGCTGATAATTATGGCTCATGAGTTTACAGGGAGGTAAGGCTCTCACCTCAAAAGGATCAATTCTGAGAACTTTAAGAACAGTCGGCAATAAGAAACATCTGTTCCAGATTACTTATAATCTCTTTTGTGATTTAGATACACAATCACTCATGTACCAGTGTGAAGCAGTGCTTTCCACAATCCTGGTCTTTTTCCTTGTAAACAAAACTACACACGCCGGCTCAAGATTCTAGAAGTTTCTCATCGTGGTGGGCACTCATCGGGACTGATTCACAAGGCACTCTCCAAATCTTTTGTCCCTCCTTTAGAACCTTGAGCTGACCTATGCCAGGAAGATTTTCCCACTCAAAGCCCTGATGTGAGAATTGTGCGTGCCCATGTTAGGCTAGGAGGGTGCTCCCTATACTCCGTAGTGACTGTGACTGTCAAGGTGACCCAGCTTCGTCATTTCATATGCACCCTACGACTGCCTCCAGTAGTTCAGCTTTACCAACAGCACAAGGAAACCTTCTGTTGTCTGTTGTCAAATACAAATTGCAGTTTTTAGGATGACTGTGAATTCGCTTTGATATTAACTGCTCATATAGCCCTCAGATGTCATTGGTATAAAAAAGCCTCCCGTCTCTTACTTCAGTGGTATTGATGGCAGCTTCCAAAGCATTGCAGACACTTTAAAGAAGACAAAACTGAATTTGAGAATTCTACCATCAAAACTTCTAACTTCAGTATTTCTATTCACATGACACCACCTGATTACAACTCTTTATAACTGGATATCCAGTTAATATGTATTGAGCCTCTGCAAAATGCAAGTCACCATGGGGCATGAGGCACTGTGGCGGCTACTGGAAAGGCCACAGAGCTGCAACTTAAAGCCAGCCATTTAGGTGCGCACCACCTGGTGGAAGAGGTGAGGCTAGTACATGAGCATAATACATGATGCAAAAAAAAAAAAAAGGGGGGGGGACACCATACCATATGCGAAGAAAGATAAATCTGCAATAGAGATTTAGAAAGACAAGGGTCACTTCCCTTGGAGAACCCAGGAAGAACCTACAGAGGAAGTGGCACTGGAGTCGAGCAGAATGAGAAAGACAGTGGATGACTGAAGGTGCAGAGGAGAAGGCGCTGTAAGGAAGGATGACGTCCTACATGACAAACCTCTTAATAAAAGCTAAGGTAGTCAGGCATGGTGGTGCAAACCTGGAATCCCAGCAGCTTGGGAGGCTGAGGCAGGAGGATGGCAAGTCCAAGGCCAGCCTCACCAACTTAGTGAGACTCTGTCTCAAAATAAAAAATAAAAAGGGCTCAGGGTATAGGCAGTGCTAGAGGACCCCTGGGTTCAATCCTCAGTACAGAAAATAAAGAAAGAAAGAAAGAAAAAATAGACAAGTTAGGGCCTTTTACCATATACTCAAGATAGATCAAAGACCTGGGCATAAAAGCTTAAAATTTAAAATGCTTAGATGGCATCACAAAAGGAAAGCCTCTCAACATTGAATTTGGCAATGATTTCTCAGATATGACACCATCATGGGTAATTTTAAAAAGAAATAAATGGGGCTTAATCAGAATTACAAAATGTTTGTGCATCAAAGGACACTATCAACTTAGGGAAGGACCACCCACAATGGAAAAAAAAATATGTTCAAATCATATATCCGTTGTAGGATTAATAGCCAGAATATATAAAGAACTCATACAATTTAATAGCAACAAAATAAACAGCTCCACTAACAAAAAAAAGAAAGGACGTGTATAGACATTTCTGCAAAGATATAAGTCAAGAAGCATATAAAAAGATGTTCAACATGACTAATCATTAAGAAAATATAAGGCGAAACCACAGTGAGATACCATTGCATACCCATTAGGATAGAATTTTAAAAAATAGAAAATAACAAGTGTTGATAAGGATGTGGAGAAATTGGAAACCTATGTTCTGTTGGCAAGAATGCAAAAACTATGGAAAACAATATGAAGGTTCTATAAAAAAAAATACAAATAGAATTCCATATGATCTAACAATTCCACTTCTAGGTATATTCCCTCCTGAGGGATGGGGGGGGGGAATTGAACACAGAGACTCTGATATTTGCATACTCATGTTCCCAGCAACACTATTCATAATAATGAAATGGTGGAAGTAGTTGAGCTGCCAATGAATGAATAGAAAAACATAATGTAGTATATAAATACAGTGGTATACTACTCAGCCTTAAAAAGGAAGGAAATTCTGACATATTCTAAAACATGGATGACCACTGAAGACATTACACTAAGTGAAATATGTCAAGCACAAAAAGGCAAATACTGTCTAATTTAACTTGCATGAGCTACCTGGAGTGGTCAAATTCATAGAGACAGAAAGCAGAACAGTGGCTGCCAAGGGCTATGAGAAGCTTTTGTTTAATGGTAGGGGTTTTTATTGTGCAGGATGGAAAGGGTTCTGTGGGTGGATGGTGAGGATGTTTGTACAACAGGGAGAATTTGCCTACTGCCACCGAACTGTCCACTTAAAAAGTTAAGATGTGGCTAGAGGGATAGGTCAGTGGTAGCAGGCTTCCTAGCACATATACAGCCCTGCTACACAGCCCTGCTGAGGACAACGTCTTCCTAACCCTGTTCTGTGACCCCTCAGTCTCCTGCAGCTCTCTGCCCTCACTGATACCCAGAGCTTAGAACCCTCCAGCCAGTTCCCTCCTGGCCGGACTCTTCTTTGCATATATGAATACTTAAACCCAGTCTCTCAGCATCTACGCTGATCTAGAAGGTGATCAGCGCCTGTGGATTGCCTCTCTGGCATGCAGAGGGTAACATTGTTTCACAAAATGGAAAAAATTAAAATAACTTTAAATAAGCCAACCACTTTTATTTATAACAATATCTTTTTTGTTTCTACTTCATGCAGCTCAGAAACTGATTTCACTCATATCAAGACTCAACCTGAACCTCCAGATGAAGGTATTCTCTGAGGTTCGCACGGTCAGCCAAAACAAATAAGAGAAAAAACAAATGGATTGCCCAACAGATTAAAATCTCACCCAAATGCTGGCTTGTGTTTGACATTTTCGACTCCTAGGTGACAGGCACCCAGCAATGAGACGAATGTCCACCTGACCTGATCTATAGTCCAGCCCTCTACCTGTCCATCTTCAAATCAGGGAATATGGTCATGATGCCCATCTCCACTTGGAGAAAATGTGAGGTGATTGGCAGGTGGACTGGTAGTTCCTGTGCATCTCCACTCTTGCCCCCCTGGACCCAGCTAGACTGGAACCTGGTGGGAATTGGGCAGAGTCTCCATTTCCCACTGTATCTTTAAACTATGGAAGTTGAGCAAGGAATAAAGGGGAATGGGCAGATCAGATCCTGGCAGATGGGGCATTTTTTCCATTCTCCTTCCTTCCTGTTCTCCTTCTCTTTAGGATATTTTCCATTACTCCTGGCCACCGTTATTTGTAACGTTCTCTTCCTCCTTCCCTCTCCCACACACAGGCACACATACGCATGATCATAGAGGGACATTCGGTCTGTGCTAGAGACGAGGAATCATCCCCTGTCCAGGGTGTAGAGCACGAGGAGAAGGAAATGGCATGGAGAGGCAAGAGGAGGAATGGCCCTCGTCTGAGCACCTGCCACCATCTATCTGCTCACCTGCAGGAAGGTCTGTACACTGAGTCAGCTGCCCTGTGAGCAAGATCTGCCATTTCTTTCCAGACTATGAAGGGCTGGCTCTTTCGTGGGTCCCACTGGGCTTCCAACACTTGCATGATTATCTTTTCCCTCTCTGCTGTTCTGCAGTTCCATGTGACTGGACAATAGGCTCAGTTGTGTTAAATTACAAACAAGAGTTGCAGCCCTGGAGAGTTCGCTATCAGATGGAACAGAAAATCCAACAGGGGAAAGCCGAGCAACCCTGTGTTGGGGCTGCTGAGAGCTGTCAGTTTGGAAAGTGCTGGAGTACCAAATGCATCGTCTATTTGATACCAGTCTTTATGGTTTAGCCTTGTTTCATCCTAGATTTTTGTTGTAATAAGACGACAGTCTATCTCTTAGAACCATATTAAGGACCAGGCTAATATAAGACAACTTTAAAGCAGGAAAGAGATCTTTTTTATTATCTAATATACTTTAATTGGGAGCCTTTCCTCCTCTAATTAGACATTTGAATCTCAACATATTTAACATTTTTATTACCTGCAGGTTCATTCTGTAATAAAGGTGCTTCTCCAGAATTATAGTTTCCAAAACTTTCTTGCTTTAAAAAGTTTTTCTTATTCATTTTTATTATTATTGTTTTAAAGCAAAAGGATAGCGTGCAAATTTCACTTTGAGGACAGAAATATAAATATCTCCAGCATGCACAAGTATTGCATTTGTTTAGCCTACAAATAGTTGATTATTTACTATGTGATGGGATCTCTTCTAGCCCCAAAGATACAGTGTCAGTCAATGTACTTAGTGTGTGTTCCCTAAAGAACGGTGAAAATAGAATTAAAAGTACAATACATTTTGGAATTAGTGGGAAAGATGGTAAAACTTTCTGAAAACACTAAAAACCACTGAATTGTATACTTTAAAAGATGAACTTTATGGTATTAAAAACTATACCCAATTAAAAAACTCATTTAAAAAGCCCCTTGGGAGTGTTCTGGAAGAGTATATACCATGTGTTTTCACATGGCAGGTATTCAATAAATGTTTTATAGAGAATACAAGCAAAGCTGGGGAAATAAATGTTTTATAGAGAATACAAGCAAAGCTGGGGATGTAGCTCAGTAGTGGAGCACTTGCTAGCATGCATGAAGCCCTGGGTTCCATTCCCAGCACCACAAACAAACAAGGATATCAGCTATAACATTTAATTAAAGAAGATAACTACGTGGAAAAAGAAACATTTGTACTTTTAAAATCTGGGCTACTGCTATAATTAGTATTTTCATTCTAACTATCACTGCTGCTTGAAGTCTAGCCCTGTTAAACTCAACCTTAGTTGTTTACTTCTGCTGATCTAGCTTATGGTGTGGCAAGAGCAGGGTGATCATACCTGGCCAGGCTCAGAACCTAGCACTGCACTGCATTGTGTGTTGCAGTGTCCTGACCCTAGCCAGAGGGGCCTGTCCTTCCAGCTAAGGTGCCCCTCTATCCAGCATCACTTCTTCCAGTTCATTTCTGAGGTCCTAGATTCATGTACCTCCGTGGGAACTGACAGAGAGCTAGGGTTTATTGTAAGCAGATCTGTATTGGCCACCTACAGGATAGACAGTACAATCCTTATCTGTTTCTGTCTTGTCCCATTGTAAATGATCTTCCTGGAACACGAACTCTATTTGCTTTTTTACTAGCAATTTTCCCACGACACGGCATAAATTACTGAAAAACACCAGAAGCTCAGTATATGTAGCTGTTTGCCAACCCTTGGCATTCACTTTCAGGAACAATAGAGGGTAGCATCATTTAGCCATCTGTAAAAGAATTATTGTATAATATTCTAAAATTATAATATTACATAACCCTCTAATATTAGGTAATTCTGTTGAACAAACTTCATTTTCAAGAAAAAAGAAAAGAAAATGTCTTTATTTTCTTTTACCTTCCTGAATGAAAATTTTCCCCTTAATTCTACTATCTGTTGTGTTCTGAAACAACATAGGAAATAAAATTTAACAGACTGTTTTTTTTTTTTTTTCTTGGTACCAGGGATTGAACCCAGAACACTTTACCACTGAGCCACATTCCCAGCCCTTTTTATTTTTTATTTCAGGACAGGGGCTCTGTAAGTGGCTCAGGCTGGCTTTGAATTTGCAATCCTCCTGCATCAGCCTCTCAAATCCCTGGGATTACAGGCATATGCCACAGTGCTCGGCTTAACAGATTCTTTTAAATTCCAGATTGCTCCACAGAATTGCAAAGTAGGCCAAGTTGTTTGTCCCTATTTTAAATAATCCAGGTTTTGAACTTTGAGAATTTTGATATTGATTTTCTACATTTTCTGTCTCTGCATTTGTTAGCATTTCTCACCACTATAAGATGACTTTCTGTAGCAATAAATCACCTTCTTTTAACTTGCTGCTTCTAACCTGCTGTAGGTAAAACATCACATATGATTTTATGTGTGTATGCACAGAAGAGAAGAGAGAGAATATACCAAGTACATTATCTTTGGAAAGAGGCTATTAAAATATTTTAATTTGATACTGCCTTTCCATTCAGTTTGAAAGTTTCAAGAATTGTATTTCAAGTAGAAGAAAGCAAGATACTGAGTAAAATTCATTTTGTGTATTTGGTTCAGTTATTCTGGTGCTTCAACAACATATTCAGTATCTGGAAGGACATAAGCTAAGGTTGTAACTTTAGAAAACAATTTCAAGCATTCACTCCCTCTTTACTGAACTTGCTTTGGATTTTTAATAAATATATTATTGTAATTTATATAATAAAAAATAATTTTAGTCAGGTGTGGTGGTGCACACCTTTAATCCCAGGGACTTGGGGGGCTGAGGCAGGAAGATTGCAAGTTGGAAGCCAGTCTGGGCAACTTAGTGATAGCTTGTCTCAAAACAAAACAACAACAACAGGAGAAGGAGGAGAAGGAGGAGGAGGAGGAGGAGGAGGAAGGGAGGGAGGGAGGAAGGAAGGAAGGAAGGAAGAAGAAAAATGGCTGGGTTTAACTCTCAGTACTGCTAAACAAATAAATAATTTTACACTCGTATATTATGCTTCATAACACTGCACTTCCATAATATATTACCCACGCATTTAAATAATCTGTGGACCAAGCTATCATGGACTCTTCCAGAGGTGGAAGAATCTCCAGATAAAAATGCAAGGCTACTGAGTGGGCTGGGGATTCAGAGAATTTTGGATTTTCCTCCTGATTTCAATCCCATCTCTGATACTTGATAGTTGTCAACTTTTATTAAGTCCTAGTTTTATAACAGTTTTTATCAATAATTAGCATTTCTATTATAAATAACAATATTTATGATAAATGTTGGTTGAACTCCAGCATACACCCAAAAACTTTGCCAAGAACACTACAAATATGATTTTATTTAATATTTCCAACAACCTGATGAAGAAGATGTGGCACCGCATAAGGCCCTGGGTTCATTCCCCCATCAAAAAGGCACTGGCACCCCACCAGGCAGGGTAGGGCCTGTGAATCTATCCAGAGGACATCCAGGCTGAAGCTGGTGGGGCCTGGGTCTTCCCATCACCACCTTCCTCAAGAATGGTTTCTGCCTCTGCCCAGCTGAAATCAAATGATTGCTAATATCCACCTCCCAGGGTCATTAAAAGAGAAAAGGTAATAGATGTGGATGTCTTATCAATTATAATGTGCTTTCACAAATGTCAGTTTTGCTACAATTATCAGCATGACTATTATTACGGCCTCTTCCTATTTTGTTCATTCCTCTCTAATTCTTGTCAGTATTTTAGGCAGCAAAACAATACCCTGAGGTTCAGATGCACATAGTCATTCTAATAATACAGAAAAGCCTAATTGATAAATTATAATATCACTGGCATTTAAAGAATTCATCAAAAATATTAAATAGTAAATTTTTTCTTATTAAAATTCTCCTTTATTTAAAAAAAAAAATGTTTAATCTCCATGAGCTGAGCGGCGACTCCAATGAAGAATTCAGAAAAAATACCAAAACAGATTCCAAAAGATGAAAAGGATCAAAGGCATATCTTAAAGAAGAGAAGCCCACACCCTAAGGAGAAAGGACATACACATACAAACAAAAACTTCCTTTGAAATCACAGATGGAAATCTGTCTTCCTTTCGGCATCTTTGTTAAGAAGCCACGTCTCTGCTGTCGCACACATTAAAAAAACAAGGAACACCCCTACAAACACATCCAGATGTTCAGGAATATTCATGATGTGCTTCCAATTTGGTTTGGACTTGTCCTTGATTTATTTTTGATTAAGTTCCATCAGCTTCTGCTGAAGCCCAGGAGATGGATGGCATTGCTATTACACAAATTTAGAACATCTTCATACTCTAAATAATTGCAGAAAGTCTCTCAAACCATCCCTTATAAATAAATAATTTATGCTCCGGCTTTGGAATGTCAGATATAGAAGCAGTTTACAAACCCCCCGAACCTGAACTCTAATTCCATTGGTAGAGGTGCAGAATTAAACCTCCACTTCTAATGCACGGACTGAAGTATCAAGGGAGGAATGGGAGGGGTGGGAAGCTAGAGATTGACATGTCAAGGAGAAAAAAAGCTAGAGCCTGATTTTCTGTTTTGGGTAATACAGTGACAGATCCAAGAAAAGCCAAGAGCTGGGCTCTGAGGATATCACATTAGGGTGACTCCTTCCAGATAGTGAATACCTTGTTGAAAACTCAAAGTAACTGATCTCCTGCACAAAACAAATTTGCTCAACTCTTTGCCCTCTTGTTTTCTTCTATTTAGAATAAAATTTCTGCAACTCCCAAACTGAAAGAAAAGGCAGCTCCAAATTAAAGCCTGTTGCTGAAATGGGTGCAATGACCTTCTGATAAGAGGTGGCCAGGGAAATCTCCAATTAATGACTCTGGTGACAGCGGGAGTATCTCCATGGTAGAGTGTTTTGCCTAGCATTCATGAGGCCTGGGACTCTTCCTAGCTCTGCAAATACAACAAGCACATGTGCAGGGGCCTACATTTGGTGATCCAGGACCAGTTCTTCCTGCCCTGAATTATGTCAGCACATCAGAGTAGTGCTAACAGGTTAGACTCAAACATGAACCTATGGACCAGGAGGCCGATGTCAGGTGTGTGTTGTGACAGCATCAAGGGCTTACAGCCCTGCCCCATGCGACTTGCAGGCTAACCCCTATATGTACCTATCTGCATAATCCCTTTCCAGATGCCAATGCTCCTTATGCTCCAAGAAGGGCCCTGGGGGACAGATGAGCCACTTAGTCTTCACCAAAGGTCTCATATTTAGATCTCAGACAATACCATCAAATGACATTACTGATCTAACCTCAGAAACCCAGCCCAAGGCCTTGAAAATAAACACTCATCACCCTCCTTTAAATTCCGTCTCACTGCAAGACCATACTGCCTCTAGTGTGCCACAAATTAACGTTTTTAAATAGACTATAATTAGCTTATGATTAGCACAAATAACTCACACTGTAATCACCCATGACCAAGTGTTAAATATAAGAATTTGGATGACATTACCGTTTTTGGCAACCTGATTTTGATACTCGAGGAGCTTCTTCACCCTCGGAAGGGTCTCGATTCCAAAAATAACAATGCCCTTTTTCCTCCAGCCCTGGGCAAGTGCAGGATTCTGCCATCAATTGGCCTCTTTTTCTTGAGCTCCTGGGTATTTTCCCGACTGAGTATTAATTTGATTATCATTTAGGAATTTTCTCTGTCATATGTAAATGGAAGCAACAACAAAGCCCAGACTTTCTCCTTTCTGCCAAGCATTTGTATTTTTTTTTTTTAAAAAAAAGAATGCTCTTTTGGTTTTTAATCTCCCAAGCATAGTAGGTTTTGTTAATGCAAGTAAACAAAAAAGTCAGTCATTTCTAATTTCCTGGGAGTCAAAAGAGAAGAAGCTGAAGTTGTTGATTCATATTTGAAAAATCTGAAGACACCCCAACAATTAGACTGCTGTATCAACCCAGAACATAGGTTTCCATAATCGCACAAGCAATCTGCAAAAGTGTTGGCGTTTAAGAGGAATGAAACATAAATTTATTGCTGGTTTAGTAAAATCTTAATAACCAGAGATATAGGATGCCAAGATCAAATCCGGCATCAAGAGATCTGTTTATGCCCAAGTTCACTCGGTGCAATGTACAAAAACTGCTGACTAAATTGGGACCGGGCATCTGAGCACAAATGCGACTTTGTCTGAGAGGAGCCAGAGCAGGGAACCGCATTACCATCTGGCTTAAGATATAATGCCTCAGTGTATTTTGACATCAAGTGTGCGAATCCCACAGCAGAATGGAGTTCAGGCTCACCATCGAATGCCCACTGATTCTGATGGCAATCTGCAAGTCAACAGGAGCCCAAAGCTAGAGAATAATGGGAGTTAACACAAGAAGAAACAAAACAAAAACAAATGCCTTTCAGAGCCACACTCATCAGAGGGCGTGGGCTTTTAGCAGGGTGATTTAGGATCATAAGCAAGGAGGTCCTCATTCTTATCCTATGGAAAAGAGGACAGGAATAGGGAGGGAGCACTTATCATCTCTGTTCTCAGCTCTGGGCACCTTTAGAAACACTAGGGACCCATGGGTGGAGCTGGGGCAACCTATCATTTTCATGGAGTTCAAATGTAAAGGAAACCCACTTTCCACGTGCTTTGCTGTCTGTAGCAAAATGCAAAAGAAAAGAAACCCATAAAACAAAACAAAAACCCTCCCATGCCAAAACGTTACATGCAAACATTTAGATCACATGATAGTTTTGGTAACCTGGTTTTGAAAATCCAGGGCTCCAAAAAGGCTCCAGGCCTGGGCGTCCCTCAGCCTCTGGAAAGTCCTGATTCTAAAAATAATAATGCTCTTCCTCACCCGGATCCCTCGAAAGCCCTGGGCAAGTGCTGGATTCTAGGGAAAAATAAAAATAAAAAATAAAAGTCTTCCAGGCTCAAAGTGTTAAATGTAAACATCAAGATCACAGACGGAACTATGGTGTGCCTGTCTGTGTGAAGCCACAAGCAAAACAGGAGAAAGTTCACCTTGGCCAGCCAGTCATTGAGGGCAAAATGGCAATTACTTTTGTTTTGTCTTGTGGAGAGTAATGAATCACAACATTCTATGCTATCTCCTTATAGGATTAATAACCCAAGGACCTGTGAGAGAACAGTATGCAGCCTTCCCCATACCATTCAGACCTTAGTTTCTAGATATAGAAGAATTCTTGCAGTAGCTGGTAAAGGTCACATTTTTCTCCCTCAACTTTTAGCTTTGACCCAAAACATGACCTTGACCTTTGAGGAAAGCTATTCAGCACTGCCCACACCTCCAAGCCACACCAGGTCTGTCTTCTAAGTTCTCTGTGATTGTAGAGCCAAGTTATTGCTTCTTAGCATGCCTCCTAAACTTACTGAAACTAGGCCAGAGGCCCTCTTCATATTTCTGCACAGCATTTCAATAGTGTGTTCACTGTTTCACCCTCCACTAAAGGAATGCCTTTTTTTTTTTTTTTTTTTTTTGGTACCAGGGATTGAACTTAGGGGCCTTCAACTACTGAGCCACATCCCCAGCCCAGGAATACATCTTTTATTTGATGCTTACTGCTAATTTTCTTGGAATCATTAAATATTTTTAAATGATTACATACAGAGCTGGGCTCAGTAGCACACACCTGGAATCCCAACAACTTAGGGAGGCTGAGGCAGGAACATCACAAGTTCCAAACTAGGCTTAGCAACTCAGCCAAACCCTCTCAAAATTTAAAAAAAATAAAGGGCTGGGGATAGAGCTCAGCCACAAAATAAAATTAAAAATAGAAAGGGGTGGGGAATGTG
This sequence comes from Ictidomys tridecemlineatus, assembly GCF_052094955.1. NCBI lineage: Eukaryota > Metazoa > Chordata > Mammalia > Rodentia > Sciuridae > Ictidomys > Ictidomys tridecemlineatus. The sequence continues at coordinate 17,501,096 of NC_135484.1, forward strand.
TCTCAGTGTTAGAGCGCCCCTATATTCAATTCTCCATATTGCAAAATAAATAAATAAATGAACTGTAAATAATAATCAAGTGTGAGTAGGGGGGAAGATGAAACAGAAGTAGCAGGAAGAGGCTGATGGTGACTGTCCAGGCTGGCCACAGGCACAGGAAATTCATTACACTTTATTATACTGTTTCTATATATTTAGCAAAAAGCTAAAAAACAAAACAAAAATCCCTGCACTCACGTGAATAAATATTAATGAAGTATTAATGAATAATAGATACTCTCCAACATTACTGCAGGAATTTTTGAACTAAGAAGAGAAAGGAAGAAAAAGAAACAGTTATAAGCCACTTGCGGTTAATAGAGTTTTAAAATTCAATTCTCATGATAAGAATGTGATAATTTATCCCCATTATCCAGATAGGGAAACTGAAGCTCCATGAGGGTAAGCACCTTGCCAGCAAAAGAGCCAGAATGGGAACCCTGTCCAACTCCTCCTGTACAGTTCATGGTAGTTTCTTACTTTCTACCCAAGCAGCAAGCTGGGGGCAAGGACTCCCACCTGGACTTGGAGCAGGTGGGTACAGCCTCAAGAAACCTGAGCAGCATAGAATGTACAATGCTTTCATTTGCATTTCTAGTCCCTAAGTACCGAGTAAGGCTCTGCCCTGGCCTTCCTCTTCCTTCTACACACAGAGCTATGATAACGATTTGGAACGGAGCTCAGGCCGGGCTTGGGCTGCCGACAAATACGTCATCATCAACAGTGAGCGTGCCACATCAACAGCCATCCAAGCTCGTTCTCTGCCAACATCCAAACAGATTCAACCTTAGGGATGCAGAGGCATCGAATGCTGCCAGTAATGAGAGGCCACCTTGAGTGTGTCCCTTCCTGGCCAGGGTGTCACTTTGACAGATGTCAAACTTAGCCTCACTAGAGATGGGCCCCTTATGGAACTGGAAAGCTGCTGTCATTTCTGATTGCAGATTCTCCCAGCCAAAAAAGCACACAGTGCTCAGGGAGGTGCCAAATGTGGGGAAATATGGGCAACTTCCCTGCTGTTCACAAGCACTAATGTCCCAGTGCCCAGCAGAGGCTGTGGCTGCTGCCAAACACAGCATTCCTTTAGGGCCCATTTGGTGCTAAATAAAAACTCTCCCCACCATTATAAATTTGAATCAGAATCTCTGCTTATATCGTTGAATTTTTACCCATCTGTACTCCCTGTTGGCGTCATCAAAACTGGCCCCAAGGACACATTATCAGGATCCGGGTGATTAGGTCCTCAAGAAATAGCTTGACATCTAGTCCAGAAAGTTAATTACTAACACAATTATCAAAAAAACTCCCCCCCCCCCCAAGGTTAGATCAAGCATCTTTGCAGGCAGGTTATCTCTCTGGTTGGTTTGTTCTCTGGGTGACATGTAATTAACACTTACAGACAATGCATTTTTTTTTTTTTTTTAGTTTTTAAAGCCAAACATAAATATCTACATAGCTCTTCTGTCTATGGAATATTTCATTAAGCCCCCCAAAATCCACCCACAAGATTTAAAATGAAACCAAATCTTAAACTAATTCATCAAACAAACTCTCCCTACTGAGGGCTGTTTGTCAACGTAATACACATCCTGCGACTTCTGCCCTTCTAGAATACTTTAGTCTTCTACAGGCTACAATTTCCTCCATTTTTGGTGGATCTTTCCTTCTGAAGACATCTCCCATTCTATAAGGTCCGCAGACCCAAAGCTGCTCCAAACCATGAGCATGGAGGCAGTTTATGTAACTGGTCCAAGGCAGAATTGGAAGTCTAGAAATAGACCTAAAATTCAGAAGTCATAAAACGGAGTGTTATGGATTGAAAGCCACGGTTTTACAATAAAGTGAGCTACCATCAGAAGTTGAATCTATGCTGAGCTGACCACTGAGAAAGAGAATTTCAAATGAATCATGAGCGTCACATGCCTGGCCTACATGATGGATAATCTTAAAACTTCTAGACTCCTGAAGCATGTGAGTGACATGTGAAACATCCCGCAAAAACTAACCTGATGTTCAGTAGTTTGGAAATTCCCCTTTACTGCTACAACTTGCCTGGAATTTCACAGAAAGAAAATCTGAGTGCCAATTTGAGATCTTTTTTTTTTTTTTTTTTCTCACTAACTACAATTTAAAGAATGAACAGTCAACTTCCAGCCTGGCTTGAATTAGCTCCCATCAATTTTACCCACCACCAAGTTCTTACACCTTTGATGAGAACTAATTAAGCTCATGTGGTGTTTTTTTTCCCCAGACTGCCTTTTGCTGTTCTGGAACAGAGCACACCAAATTAGGCCCATCTGTCTAAATGGGAAGGAGGTCATTTATCCCACAGACAGGCAGGCTTCCTTTACAATCTAGAAGCTGCCTCCCAGGTTTCTGAACACCATGGGATGAAGGGTTACCCCAATTCTTGATCAGCTGGCATTTTAAGAGCAGTTTAATGTTGTATCATCATCTTCCAATTCACAGCCATCATTTCCTTGTACAGTGAGCTATTCGAGGAGATCAGCTACCACATTAGCATCTCAGGTCAAAACTGCAACATCAAGAATTAGGGGCCTGGGGCCAGGTGTGGTGGTACATGCCTATAATTCCAGTGACTACTTGGGAGGTTGAGGTAGGAGGACGATAAGTTTAAGACCAGCTTCAGCAATTTAGTGAGGTCCTAAGCAATTTAGTAAAACCCAGTCTTAAAATGGAAAAAAAAAATATAGGGGGAGGCAGTGGGGGCTGGGGATGTGGCTCAGTGGTTAAGAGCTCCTGGGTTCAATCCCTGTTATAAAAAAAAAAAAAAAACAGAATTAAGAGGTGGGGGTAGAGGACTTGACTAGCACGTACTGAGGCCCTGGGTTTGATTCACAGCACCATAAAAATAAATAAATACAGTGCAATATTTAAGTTATTGTTCAGTGGCAATACAGTGACATGAAAGTATGTTTTCATTTAACTATGCCCCAGCAGGGGAGACTAGTTATTTTAGCAGGGCACAGGAGTCTTTTGACACATGAGGTCACTTTCTCAGAAAGAAAGAAATAACCTGGCCATTCACAATGCCAAAGGACAAAGTTATAGTGGGGAAAAAATATCCCTTGGCAACAATGATGCCCACCAGCCTGCCTGGGCCAAGGTGTCGGGCTCCTGGGACAGTCAAAGCTTTCTGCCATCCACTGACACTTCTCAGCCTCCACTGACTTTATTAAACTAATGCCCATCCCTGTGGACTACTAAATCGGTAAATGAGAAGCAAAGAGCATGAACTCATATTTGGCAGTCATGATATAACACCACTCCTGACCCAAGGACTCTTTTCTTAGGTTGAGTTGAGGGAAGAAATTAACATGCACAAGGACTTCAAGTGCATAGTTGGGTGGAAACACACCATGATCACTTATGGAATATATATCAATGGTATCCAACTGCTTGTTGGGTCCTGTCTAGACTGAGAACCCTTTTATATAACATGAGAACAAGTATTAATAAAAAGAATCAGGGCTGGGGGATAGAGCTCAGTTGGTAGAGTGCTTGCCTCACATGCACAAAGCTCAACTGGTAGAGTTCTTGCCTCATATGCACAATCCCCAGCACCACAAAAAAGAATGAAAGTAAGAATCACTTGTTCTTCATTAGTTCTAAATTAGTCACATAATTCTTGTTTTTTTTTTCAGTTCTTACCCTACGTAGATTTACTTAAAAAATATATTTTTTAAAGTTGCCGATGGACCTTTATTTTATTTATTTATGTGGTATTGAGCTTTGAACCCAGGACCTCACACATGCCAGGCATGCGCTTTATTGCTGAGCCACAACACCAGTCCCTACAAAAAAAAAAAAAAAAAATTAACAGGACAAATAAGGCTTTAATTCATTCAGTATTTGTTAAACAGTTTTTAAAGACAAAGGGATGCTGTCATTCCAAACAGGTCCATGCAGCCTCTTGCTATATTAGAGGATCCCAAAGGAGCTATCTGGATGAGTAAATACAGAGGGCTGAGCCTTTTCTTCTGCCACCTTAGGAGGCCCTGAGGCACATATAGTAAATGAAACAATTTGAAAATGAAGCCAATAGGCAGCAAATTTAATTGATCAGTACAAAAGTCTCCATAAGTTATTTAATTGCAAATATAAAATAAGGGAACACCAGCATAACACTGAGATTATACAGAGTTCCTAAGCTATTTATTTATTTATTTATTTGGGGGGCATGCCAGGGATTGAACTCAGGGGCACTCTACCACTGAGCCACATCCCCAGGCCTATTTTGTATTTTATTTAGAGACAGGGTCTCACTGAGTTGCTTAGCACCTTGCTTTTGCTGAAGCTAGCTTTGAACTCGAGATTCTTCTGCCTCAGCCTCCTGAGCTACTGGGATTACAAGTATGTTCCACCGTGCCCGGCTTATTTATTTACTATTTATCACAAAGCTCAAATGCTCCACTCATGATACATGTAAAGGTCTTTACAAAGTAGCCCAGTGAATGTCAACATCCCTAGGTGAGAGGAGAGACCAGAGTCACAAAAGATGGTGATCACAAAGAGATCTCAACGATGTGGAAGAAGAACTGTAAAAAAGCCAGAGGTGATGTATATCAGGATTATATTGCTGATTTTAAAATGTCCAGAGAAACTCTGATAGCCCACCTCTAAAACATCAGGTTTTATCACCAGATGAGAGGTTGGTGATTTCTTGCTTCTTTAAATTTTTATTTTCTTTTTTTAAAAATAGAAAAGAAGGAAAAGGAAGAAAAGAAAAATGAAAGGGAAGAGAGAAAAGAACTTGCCCAGACACCCCCCCTGAGAGTCAATAAAAATGCAGTACACACTGGTCAATCGTAAAATCATCTTTGTCCCCAAGTTTAAAAAATGAAAACAAAACAAAACAAACAAACAACAACAACAACAACAAAAACAGTCTTAAATGACTGCGCAGATTTGGTCATACTGCTTCAGCCAACACTTATTCAATTTAATACCTGCAGACAAACGGGGCTGCTCTTTGGGGATCTGAATTGTTTTTAAAGGACAAGAATAAGTAGCCTGCAGATGGATGCCCCAGGAACAGCTAAAAGAAGGGGAACCACCGTGCTCAGCAGGACATACTCCCAGGGCCACCACTCACCACATCCAGGTCCTGGGAAACCCGTCGTTTCCGCAGCTCCTCCATCCTCTCGCACACGTCTGAGAAGCAGGTATTGTAATAGTCTGCATACTGCTGGGCCAGGTCGTCGATATTTCCCAGTGACCCATCCTGAGGGGGAGGAGGGCGGGGAAAAAGAGACAGGAAAAGAACAAAGGTGGTCAGGTCAGGTCAAGTCAGTTCACCTGGGAAAAGCCCCGTGGCCATCTGATGGCCCTCTACACAGCCTTTAGATTAAGACCGGTGACGTGGGCCAGGCTAGGTTTTACATGTGGGAGCTCATCCGCGGGGAGGCCAGCCCTCTGAGATAGAATCTGTTCTTTTCCTCCCTGTATCAAGGAGTACACAGGAAAGAAGGTGAGTGACTGACCCTGGATCCCAGGGCCCACAAGCAAAGATGCCAGGTCTCCAACCCCTGGGCCTCCTGGTGCCAAAGCCATGGCATCAGCCCCACCTCTCTTGAAGAGGCGAGAGGCCAAGACATCATGTGAGTGACGGACTCCTTGCCACTCAGTTGTGTTCAGGGCCACATCAGCACCTCTAGGAAGTTTATGAAAGAGCCAGATGCCAGGCCCTCCTCTCCGCCATTCTGAATAAAGCCTGAGAACTCAGGTATCCACAGGGATGCTGCCTCTGGGATGTACTTCAGACCCTCCCAAAAGACCTTCTTCAGCAGTCATCAGGACTCGTTAGTATTCATCATTCCTTACTGTAGTCATTAATATTCATTATTCATCAGAAACTTATTATTCATGAGCCATTCCAAGTACAGGTGCAAGAGCGCATGTTAGAAATGCAGTAAAAGCATCGCCTGTCCCTTCCTGGAAGCAGGTGCACAGGTGGAAGTCCAGGAGTTTATACCAGCTCTATAGCCCCACACTGGTTAAGTGGCCGCAGCGTCACCACTCACCCTGCCAGTGACACTGGAGTAGTTGACAGCACTTACCTAGCAGTGAACACTAAGGAAAAAGCTTGTGTGCGGGGGCACGTAGGCTGCCAGGCATACAGGGAGTGCCAGAAAGGGATGTAGCTCATGTCATTCACCACAAGAGAACGTCTCATCCTGCGGCCTCCTTGAGGGAAGTCATTTCCTCAACACGTCTGAGCACACAGAGAGAGGACAGAGATTCTTCTTCTATCAATCCATCTCTTCAGGAACACACTGCCTCTCCTCTGCCCCCTTTTAATCCCCTCTCCCTCTGGTATGAATAAATGACTTTACCAACACAACCAAGTAACATGATTTGACCAAAACAAACAACCAAGTTGTATTTTAACTTCCAGATGACTGAAAAATGCACCCACATTCTCTACTGCTCTCCAGCCCCTCCTTAATGCTGGTTCTTTCACGACAGCAACACATCTAGCTCTGCAAAAAGCAGCCTTAGACGTAAGCATTCATGGGGGTAAGACTCATCCACAGTCTGTCTGGTAAAACCTAAGCCTGTCAGATCTGGGTCACAGCAGGCCAGAGTCACACCCCACTTCTGCATTCCCTGGGTTTTAGGAACTAAGGGGAGAGGAGAAACAGAAATTAAAAGAAAGTATTTTTTTAGAAATGCTTCTTGTTTCCCATTACTAACATGTTCTGCATTTCAGGTAGGTGCCTCAAAGTTCCTAGGAGAGAGCTGGAGAAAAGACAGACTCTTGCAAGGCCAGTAAGATCTTTGAAGGTTTAAACATGCCTGGGCAAAAGTCATTCTCTCTCCACAGTCGGCCTGAGATGACAGGTGAGACACAGCAAAGGAGGCGGGAGCCCACCCTTCCCGTGTTCACTGTCAAGTTTCCAGTAGGGAAACAACATCAGCCAAGACAGGACTTTGCTATGGACCTCAGAGGTCACCTGTCAGCCCACCCTTCGTCTACTGCCCCAGTGAAGAAACTGACTGAAAGCAGAATCTCCAGGGAGAGCCGGAGCTGGCCAGAATATATTAAGATGGGGTTTCTGAAATACAGCATGATAAATCAAAGTACGATCCCAGATTGCCCTGACTTGTCTCAACACAACCACACAGGCCTGTGGGCCCTGGGAGGAACTTCTGCAATCTCCCAGCTGGATTTTTTGTCTCTTTCTTCACCTGCCCAATTTGCCCTTGACCCAGCCACCTTCACCTTGCCCAGTAGAGATCTGGCCAGGTCTCCCTCCACCAAGAAACCTCCATGCCATCCCCATCACACACTCTGTGAAATAAATCCCAAGTGTACCAGCCCAGCTTTCATTCCCCTTCACTTCTGGTTCCCTGTCCCAGGTGGGTCAAAAAAAAAAAAAAAATCCTGAGGCCTATAGACTGGACAGGACCTGAATAGCAACAGGCAGCTTCTTCCAGCAGGGGAGGGAGGCATAAAGTAGACCCTCACCCCACACCTCTCATCTCACCATCTGCATCCAATGCACAAGTGCCCCAGGAGATTGGAGGCAACTTGCTGGAGGAACTTTAGGAGACAGGAGGGCAGAAGAGCAGTTTCCATGGCAGCATCTGTTCTGACCACTCAAGGAGAGGACTCGAGTCCGTGGATGCCCTGGTTATTCTAGAAGTACCTAAGCAGGTCCTAGGTAAAAGGGAGCAGGGTGCCCTTTGACTTCAGAATATCAGCCTTCTATAAGCCAGGAGTTCGGTTACACTGTGAAAGAGCAAAGCCCTCACCATCCCTGTTCGCTGCAGTACCTCCTGTTTTCTTAGCAGGTACTGGAAAGATAAAGAAGTGCCCTTTCCAGTGTGTGTGGGGTGGAGGGGAGCAGGTCTTGTAACAACTGTACCCAAGAATCTGCTTTTATGAGTTATATCCCTGATCCTCACCACAACAAGGGTCCCTGGAAGATCCTGGGCTATTCAGAGTTTTCTTAGTCTCTCAGGAATATAATGCTATCCCCATCCAGAAACTTCTGTCCTCCTCCATCAGGGAAACAGACCATCCACATCTCCTAATACCCAAGTGTGCTTGCTAAAGAGGTTGCATTGTGCGCATCTTGTGGCTCGCTGTTCTTCAATGGAAATCAATCCCTCTCTCCCGCACACAGGCACAACCACGAGTTGTGCTGTCCGAGCCCAAGCACTTCCACCTAGAATTCTGGCTTTTCTCAGAAATTACCAGTTTTCACATTTGTGTACTGTATGACCTGTCACAACTGACTGTTTTCTTGGAATAATCCAGGCCACTAGAACCGTATCAGAAGACAATTATTTACCTAGCTGTGTTCAACCACTTTGGCCCTTTTTTCTCTCTTCTCTCATGTATCTTAGAGACACCTTCAAAGTCAGCTCTTCATTTCAGTTTCAAAGTTTGCCATCTACTGATCTTTTTCCTAGCAGTGCCAAATTTGAATTCCCTCTCTCACTCTGAATCACTCAAAACTCCCTCAGTAATTTGAGGGCCTGAAAAACATACCGGTTTCGCATGAGGAGGAAAGCAGCTGTTCAACCCAAGAGAGGCCAAAGACAGCCAATATTTCACTCCCTCAATATGGCGCCATGGCCACTCCCCACTTGGCGCTCAGCGGGTAATAATTTAGAGCGGGGTAGCACAGCTGCCTTTACGTTGTCCCAAATCACTTTCCAGATGTGCAGTAAGCCCCCATAATTGCCACTTTCGTCCATCTTGATGATTTAAATGCCAAGAAAGGCAAAAGAATAAAAGAATGTGTGTGCCTGTGCTTTGAAGAGTAAGTTTTGTCTGCCATCCTCTTAAGAAATCCTTTTGTGTCCCAATCAAGTGAAACCAGTGAATGACCTGGTGATTTTTTTCTTTATCCATTCAAACTCTAGCCTCTTAAAGAAGAAAAATAATAATTAAGAGGGTGAGAGGAAACATTGGCAGATGATAAGTGTTTATGGCATTGATGATAGTGATGATTTCAGTGGTATGTACTTATCCCCAGGCTCACTGAGTTGTAAACATTAAGTATGCACAGCTTCTTATATGTCCATGTTCTTTCAGGTAGTTTTTTTTTAAAAAAAAAAAAAAACACAACCATCAATTCCATGCTTTTTCAGAACTATCTAGCAATCTTGGCATCATTTTCATCCAACTTGTTTTTATTTGAGCTAGGTACCGACCCACTCAGTGAAAATATTTACTCCCACTGAAAGTATGTGCAACATGAATCTGTAGGGAATTTGAATAATGCAGATAATATTTCAAAAGCATCATACTTACTGCATCTTTCTTTCAGGAATGTAAAATCTATGTCTGACTCCACACTCCACAATCCACAATGCTAATGTTAAGAGGCATTGGTATTGCAAAATAAACTATAACTTTAAGTCATCTCTCCATTCACCATAATAAATACCTTTTTTTTTTTTTTTTTTTTTTTGAGACAGGGTCTCACTAAGTTGCCTGACCTGGCCTTGAGCTTTTGATCCTCCTGCCTCAGCCTCCCAAGTAATTCGAATTACAGGCACTCACCACTGTGCCTGGCAAAAACACTACAATTAAAACACTGGAACAGATTCCATTTTAAACCTTTTCTTTTAAGGATTCGAAGCTTCTAGGCTAGAGGTTATTACTTGCCTCATCTGTTTCACTTCTTTATTACTTTTCCCTTTTTGTTCTTAGGCATTAGGCATGAGCCAAAATTTAGGAACAAAGGAAAAATGTGATTTCCTCAAAAGATTTTTTTTCCAAGAAGATTTTGAAACTTTGAGTCACGTTATCTATTTACAAGACTTTCCCACTCCTGTCTTTAAAAACAAGAAATGAGATACATGGAGATGCAAGTTCTCTTTCCTTTTCTCATTACAGAACTAGGTCGCTGCACCAGTACTATGACTGTCCACCGCACTTGGTGCATGAGAATTAAATCTTGGCCCTAACGATCAGTGTCAGCTGTGGAAGCCACACTGTGTAGCGTCCCCCTCCAGGCCACAGGGCACATTTATACCCAAACTCATCTTTCATACAACCAACATAAAAATAGGGGATAAGGGGCATTGGACCAAACAGTTCACATCAGGAGGACTGTTGTTACAATTAAGGAGGAAAGAAATGGCATTGTTCTCCCAACAATTGGTTTAACAGTGTTTCTGAGATTTATCCCAGTGCACTTCTGTCTCTGGAAAATGTGAAAATTCGGAAGACAGAAGGCGTGGGTATCATTACTCTTTTTACTTTTGCTCTCTTCTTTCCCCAGATGTCACTATGGTTTAGACTATCTTGACAGACTTAAGGGAAAAGGGAAAGAAAAAGGGGGAACAGTCTCTGAAAACACTGGGAGATACAATGTAATCTTCCTATGCAGATTACATGCAAATGAATGCAAATGAACTTGTGGTCCTCCTATTTTATGTAACTGTAAAGACGGAGCCCAGAGGGACAACCCAAACGTGTTGCTGTAACTCTCAGAGCTGGGAAGAAACAGAACACTCCTGATTTATTTTTTGTTTTTCTCTTTTTCTGTTCCTATAAATGTACACTTGACGTATTTTATGTAATATAAATTCTATGTTATATTTATATTGCTTCTTGTTGTTCTGGAGAGGGATGGAGACTGAGAGCCCCTACAAACCAAATCCACTAAAAGAAATCCCTGCAATACAAAGAAGCCTGAGTTCTTGAACGACCTTGTGGTGTGTTTTCATTCTTCATTAGCTTGTTTCAAGATGGTGAGGCAACAGATACTTTCCTCAACCTTTCAGGTGAGATGGCTCCGAGCATTAAAACAACGTTAACTCTGGTTCCCATGTTCAGCCTCACTGAATCTGTGCAACCTCACGGATCATAGCAGCCCCGTTATCTCATCCCTCCCTGCATGTCATTCTGGAGAAATGAGCTGAATATATAGTAACTGATCTTACGTATTTTTCTCTAAGGTATCATTCCCAGCATTTCTACAGATGGTTTGAACTAGAATACAGTTCGGAAAAAATTTTTTTTAACACTTAACAACTAAAAACATACACTAAAGAGACATATTAGGTCATGCTGGTGGAGAGGGAGGACTCAGGGGTGAGCACACCCATGTGGCAGGTGGCTGGAGGAGGGTTGACTTCACATCTTCCATTTCCCTCTCCAAAAACACCCAGAACGTGCCAGAGCCCATGTCTAATTCCTGCACTGGCCAATATGGTCCTGGTGTCCTTGGCCCCCTTATCCTGAATCAGTGGATCCCAGTTAACACAAATCTGCAAGAATGAATGGCCTCCCAGAAAGCAGAACCTGTACCCGCTTCTCTCCATAACTCTGGTAGCTCCCAATTCTAGAGTGGTGGTCCTCAAATATCCAGAGGAAAAATAGGGGAAAAAATAGAGACATAGAACCTCCTCAAATATATGTAACTTATTTATGAATATACACTATATCTACTTTTAAATATAATTAAGCACTTTATTAATATCAGCTCAATCTATTTATAACTACAATTATTTACATTAAAAATACACTCAAAACATGCCTGTAATCCCACTACTCCAGAGGCTGAGGCAGGAAGATTGCAAGTTCAAGGCCAGCCTGGGCAATGAAGGGAGATCCTGTCTAGAAAGAAAATATAAAGGGATAAGAGTTTTGCTTAGCCCTTTAATAGAGCACTTGCCCAGCATGTCCAAAGCCCTGAGTTCAATCCCAAGACTGCCCAAACAACCAAAAAGCAAACACATACACATAGATACATCCCAAACAGGCATCGAGATAAAGTAAGTATAAGAAAAAAGTCTTAGTTTTCTCCTGTTCCCAAATGCATAAGCAGCTGAAAATTATGACCCTTTAAGGGGCCATGTGGGTCAAGGTTGCGTGGGTCGCAGGGAGCTGGTGAAGGCAGGCTCTATAGGCTGCTGCCTCTCTGGGCATAGTGAGCCTAACCCCATTCCAGGTCAGCAGACTGACAGTTGTGGAAGGAAGTCGAATGTGAAAGAGAACGAGAGCAAAACACAGCCTATAAGAACATGGGAACCAAGAAGACCAGTGGAGCCACCTCTGATTCTCATGAACTCAACCTTGACACCACAGGTGACCTATAAGGGAAGCTGGAGCTCTGCAGGGGACCAGCACACACTTGCCCCTGGACATGGAGAAGATAAAGGAGATATGGAAGAATTGCTTTGGAGTCACTGTGAAGCCAGATGCTGCCTCATGCCAAGAAGGGAAGTCACCAGGTAAGTGACACCACACACAAACCACCCCAATGCCTACTTAGCATCCTTTGCCAAACTTCAGAGTTCAAAACTATGGCTGTTGCTGATCCACTTCCAGCTTCCAAATCTCACACTAACCTAGTGGACTTCACAAATGCAGAACCACACTGAGAAGAGTCAACACAGGCTACACCATGATGGGGTGTTAAGATAAATTGAGATATTTGAGACCCACATTTAATTAATTAATATTGCACACTACAGTAAGCACCAAACAGAATGGAAAATGTCAGGGCACATCTCTTAAATTAAGAGCATTGTTTCATACATGTTTGTGTCAGTTTTATAGATAGCTGTCCCTTGGTACCCATGGGGGATTTGCTCTTAAGATTTCCACCTGTACTACACCCCAAGGATACCAAAACCCATGGATGTTCAATCCCCTTATGTAAAATGGCATAGTATGTGCATCTAACCTGAGCACTTCCTCCTGTATGCTATAAATCATCTCTAGATTACTTATAATACTTGATAACAATGTAAATGTGAACAGTTATTGTATTGTATTATTTATGAAATCATGACAAGAAAAAGTCTATACACAGATGCAATTTGTTTTCAAATATTTTTGATGATTGGTTGGTTGAATCCATGCATGGGGATGGTGCAGACACAGAGAGCCAACTACATATGTATTATTGTACTTGACCCCAATGTAAAACATGTTCCTTCCCATGAACCTGAAACGAAAGTTGGCAAGTCACTGAGGGAATTCACTTTCCAGAATGCAAGCCCTGCATCTCCTTTCCTGTCCTCCATTTCAGAAGCCTCTGCTCCTGGGTCTCCTGGCAACTCTCAACCCCTCCAGCTCAGCTCACCCTTCATAGCAAGTGCGTCCCAGGCCGCTCTTGCATTCCTCCCTTGTCTAGCTCCCTGCTCCTCTGGGGAAATGTTGCCTGTGGCTGATGAAGGGAAAGTCCCAGTAGAAGCATCTTGGCCTCTCATCTCCCTCCCTCAGGCCCAAGGCAGCCTACCTGACCACAGGATGCAAAAGGCTTGCTTGAGATTTTTAGTGAAAAAAAAAAAAATGTTATTACCAAAATCTTAGGTAGGAACTAGTAATCCCTAATCACTGGTGGGGAGGAATCTGAAAAACTTAAACTAAATATGAATGATCTCAGGTTACCGGCCACGGACAAGAGAAGCTGAAATAAATGGGATGAAGAGAAGACCTCTCCCATGTCCATAAATGTTGGCAGCTCTCCACATCTTGTTGATTGTGAGCTATGATGAAGAATGCGAGGATGGCTATAAAATTCACAGTTTATGCTCTTTAACCTACAGTTTAAAGGACATATCATTAATTCAGATAGCATTTCCTGAACACTTACCATGTTCCAGGTGCTGTGCTAGATATTACGTATGCAATATAAAATCCAGACACATGAATGTTTATTGTCACTCTACAGAAGAGCAAAGTGCATCTTTATTTTCATGTAGTCATATGACAGAGTCACAGGAACTTGCTGAAGGGATTAACAAAGCTACATGCATAATATAAGGTGTGTTTGGAATTAAAGGTTCTGAAAGATCCAATGTAGCAGCTATCAGTGACAGGAAGTCTAAAAACTTTAAAATGTAGAGAAAAGGGTGGGGACACTGATAATCTGACTTTAATAAATATAAGCATAGATGCAGGCTCAAAATGGACATTTGGATTTAGCAGATGGCAATTTTAGACTGAACTCATTTTCCATTTCTAAACTGCCCTGAGCTTAATAGAATCACAGATTTGGAAAGAACAGCACAGTTAGTTGGGTGGGAATGAAGTCATAATTTGAGACCAGTTTCACAGATTTTGATGAGTGTGAATCACACTGAGTTTTCTCAGGCTGCCCTTGGCACACAGATCGGTGGATGTGGGCATTTTCAAATATTTGGCCAATCAAGAACTGGATGGGAAAAAGTGATCTATGATATTCCTAGAACTTTGGAAACAAATCTATTAATCTCAGAATAAAATCCTGGAAGTTCTGGCAATGTGATTAAATATGGTACAGCATTCAAGTTTGCTGTGTTTTATAAAAATTATATTCTTCCATAGTGTGAGCAGAGCCTGGAAGTGTGATCTCTACAGGAGTCAAACTGACCTTGACTCTGCCTGAGGGAATCCTGTCCCTCTTGACAACTGGTGAGGAAGACCCAGGAGTCCAGCCCAGTGGATCAGAACTGCTGATGGCAGGCATCACACTTGTAAGTAAAGTTGATCCAACTATTTCTTGGTGCAGTTGCAAAAACTTCACGTTTAATAACTGACAAGTAAAAACTAAATGGTCTTTGGATAGCACCTGACCTTCTGCATTGTGGAAATCATACATTCCCCATCTCATATAAAATGACTTGAGATGGTATTCAGACTTGCTTCAAAACTCGGGGCTTGAGAAGGTATTGAATGCACAGAGATAAAACAAGATCAGCTATAATTGAAGACTCTAGAGGTAGAACATAATGATTCTTTAACATTGTCACTCTACCTTTGTATACATTTGTAATTTCCCATTCTATTTGTTTGTTTGCACAGTACTGAGATTGGTCCCAGGGGGGCTGTACAACTGAGCAACATCCGTAGCCCTTGTTTTTTATGTTAAGACAAGATCTCACTAAATTGCCCAGGCTAGCCTCAAATTTGTGATCCTACTGCTTCAGCTTTCTGAGTCACTGGGATTAGAGGCCTATATCACCGTACCCAGATATTTTGTGTGTGTGTGTGTGTGTGTGTTTTGGTGCTGGAGATTAAATCCAGAGTCCCATGTATGCTAGGCAAATGCCCTATTTCTAAGCTACAATCTTTCCCAAGCCCTATAAAGAGGTTTTAAGATGTGGCTCTTATGTATGTGCTTATTGTCAACAGGAGACTTTAGAGCTTTTGAAAGGTGAGGCTAAGTAAGACTCATTCATTTTTGCAAACTCAGTACCTAATACCATCACAATCCTGACTTCTAAGCAGTTACCTAAGAAATAGCCCTAAAATGCATGCAGACATGAATGAATGAATGAGTGAATGAGTGAATGAAGGCCAGTAGAAATGAGCTCTCTTGGGGCTGGGATTATGGCTCAGTGGTAGAGTGCTCGCCTAGTACGTGCGAGGCCCTGGGTTTGATCCTCAGCACCACATAAAAATAAATTAATAAAATAAAGGTATTGTGCCCAACTACAATTGAAAAATAAATATTAAAAAAAAAAGAAATGACCTCTCCCTTTCCTGAGACAGCCATAAAATTCACGAAGTAATTATGAGTTGACAGACTTCTCACAATGCCAGCATTTCTATATATAATGGGGAGTTTTTAATCAGTCCCTGTCCCCAGTGATCTTACACCCCTAACAGTCTCCTGAATGAGACAGTCAATGAAACAGGAACTGTGACCTTAGCAACCATGGCGAATGAGGAACTGGGGAAAGGGGCAGAAAGATGGCGCCAGGCAGAAGGGACCACAAGTGTAATTCCTCTGCATTCCAAGATGGCCCAACAGTTTGCAAGAAGAAGAGCTACCTTGGGTCGCTAAATGGTCAGACTGCACAGGTGTGGTAGGACAGGGAGAGAGGGAGGAACCCAGGCCTGGGGCTTCCTCGTAAATTCAGTGGCCATGGAAGGCTACTTAGGCAGGGAGATGGAATGCATACACTGATTGAAATAGAGCAGTGACCTCCTGCTGTGTGCTTCATGACAACCAAACCACAGAGACTTTAAAAGCAGGGACTCTGTTTCATTTATTTTGTATTCCTGGGAAAACAAAACTCTTAACATAAGCACAGTTGGGACTGTGAGCTGATAGTGCCTTGTCCCTCATCACCTAGAAAGCCCCCTAAAAGGGGGGCAAACCATCCAGGAAGCTCATCTGTCCTTGCCCAGCTCTGTTTTATTATATTTCTCTCTGGTTATGTACCCCTATTCATGCTGACGACACTAATAAAGTCCTCCTAAGAGAACCACTGCCAGGACATCTGCCCCTGTGATACCTGGCAGGGGACCTCTTCCCACCTTTGTCATAGAAAAGGTCCATGGATGAAAATCCACTTGGATGTTAGTCCTCTTTCCAGGTATTGCCACAGTCAAACAGGGAGAGAAGAGCTTTGTAGAGTAAGGCCAGCCAATGAGAGGAAGAACCAAGGATGACTCCAACCAAAGGATTAGGAGTTCCAGAATTTGAACCCTACTCCACCACCTCCTAGCTGGTGGTCCTGAATAGACACTTACACACACTGTTTTTCCTCATCTGTAAGATGGGAACCATATTGCTACCCTGCATCTTGTAATGGGATTAGGTAAAATAAACCCTTAGCCAAGCACCTGGCACGCACTCAGAGCTCATAAAATCATCCTCCAACAGCAAGGCCAACGTGTCCCCCATCATCTGGTGGAACCAGATTCTATCACAGGGTCAGTTGAAGGATTACAAATGCAGACACTTAGAATTTCAATACAGGGAAGGGCCTTAATGATGGCTTCATTTTAATGTATGAATAAATGGGAACCGAAGGCCATAAGGTTTTGAGTGACCTGCTTCAGAAGACAAGACACCATGCTGCCCAAATCACAAGACAGGAATGACAGATTTCTAAATATTTCCACTTACTGTTGCTAATTCCTAACATCTTGGGGGTCATAGATTTTATTAGAATACAAAGTTATTTCTTACACCAAAAGGATTTCAAAAAGGAAAGTTCCTTGATACAGTGGGCTCCAGTCACCAAAGTCACAATCTTCTCACATGCTGACAGAAGCATTGAGACAAATGACAAAGCATTAAAAGTCTTGAAACAAAGATGAAATGTTATACCCCTAACAGCCTCCTGAGTGAGGCAGACAAGAAACAGGAACTCTGACATTCTATTTGAAAGGCCCTAAATACATCAGGAGCTGATCTGGAGGAGTCCTTGGCCTTCCACTCCCATCAGGCAGAGCACCGGAAAGAGACATCTGGAAAACCAGGGGTTCCCCCCACAGGTCCAGGTGTGATAAGAAAACAAGTATGTGCACAACGCAGTGGCCACAGGCAGCACGCACGTTCCCTCTGTTGCCAAGAACAGGTGGATAGGCCCCTACTGAGCCAAAGGCAAACCTGTTTGTTCCTATTTGCTGGAAACTAATTAGAGCTATTCATTCATGTGATACGGAGTTGGTGATAATCTTTCCAAAGTCAGGAAGAAACCAAGTCACCCACCAGCCTGGAAAACCATCAGGTGATCTCAAAATGACTCTTCATCACACACCTAACCATCTGCCAACACATTTCATGATTTAGTTTCTGGAACTTGCTCCTTTGATCAACTCAACGGCACTATAGCAATCTATGCTCCAAGGACTTCAGTTGGGGACTCACACTTGTGCTTGCATGGGGAAAGCCTGTTGGTTTCATCCTGAAACACATTCTGACTGATAACGTGCAAGAAATCAAGTTTAGAGAAAGTTAAACTGGCAAAATTGTTCTTCTATACAGGTCGGCTGTCTGTACCTATATCTATCTGCCTGTCTACCTATCCATGCACCTAAATAAAATATACATAGGACATGATATGGCCATAATTTCATTTCAATTTCTGTGGGGATAAAAGTTCTTTCCTAACCACATCATTTCCCCTCAAGATGATCTCAATTTTCATCATGAAAGACTTTTACTTTTGCCAAGAATATAATGTGAAAGTGCTCTGAGAGGCATCGGAAGCGCGTGGATTTGTTCTTACTCATAGATTAAAAACATCTTGGAAGCTAAGAGTGGAGAATATTTGCTTGGTACCACATTCTACACAGGGTCACAAGGTAAACTCGACAGTTATCTTATGCCCACGAGAAGAAAAATACAATCATACAATCGACAATGAATTCACATCATTCTATCAAACCAATTATCACAAGAATGAAAACATCCATTTTCTCGATTTGCTCACAAGCTGTGAATTTACTAACATCACAGCTGGCTTTTTTAGTGACATCTCATATTTAAATATCTATCATATACTTTTTTTTTTTTTTTTTTTTTTGGTGCTGGGGATTGAACCCAGAAACACTTGACTTCCAAGCGACATCTCCAGCCCTTCTTATTTTTTATTTTGAGACAGGGTCTCACTAAGTTGCTTACAGCCTTGCTAAGCTACTGAGGCTGGCCTCAAACTTGCGATCTACCTCCAGAGTCTCTCAGACTATAGGTGTGCCTCAATGCATCCAGCTATCACAGACTTTTTTGAAAGAGCAGTTGCTTTCACTGAATAATGAACATTTTTATCAACTCATCAGGCAAATCATAATGACCCTATTTGCTTGGACTTTATTCCCATTCATATTCTTGGATGTACAATGAGGAAACTTTTCACATAGGAAATGTGCTAGTTAAGACTTGCCTACCTCCTACCCAAACTTCTCTATGCTTCCCAATGGCCCTATAAAAATGGGAAATTTCACTTTCTTCTCTGTGGTGTAGGTAGGTAGGACAAACATTTTCATTTTAATTGCTTGCCACACTGTGTGTAATTCTGACATAGAAAATTAATGTACTATCAGGAAGTTTCATTTGTTTTCCTTTTTAAAGCGCTGATTCTGTCACAGTGGGCTGTTTTTCCATTCATAAGACACAGCAGTTCAACAATTGCATTTTATACTAGGAAATCAGACCAGGCTTCCTTGAGCACCTCCAGGCACAGAGATTCTACTAGTACCTGAGTTAGATTTTGACCCTCTGATCAGAAACCTTCCCCAGTCTCTGGCCGCATTCAGAGCAAAGGCTGCAGGCCCCATAATGATGTAAAAAAATCAGCCCACCCACACAACCCTGGGCTTTGATGTCACCTCATCTCTCACCTCTCCCTGGCTCCCTGTCCCCAACTGCACTGATTACCCTATTGGTCCTGCACCATTCCAACACCATTCCAAACCCTCTGAGTCTTGACCAGGCCTTTGAACTTGCCCTCCCTGCCTGCAATTGTCACTCAGATACTCTCTTCTTAAAAGGGATTTCCTATCTAAACCTGCCACCTCCCTCTCCTGTACCATCCCCAACCTCATTCTCTGTCTTCCTAGGACTTTTCTTCCTAGAACTTTTCTCCATATAAAACAGTTTTGCTTCTTTTCATGTTTATCTTTTTTCCCCCTCTATCTCCCCCAACTAATAAGTCTAGCCCAGGAGGGCAAAGATTTTTCTAAATTTTGTTCTGTGCTACAACAGCCCCTAGTAAGCTTTCAATATAAATGTTTTGAATGAATGAACCAATAGGAGGAAATGAAATCATCAATCAACACATACTATGCCAGGTACTATGCTCTGGCCCTTGGGCAAACAAATATGAGCACTTCATACATTACTTTTTGCTCTAAATTTTTCATTTAAGTAACGTATTTACTACTATACAGTTCTCAGACTTAAAAGTAACTAGCAAGTTTAAAGTTCTCAAATACCCATGACTTCATTATAACTTAAAAAGCCAGTATTAACTATGCTGGTGCCATTTGTATGTGTATCATCCTGTTCTCTTTGTATGGTTTCAAAAGAAACAAATGGAATATAGTTCAAGGTGTTAATTACATAAGCGTATTAAAAACAAACCCCCAGGAGGTGTCAGTTCTAACACTTAGCACTTTTATGTTTACGTACTTTATTAGTTTTATACATGTGAGAAAGTCAAATGCAATAAGCATAATATTGCAAAATAGCCACTACCAAAGGAAAATTACTTCTCTCCATAGACAAGCCTTATGAAGAACTGCTCTAGTCTATAAATGTGAAAGTGAAAGGACATGGCAGCAGAGGCAAGTTTTTACTTGCTGGATTTAAGGTAAGGAGATGGAGTGCTTCCCACATAACTGCAATTTAAACAGGGAGAAAAGTGTTTGCACTATTCTATTTTGTAAAAATGACTGGGGATTATTTCAAGGGCTTCTGTGTATCCAGGTTATAAATGATCTAGATAGAAAATTTTGGATAATTTTATTTATAATACATTTAGAGAACAAGTTCTATGAATAACTACTATTGGGATAATGGCTCTGCTAATGACTAATCCAGAATAAGACCTTTGGACCTCCAAACTCAAGATGGGGCAACAAATGCAGGAAACGAAGATTCTCCACAGACGACTGGAGATAATTCTCCTCCAAGGAGCAGCAGATATTCACCAGGCTCCTGGGTCATGGAGGGTGGGTGTGTCAGAGCCTGGACCATGGAAAGTTCCTTGGTGCCAATCCAATCTTTCCTTCCTTTGAGCAACAGGAGCCCAAAAAGCATCCTGGCTCTGCTTTAGGCTGAGGTCAGGTCTACATCCACCAGCCTGAACACTAGAGTGACCATGGAGACTTGGCATGACATTTGGGCTAAAATGCAAAAGAGCAACTTTGTTTTCCATAGAAATAAATCAGACAGTGCTCAAAAAAAGATCATCAAGTGATTTCAACCTCACTTTATTTTTTCATAAACACAAGACCAGCAATATTAGTCCTGTCTCTCCCTATCTCCCTTGGTGGCAACAAATCCCATGAAAGGTAAAATACAGAAGAAAGTAGGGGACCGCAGCACTCAAGGAAAAGACCAAGAGAAAGACACCAAGTGCAAAGTAGGTAGTGATGTACCTTGATGATTGTTTTATCATAATAAAATTTCATTTCTTATATAAAGGTATGTTTCAGTCTTCATTTGGGAATACCAAAAAGCAATTAGAACATATATATCTGAAAAGAGCTGCAATTCTAAAGAACTCCAATGTAGAGAAGAGAATTTCGAAGGTAAAAACCAAGATGGAGCAATTGAAAGACAAGAAAAGGGACACCCTGAGATAAAGACACTTTCAGCCAGTGTGTGAAAATTTAAGGACTAGAGAGGGCTGGGACTAATATTTCAAAAACTTTCCACAGATGCTTTCTGTGTAAATTTCCTCCTGATTCCAAATCTTGCTAACTATCTTTAAATCTCCAATGACAGTTAAATCGCCTACTTGTTTCGGAGAATTGCACTGGATTCTGTCCATATTCCATAATTTTTCAACAAAAAGATACACTAAAGACCAAAGATGACTAAAGACCACAGAATAATTTATTTTTTTTTTCCAGAAGGAGGCATTTGAAAGATCACTTAATCTATTCTTCTACCCCATCTTCACTCACACCTTCCATTTACAAAAGAAAAAAAAATGCCAATATTCGTTCTAACAGATTATGTATCTATTTTTATGAGGTATTTTTCTTTGCTTTTTTTTATTTTTTGGAGTGCATTGAGGGGGTTGTTTGAAGGACAGGGAAGAACATTATGATAAAATCCCAGTTAAAATCCCAGATCCAAATCTTAAGAAGGTTATTAAATTTCTTGATGTCTTGGAGAGTCAGGTACCTGCCTCACAAGGCAACACTGCCAAGCAAATGAGATAATCCATGCAGGTCTCTGAAGCAGTATCTGTCACCCAGAACTTAATAAATGTTGCTCTTTGCACTTCGCATTGCTGCTTATAACTTTATGAACTATCAGGGCCAACTCTTACACTGTCCATCTTTAAAGGTTTTCTTGCATCACAATGAAATCACTTTTGTCCAGGTAGAAACAGTTCCGGCATGTGGAGCACAGAGGACTACAGATAGATACACTATTTAGGAGTCACAGAGACTCAAAACAAATCCAGCTTCCAAAGTTGGGCCCTCCCCTTTCCTAGTAGGGGTGCAGCCAAAGTCAGGCCCTCCTGTGACCTGTCTTCCTTTAGGTGTATGCCACCTTTCTGCCCTTCAGAGGCTGATTTCTGATTGTTTCACATACATACACTCAGGTATTCCTCTCAACCTACGTCAGCTCCTACTATAATTGGGGTGTTGAATGTCCCCCAAAGGCCCATGTGTTAAAGACTTGGTCTTCAGCTTGGTGATGTTGGGAGGCGGTAGAATCTTTAGAAGGTAGGCCTAGTGGGAGAAGTCAGATCACTAGGGACTGTCCTTGAAGGAGATATTGAGACCCCTGGCTTCTTCCTGTCTCTCTTTTTCTGCTTCCTGCCTGCCGTGAAGTGAATACTCTTCCTCCCCCACTTACTCCCACCATGATGTACTGAGCTGCCGCAGGCCCAAAGCAACAGGGCCAAGTGCCCATGAACTGGAACCTCAGAAACTGTGGGTCAAATAAATACATGAAAAAAAAATGTCCAAATCATTAGCAATTAGAAAAATGCAAATCATCTCATACCAGTCAGAATGGCAGTCATCAAGAATACAAATAATGATAAATCCTGGAGAGGATGAGGAGAAAAAGGAGACTTTTTCACTGTTGGCAAGACTGTCAATTAGTACGACCACTATGGAAATGAGTATGGAGGCTCCTCAAAAAACCAGGCATGGAACGACCACGTGACCCAGCTACATCACTTCTCGGTATTTACCCTGAAGAATTAAAGGCATCTTACTACAGTGATACATGCATACCTATGTTTATAGCAGCACAATTCACAACAGCCAAACTATGGAACCAGCCCAGGTGCCTATCAGTGGATGACTAGATATGAAAAATATGATATATATACATAACGGAGTTTTATTCAACTATAAAGAAAAATGAAATTATGGCATTTGCAGGAAAATGGATGGAATGAGAGACCTTTATGAGAAATAAGCTGAAGTCAGAAGGTCAAGGGTCATATGTTTTCTCTTGTAATGTGGAAGAAACAGAGAAGAAAAATAAAATCAAACATGGGGGTGGATCTCTTAAAAACCAAAGAAAGATCTATAGAGGAAAGGGACTAAGGTGTGGAAAGGCAGGGAGGGAGGGGGAAGTGCTGGGGAGGGATACTGGCCAATTATATTGTTATACTGTGTGCATGCACAAATATGTAACAACAAGTCCCATCAATATGCACAACTATAATGCACCAATTAAAAAACTAGGAAAAAGGAAAAAAAAAAAACAAAACTGTGGGCCAAAATAAACTTTTCCTCCTTTAAAGCTGATTATCTCAGGCGGAGGCTATAGCTCAGTGACAGAGAGCTTCCCAGTGTGTGTGAGGCCCTGACTTAGATCTCCAGCATTGGGGGAAAAATTAAGTTTATCTCAGGTATTTTCTCAGAGTAACGGAAAGCTAAGACAGCCCTGTCAGGCCAACACGTGTGTCCACTTCCTATTCCAGTGCCACCACAAGGTAGCACAAGGCTGGCATTTGCTAAAAGCTTAACCATGGAATGAATCCTTACTTTCCAGACTAGGAGACAGCATGAAGCTTCATACACATATGGATACCTTGCAAATTATTTGCTTCTGTCCCATTTGCTCACATTTGTAAACAAGCTGAATGCCTTCTGTCGACTTCCCTAAACTATGGATTCAAAACCCAAGAAGATTCCTGTATCTATGTCAGGCAGAAAAGAGAATCTGAGATCCTCATGTGTATGTGAGTGTTGGGGATATGGAAGGATGAGAACTGGGGAGAAATTAACATCTATTGAGCACCTATGTGCCTACACTATATATCAAGTACTCCTGTGTATTATTTCACACAAAACATACAAGACTTAATACAAGTCTCGTTAAGTATACAGTACCAACAACGACCTAGACACTTGGAGTTTGCCAACATGTCTGAAGTCACATAGCTAATCAACAGCAGATCCAGGTTTCAAATCTATGCCTGTCTGCCACCCCCAGAGGTATGGCCTTATCTTAACTGGGTCTATAACAAATTGAAGTGAACCTTACGCAAGGTTATTTGAATTTCTACTTCTTTGAATTATAAAGTGAACTTCCAAGGCCTTCTACAGGAGGAACATCCAATTAGATATTTAAATAAAAATCAGTGTGAGTTACAGTATTCCTGAGCTGCACACGACGTACAAGTGAATACTCGGCTTAACCACAGATGAGGAAACATATGGCTGGGTGCTTCGCCAGGCCAAACAAACTGTCACATCCTTGGATCCATCATTTCTTCCTGAGGCTGGGCTCGTGGCTGACCCAGCAGCTCAAGTAACCCCACCCACAGTCCCTGTGGGAAAAGCTTGGGCTCAAATGCTGATACAGCTGCTGCCCACAGTGCTGGCAGCCTCTGAGCATTGTCCTCTCCAAGAGCATGGTGCCAGGGGAAGAAACCTCACTTATCCCCTCCAACTCCCCCAGCCCCATAACACACGGCTGGCAAGGGTGGGCCCAGATACACACCCAGGTTTGACCTCAGCACGGCTCAGGGCAGGGGGCTGAGTGTCCTTGCATCCTGATGGGGCCCAGCCCACCCTCCCCAGGAAAGCTTCCTCAGGAAATCCTGGCCACTCCAGAGAAATGGGTGGCCCAGGCCTGAGGATGTAAACAGGAGCCGTGTGTTTTGTTCTGTGTCCCTGCAGACCTGAGCTGGGCCTCTGGCTCAAGAATTTTTTGGCAATAGTGCAGTAGAAGCTGGGCTGAGCAACAGCTCAGAGCGCTAGGATTTACAAGTCCGGAATGTGCATGGGCCGACTTGGCTGAGGACGGCTAAGAGGATGGAGGTGGGTGTTCTCACCTAAGCTGTTAGCTCAGAAAGAAAAATTTTAATAAACAACAGAAGACAGACAAAGCTCTTAAGGCAAGTCCTCTAGCCAAAGGTCAAAATGCTCAAAATGTGTCTACCTTTGGGAGACTCAAAGGCTAGAGATCAAACTGCACACAATCAGGGCCATGTTCCCTGGTGTCTCTGAGTGCCTGGCATGTGGCAAAAGCTCTATAAACATTGGCTGAATGAAGAGTTTTCCTCCAATTCACAACTTTGTCTGCACCTAAGAATGTACACACACATCAAGAACACTGCCTAAAAAATTGGAAAGGGAAAACAGAGAGAGGACACAGTCCTTCCCCACATTCACCTCCCTGTTGCTCACACCAACCCCCCACCCATCCATCCCTTATGTTTGTACTTGTTTCTAGAAACGTTTCTAGAAACTTCCTTAGGATCAGGGGATTCCCAAAGCTACTGGGAGCCAGGCCTGTCTCAGGGTGATATGGCAGATGCCTCCTCATTGCTCAAAGCAGTAAATACCAGACTTTGAAATATGCTCTTATGCTGTCTTAATAAGTTCAGGATCCATGGAGCCTGATGCGATTTGTGTGTTCATTGTATGCCACTGTAGAAAACTTTATCCTCACCTGACCCCTCACTTCCCTGCTCATCTTCTGCTTCACCCATTTCATCTGGGACACAGAAGGAAGGATGCTATGAGATGCTGAGCTGCCAGAATGAATGGCAAACTGGCACCTGTCCATGATGGCCACCACTACACCTGCAAGTTGGCAATGGCTGACAGTTCTCCTTTGGAGAAGGAAATATGAACATAACAGAACAAAGATTCATGTATACATGGGAGTACAATGGAGACCAGCATGGGCTGTGAAACCAGAATTCCTGGGGTTTCATCCCAGTTGCAGGACCCTGTGACTTAGGACAAATACATAACCTTATTCAACCTAATCTATAAAATGGGGGAACAATGACAATCCCTACAGCTCATCTCATTGAACTGAGCTCAGTTAAAAGAAACCAGGGACAGCATGGAGCCCAGTGCCTACCACGCAGGAACAACCCATGCATCTCATCTAGTATTAATTATTAAGCACCCAAATTAGAGAATTACTTAGCTAAGCCAAGTCCTCCATGCTCCATCTGTATTTTAATTCTTAGGAACAATGAAAGAGGTTTCAGGAAGTTTCAGACACTCAATTACATCTAACACAATATATCCCATGAGTTTAATTTCAATATTCTCTGGAATCATATTTTAACTTTCAGAAACTGTACTTGTGCTTTTATTTATATCAATTACATCTCTCTGTTCAGTACAGAAAAGAACTCTTCCCCATGTCCTCTAACTATAATTTGGACCATGGGGTGTGCTGCCCTTGGCCACGCTGTGAGTTCTACCATGGCCCACAAGATATCATGTGAGGTTCTGCTTTTCTCCAACAGCTGAGAAGAGTCCTGTCTGGCCATGTGGGTCAACAAGCACTGAGGACTTCAGCAAACCACATCTTACCAGGGTGACCATACAGCTCTTAGTCACTACACTTCCCAAGAGCAGCAAGAGATTCATGTGAAAATACATCTTAGATGACAACATATGCTCATGCCACACAGAAAGGGGTAGAGGAAAACTAAATGCCTTTTCTAACTGATCAAGTGTCCTTGGAAGCTTCCAGAAAACTGAAAGGATATGGAGAGTAAGACTCAGGGGTTATCTTGAGTGTTCCCACATAAAGGACCCTTTGCGCCAGCAAGTGCCAGCCTCACTGTGATGCCAGCATAACGCCATTCTCCTCTCTTAAATTGCATGCCCAGTTCCCTAAGTGATCTCTTAAACAATCCTCAGAGCCAACTTTAGCTCCCTTATCTCATGGGGAAGTGTGCATCCCTGTAACCAACGTGAGTGACCTGGGTCTGAGCCCAGAACCTCTGCTCCATGGCGTAACCTTCTGCCCTTTGCTGACATTGCAAAGTATGTGACTTGGGTCTCCAGTGCTGTCCTGAGGAGGCATGTGTTCTGATTCCCCTGATAAGTCTCTATAGTGCTGGGGATGTTAATAAAGAGTGACTTGATCAAAACCGAATTAAGTTGTCCAAGCAGACTTTTTTACAAGAAAGCGAATTCATGTGGTGATCTATTCTGCTCAGCGGTTTTAAAAAATCTCAATGTAATCAATTTAATGGCACTGGGTCTACGTGGATTCCTCATGTCCACCCTCACAATGTCCATCTACCTAGACAGATGATCAGTCAAAACACTTCTCTCACATCCTTGGTCTCCCCTTTCCCTCACCCCCCTGCCCTGCTACCCTTCAATCCAAATCCAGAGGCTCCACCTCCTAAATGAATTCCACATCTGTCCACTTCTCCCCAACTCCAGGCCCACAACTGGTCCTAGGCCACCACCATCCTTCCCATCCTGTGCTTCCCAGCTGAATTACACTTCATTTCCCAAACACAGTCAGTCATCTTTTCTTCTTCTTCTTTTTCTTTTTTTCCAGTTGTAGATGGACGCAAGACCCTTATTTCATTGATTTTATTTTTATGTGGTGCTGAGGATCAGACCCAGTGCCTCACACGTACTAGGAAAGCATTCTTTTAAGCCTGTAAATTGCTATAAGCCCTCCTGTGTGTTCCCACCCCGTTTCCAATTATAGGCTAACTACAGCCTCTACCACCTGGCCCCTGAGCCAGCCTCAGGTCTCACATACTCACTAAATTATAATCATGTTGGCCTTCTTTCTACTCCTCAATTCACTAAGTTCTACTATCTTTGAGGGCCTTTAAGGTCAATGTGTGTTTTATCTTGAAAGTACTCCCCTAAGTGGGCCACAATGATACCCAGGGGGTGCTCTACTGCTGAAAGCATTCCCCTAAGTGAGCCACAGTGATAAACACCAAAATCCCAGCAGCTTTGGAGGCTGAGGCAGGAGGATCATGAATTCAGAGTCAGCCTCATAAAAGTGAGGTGCTAAGCAACTCAGTGAGATCCTGACTCTAAATAAAATACAAAATAGGGCTGGGGATGTGGCTCAGGGGTCTAGTGCCCTGAGTTCAATCCCTAGTACCCACTCCCTACAAAAAAAGAAAGAAAGAAGGAAGGCGCTCTCCCAAAGATGGCATTCACCAGAACTATTTTCTGCTTCCTCCTTGACCACGCTATTTAAACTGCGCCCCTCAGGAAGGATACTATACCACTTCCTCAGTCCTCAAAGAGTTTACATTTATCACTGAAAGCACTGTACAAATAAAAATTACATAGCATTTATTTATATCCTGTTTCACAATGAACTTGAGATAACAATTCAAAGTAAAATATGTGATGAATACTTTTTAAAGATTAAAAAAAAAAAAAAAGGTCCATCCTTCATCCATTGTCTGTGGTCTGATTCGAAAGAATTCCAGTAACATGGTCACCTCCCCAAGGACACACATTCAACCTGCTGTGGCATTCTCTCTTAGAAGAATCAGCACAAAAGTAGATACTTACAAGAAAAAAAAAATATAAAACAAAATAAGATATCCGAAATAGCCAGAGGAATTCAGATTAAGAGCCATCCACTAGTTTCAGAATCCATCTGACCCCAAATATGATGAGAAGAAAGAGTAGTTAAATTATTTGGAGAGTATTCTACAGTCCTGTGCCTGTATCCCCTACCCCGCCCCCCCCCCCCAGTACTGGGGATTGAACCCAGGGGGTGCTCTACTGCTGAGCTTCATCCCCAGGCCTTTCTCTTTTGAGGTGGGGTCTCACTGAATTGCCCAGGCTGACCACAAATACTAGGGACAACACACCCAGATTGTATATTATAATAAACTTCCTCTGCACAAAGATATTCTTTGCTAAATCTCCCATCCTCAAAAGCAATCTCCATCTTCCTAGTCCTATCTCTCCTTCAGTTAAGCTCCCGTAAAGGAGCCCCTTCAGCAGGAAAGAGCACAGTGTAAAAGGCATCTCAGTGGAGACTGCACCATTTGAACCCCTGGAGGTGAGGAGATGGGGTGATAAGCAGGACTATAGTGTGACCTCCTCCCCACACCCCCCACCAGGGGAACCAAGGTCTTTGCAGAGAGCTCAGCACCCTCCAAAACACCTCAGTGAAAAATCAGAAGATAGGAAAAGACTATGATCCAATAAAATAGCAAAGAAGTATCCAGCAGGCTGTGAATATCAAAAGAGTGAAACAAATGGTAGGTGCTAAAGATTACACAGATAAGAGAAATACTGATTTTGCAGTGTCAAGAGATACTCTCTCTTTTGGTCCTGGAGATTAAATCCAGGGGTGCTTTGAGCTGCATCCCAGCTCTTTTTTTTTTTTTTTAATTATTTTGAGACAATTTTTTAATTATTTTAGGTCCTTGCTCAGTTGCTGAGGCTGGTCTTGAACTTGCAATCCTTCTGCCTCAGCCTCCTCCAAACTGTAATCCCAATCCTATGCCTGGGATTACAGGCATACGAAATAAAAGTCCAGAGTTTTAAGTCACATGATAGTGAATTATGACATCTAGGAACTTTTGCTGGTCATAGTGGAGCACAGTAAAATATTGGAGAAAGAACTTTGCTAGTGATGGAATGTTCTTTATTTTGCAAAATTAATATTCATGACTCCATATTTCTTTTTTTAACATTTTGTGGAGTATCCTGTTGTTGGAACTCTTGGGATGGTGCTGATTCTATCCTCGGGTTCTGCCCGTGTCTTGTGGCGCTCCTTACTCTCACCTTGACCTGGCATCTATGGAAACCTTCCTTTTGGTCTTGAGTCATTTCCTGCCCCACTGAAGCAACCACAAATTTTATGTTCTTCTTGAACAATGGAACTATTTAGATCCACTTGACATCGACGCAGGACAGGCAACTTACATTTCACCTTGCCCACTCCACTAATGAGGTGTCCACACACTTCCATTTTCATCCATTGCTGAGCTTGATTCCAAGTTACTGACTCCCTGAACGTGGTCCTGCCCGCGTGTTCCAATGACTCTCTGCAGCCATGCTGTGGGCGTGTGTGTTCCACAAGGAAAGGGTGGCGGCACTAGGTCATCTCTGAAAATTTCTGGAGGACTTTTCCTTTGGGAGTGAGTCAATTTCCTTCTCAGCTTCAACTTTCAAACTTTTTTTTTCCTCCGCAAATCTCAAGTTTGTTAATAGGATATGTGCTGGGCTGTGTCAGA
The DNA here is from genome assembly GCF_052094955.1 of Ictidomys tridecemlineatus. Lineage (NCBI taxonomy): Eukaryota > Metazoa > Chordata > Mammalia > Rodentia > Sciuridae > Ictidomys > Ictidomys tridecemlineatus. The sequence continues at coordinate 17,530,997 of NC_135484.1, forward strand.
GTCTCCAAAGGAAAGTGATGGGGGTTTGGGCTCTGAGTCACCAATTAGCATTGGAGTGATCAGCTTTAATGTACTGCATGGGGCAGTCCTTTACGAAAAGGCCAGGCCACAGAGGAGCTTGGAAACTTAACTTTTCTAACTACCCATTTTTATATCACTTTATGAAGACATTTCTCTAAATGCATTTGCTCTAAATGAATGGTAGATATTAAAATGAATTTATTCAGGCATGTGCACTTTTTTGAATGAATGGCCAAATAGATTCTGATTAAATGTCTGCCATGGAATCCACAAGAAACAAAATATACCATAAACTACTTCCACTTTCTCTACAACCTCCTTTAGTTTCTTTCTTAACCCCCAGCCACCCAGCCAGGAGTGGTTTCTGAGCCTTCAGTCTTGTATTCTAGGGAAGACAGCTGCCTACTCCACACAGGCTCTGAGACCCCGCAGGCAAAGTGCTGCGAGGGGACGTCCCAAGCAGAGGTGAAAATACCATGGATGCTTGGAAGGGTGAGCCCAGGGGCAGCTCCACATCCCAAAACCCTCTGTCAGAGTCTCTGGCCCACATTAGCTAGATGTCAGCTCAAGAAATGTAAGCACCAGTAATGTCCTCTTTGGGGGACTTGAATTTGGTTCCACCACTTCTGAACAAAGATGTCTCCATTTTCTCGTCACCACCACCCCCTGAACTCCCCACACCATCACATGGCCAGGGGCATTGGTGCAGGCCTTGTCCATGTTGGGACACATGGCAATTTCTTCCCATCCCCCAGTCCACATGCTCATCTGTACGACCCACGAGCAAATTCTGGACAGCTGGACACTCACCGAGAAAACTGAGCACGCTTCCTTCTGTCTCCATCTTGTGCTACCCTCTCAACTTTCTTTTCCCTACTGATCAAGGTGTTGGGTCAAGAGCTCAATGCTGCTCCCCTAGAATAAGATATCTATCTGTGTTAGTGTCTTGGGGTTGCCATAACAATGTACAACAACAAGGTAGCATCAAGCAAGATGTCCCGTGGTACTAGAAGCTAGAAGTCGGAAACCAAAGCCTTAGTAGGGTCATGCACCCTCTGAAACCTGCAGAAGCAGATCCTTTCTCAATTCTTCCCAGCTGACGGGGGGCTGCTGGCAATCTTGGGCACTCCTTGGCTCTACCTTCGCATGGTATTCGCTTTGTGGTTTCCTGTCAACTTTCCTCTGTGCATTTTATGTGTCTATGTTCAAATTTTCCACTTTTATAAGGACACTGGTTATATTATATTCAGACTTGCCCTCATGATGCCATCTTAGCTTGGTTTAATCTGCAAAGAACTCACTTCCAAATAAAGTCACATTCTGAGGTAACAAGGGTTAGAAATTCAACATTTCTTTCCGATACTCTAACCTCACAGGTTCCCTGGGACAACGAAATGAGATAATGCATAGGAAGAGCTAGTACCACAGTTGAAACATTGTACATGATCAATAAATACCCACTCTCTCTGTTCTATAGCATCTTTATTTAAAAGGCTTTAGAACTAAACAAGTTTTTGTAGCAGTCAAGTTTCTAAAAATAATATCCCAACTAAGACACAAAACTATCACCTCCAACCAAACTCCTTGGGAAAAAAATAATAACAATGGCTCAATGGCTATCTGGGTGGTACATGGAGGATGCCCCTTATTCTAACCCTTGAGTTCTCAAGTATCAAGGAAGCAAGAAATGCAGAGTTGTGTAGGAATCAGTAAAGGAAGTTTTCCAAAGAATCTGCTGACAATTGAATTTCTAAGTTCCTTTGGTTTGTAGGGGGAAAAAAAAAACCTTCAATTCTTCCCTGCACAGTCCCTATAGTACCCTCCAAAATATATTATATACATTTCTACATAAAAATTTCAAAAACATTAGATGCTTAAACATAGCATTAGAAAACCAGAAACCAAACCTCAACCCACTAAGGAGAAGTGACTTAAATTAATACAATAAATAAAAGTGATCACTCCTGGTTTTAAAAGATATTTAAGAAGCCAGGTACAGTGGAACACACGTGTAGTCCCAGCTACTCAGGATGCTGAGGTAGGAAGGTGGCTTGAGCTCAGGAGTTTCAAACCCAGCCTGGGCAAACAAACAAAAAACCCCACAACTTAAGGGTGTGGCCATATGCATGCAAGTGGCTATATGCATGCATAGCTGTACAATAGTGACGATCAAATTGTCATACCAAAATCAATGCACAGGTGCTGCATCAGCATGCCTTTCTCTGCCCTAATTTTGACACAGATCTTCTTTGGAGCACAGAAGGTGGTGGGCCACTGTCTCTTCTTCCCCCTACTTATTTTGCTAAGTCATTTCTCCACCAAAACAAGCTTGGAGCCTCACTGATCCTCCCTGCCAACTACATTGCATAATTCACTGCTTACTTATCTTGACCCGACTAGCAAATTCCAGATTCTAACTCATCGGCTTTGGCTTGCTCACTTGGTCTTTGGCTGATCCTCTGGAACCACCGGTAACCTAGTGCCCTTGAGCAACTCTTGCCCTGGATTTTCTTCCTTCTAAGTAAGGACTTGAAACAGAACATACTCAAACTTGTCTGTAAGTAAGTTTGCAGGCATGCAACACTAGCTTTACGTGTCTCACAATCTTGAGCCTGTTTTAAAGCCAAACTTAATATTATAAAACTGGACTGGTCCACTGCTTGAAAAACTGTTTGGCTGATGGCAGGAAACGGTCTTTCCCAATGTGGACCTTCCTGTTTTCCACAGCAAAACAATCTAGAAGTCATGGGACTCATACAATTTTGCTCCAGAGCTTTCACAGCATAGCAAGAGTAGGCATAAGGCACCAGGTGTTCGGGCCTCTCTTCACCTCCTACAAGTCCTGAGTGTTCACCATGCTGCCCCAACTATGGCATCCACCACCCTAGGAAACTGGGAAAACCCATACAGCAGGTCACTTTCTGGCTTCAGGCCCCAAACTCTGCTCAAAGAATAGCAGAGCCCATATCCATCTGGGTGGGGTCTACTTCAGAGCACACTCAGCAAAGATACATAGCCTTAGTATTTTACCTGCTTTACGGATAAAATAGATGAAGCTGGAAGGCTGAACTTGAAATCTGCAGAAGTCAAAATCAATCGCAACTGCTGAATCATGGGTATTGAACTAGGGGCCATGAAATGGGAGAAAGGAACGGGGGAAACCCAGATGCTGACACAGCTGAAGGATACTGGATGCCAACAAGGAAGGTCCCAAGTGGCCTCGAGGGCACAAAACCTCTCAATGTATATAAAGACACACTGCTCCATACAACAGTCCTACAAATGAAACAGAATCATTCTAACCTCTTGACAATCAGGGAGTACATTGGGTCTCTTATACCCTCTCCTGGTTTCTATGGAAGCTCTGCCACTGAAGGAGGTGTTCCTGCTTCTAAAGACAACCTCAGATCCCTGAGAGAGGTGACAAGCTGCAAAGTCTTGATATTAAATGTCAATGGTGGAGAGGGTGTCACTCTCTGACACTTGGTTCTGCAAAAACAGTACGTTCTTGGCTAATGCTTAAGTTACATCACACAGATTTTACTATATCCTTTGTGCATCACTTATGAATCATTTGACACCTATTTACTTCAATGCTCATCATGAAGTCTCAGTTTCATAATATTCTAATCAAGGCAAGTTGCTACTATGCATCAGTGTTATGAGGCTCTTCCATTAAATTACCACCTGGGCGCCACATGTTACATAAGTTACGCAAACATGTTGCAGAAGGTGGTTATGACAACATCCCAGTGGATGTGGACTAACACAAAACCTTCTTAGAAAGTTCTTAACAGAACTGTAATTCATAATAAAACATGCTTTAGAAATGAAATGTTTTTTACCTCTCCTAAATAACTGTTTATCTATTTACTTATTTTTGTACTAGGGATTGCGCCCAGGGTGCTTTGCCACTGAGCCACATCCCAGCCCTTCATATGTTTTTATTTTGAGACAGGATCCCACTTCAGTTGCTCAGAGCCTCACTAAGTTGCTGAGGCTGACCTTGAACTTGAGATCCTCCTGTTTCAGCCTCCCGAGTCTCTGGGATTATAGGCATGTATCTATGTGCTCAGCATAAATGCAAAATTTTATTTTACAAGTTAATGATTATTCCACAAACTACTTTTCATCATACTCACACTGAAACATGTCATCAGGTGCTTTGGGTTCTAATGGGGCCACCACCCTGTGATGCCTTTATAAATTCCTGATTGAAGGCTGAAGACTCCTAATTAAAACATGAAAATGCAGAATGAATGATTTGCAACCCTGACAGAGACAGCTGCTCACTGAAGGAAACCCTGGGTAAACATCACAAGACAGATGTAGAACACTCTTATGAGTCCAGCACTCAAAAAATGAAATTGCTAGTGAAGTGGATGCTTTTAATATTTTACATGTTTCTAATAATTCAACTATCAAAATGCTGTCTTCCATGATCTCACTCATATGGGCAATATTAAAAAGTTGACCTCACAGAATAGTAGAGTAGAATGGTGATTACCAGAGGCTGGGGACAGCAGCTGGAAGGATAGAGGGAGGTTGATCAATGACTCCCAAGTTACAACGCAATAGGAGAAACAGGTTCTGCATAGCAGGGTGACCATGAGTCATGACAGTGTGCTGTACTCAAAAAGCTAAAAGAAAAGATCTTTAATGTTTTCACCGAAAAGTTTAATGTAACTTAAGCATTCTACGATGCATACACATATCAAAACATGGTGATTCATTAATAAGCATGGTCTTTAGGCTTCTCTTGCATCCATTAAAAATTAATTTTAAACCAAAAATGAACTCAAGTGATGTTCTTTCTGCATAATTATATGTATAATAAAATTATTTAATTTTCTTTCTTAAAAAAATTTTAAAACAAAATGCTTATATTATTTGCCACTTTAACACAGAAATCTGGATACAATTTAAACAAAAAAAAAACCATACTTTCATTACAAATATCTTTTTGCCTCTAAAAAATCCTGGCTATCCAGAAACACTCATATATTTTTTTCTCTTGAATATAAAAAAAATATTTTAAGCATGATTATTAATATGTGACCCAAGAGTTAATACCTTGAAGCAATGTATGCATTTATTTTAAACTGTGAATAAGGAAAGACCATTTGATACACTGCAAAAAAAGAAGAAGAAGAAAGAGGAGGAGGAAGAGGAGGGGAGGAGGAGGAAGGGCATTTAATCAACATTAAATTGATAGTTAAAAGCAATCTCAAATTGAACATGCGAAATCAGAACATTTTCTCTCCATTGAAAGATAAAAGAGAAATTAATTCATAGCCTAATAAAGAGATTTGACTATTATTAATAGCTAATAATAACTAGCATGAACAACTGAGTCTATACCCTACATAATTCTAGTGTTTCAATTAATCCTGAGAACCTAATAATGTTGCGTGGCTATCACCCTCATTTTATAGATGAGGAAACCGAGGCACAGAATGGTTAACTCTCCCAAGTTCCAAGTCCACTAAGGGTTGAAGCCAGGGCTTGATCTTAAACAATCTGAAATAGTTCCTTTTTTCATAACTACTCTCCTTTTCAGTTTTCTAAGTTGTCTAACTAATATTTTTGCTATTGTTTCTAAATGTTTTAATTCACCAGATTGAAGTTATTCTCTCTTTCAAACATTTTTCTTAAACCTCTAGACATTTCCATACTAAGAAGTCTGCAAAACTGTTAATGGTTTTCAAGTTAAGTCTTTCAAATTCCTCTAAAGGTAGATGTAATCCTATACAAAAATATGTATTCTTCAACTAGAATATTCCTTTCTTCTAAAAATACCTTAATATTGAACACTATATTTTCAAAGCACAAAAAGCACATAACTATTTTTTTCTTTAAGTTGGAAAAAAAATTTTGGCAGATACCAAGGCTTAGGCAAAATTAATATAATCAACAAAGTCAAGATTACCTAAGGTAAAATAAAAATAACTAGGGCTCAGGACACATATCAAGGTTTTCTATTTTGTTCTGGAATGACACTTTTAGGTAAAAATCATGTGATTCTCATAATGCATTTATTTTCTTTCCCATTATCTGCATGTCAGGAGGAAGAAGAAAGCCACAATCAAGTGGAGGTGATGGAGAGATCCAGACCTTCTTTCCTCTCTATTTGCATAGCCATATGAACAAAAGGTGGATAAAAGCATTAAAGTCAACCATGAATGGCATCTGCACTGTCTCCTTAGACAGCCAAGGAGAACTGCAGTGTATCTCTTGGGACACGTGAAACATTAGTCAGAAGAGCCTACCAATGCATTGAAGTTTTCACCAGCATCTTAGAAAGGTGAAAGATATAGGAAATTTCTTTTTGACAAAAGAAAAGAGAATTGATTACAAGAGAAGAAACTCTCCCATTTCAAGTGTTACTTTCGGAGGCCTAGAGATCCCACCAAGCCTGGATACACATCCTCCAGGACCCAGCTGTCTGGATTACATGACTTGACATGCACAAAAGACAGGTTATCTCTAGGTGGTATCCCTCCTCATAAAGAATTGATGCTGCCATTGAAATGCTTAAGGGAACAAAAGAAGGGACACTAGGCATCTGGCTAGGAGCAATACTAATGCGCAACAGATGAACCATCATGGAGTCTCATTACCTAAAGTAAGCTAATGAATAAATAAGCATATCATTTGAAACACAATTCTGTGCAGTTGCAAATATACATTTTACTTCAAAATTAGTCTGCAGGATTGGTTAACTGTCACAGTCTTATTCTATACTCACTATTTAAATAGGATAGCTCATCCTAAGAATCTCAGCTTCCATGAATTTCAATTCACTCTTGAAGAGCTTGGGATGTCACTCAGTGGCAGAGTGCTTGCCTATCATGCTCAAGGCCTGAGTCCAATCCCCAGGACCACAAAAAGGAAAGAAAAAATCAGTCTTTTTAGATCATTCATTTCTATTGTATGGCAAGAATGTTGTAAACCATGGAGAGAACACCATCTATCACAGTGCGATTACAATGGTTAATTCCTAACAGGATGAAGTCAGCTAGCATTATAGCACTTTTAAAAGGATCCATTAGGTGGGTGAGGAGGTGCAAACCTATAGTACCAACTATGCATGAGGCTAAGGCAGGAGGATGGCAAGTTGAAGGTCACCTTCAATAACTTAGCAAGACTCTCTCAAAATAAAAATTTAAAAATGACGGGGGATATAGCTCAGTGGTAAAGTGCTCCCGGGGTTCAATCCCCAATACAAGGGGAAAATTTTTTTTTTTAAATAAGAGGGACTGAGGCTGTACCTCATGTATAGAGCACTTGCCTAGCATGTGTAAAGTTCTAGGTTCCATCCCCATTACTGCAAAGAAAAAAACAATCCATTAGATAAACTAATAATGTTTTACTTTTATTGTCCTTTGTGAAATTAAGCTATGGATTTGCTACACAATTTATACAATTATTTCCCACTATTTCACTGTATTCTACAATTAGTTTTGAAAGCTATATTTAATGATCATTTAGCTATAGCATGGTATACATAGTGTTATAAATAATAATTCCCCTTTTAAGGAATCACGTCATTCACTCAAAAGACACAGGTAGATAGGTATGTGTACAAACATATGTGGATAGAGAATTAGATATAATTAGATATCTTTTCTTTGGGAAAAGAAAATCACAAATTATACAGCATTTCTAAAATTTTTTGGCATTAACTCAGCTTAAGCTTTAAAGTATTACATAACCAGGAGAGTGGCTCAGTAATAAAGCACATGTCTAGTAAGCATGAGGCTCTGGGTTCAATCCCCAGCACTGGGGGAAAAAAAATCAAAAGTTCTTATTTCTTTTTAAAAAATTATTTAGTCTTTTTTTTTAAGGTGGATACAATATCTTTATTTTACATTCATGTGGTGCTGAGGATCGAACCCAGTGCATCGTGAATGCTAGGCAAGCACTCTACCACTGAGCTCCAGCCCCAGCCCCATTATTTTGTCTTACTTGACAAATAATTGTGTATATTTTGGGGGGTACAATGAGGTGTATAGACCATTGTATACATTAGCATGTAGTAATCCTGAATCACATTAGAAACTGAGTAAAGTGCTGGGCCTAAGGAAGCCAAAGAGTGAATGATGGGATGGATAAACACATCATCCAGGCTCTCATCACCTCCTTCTGGACCACTAAAGTTGTTCCTTCCTCCAAACTCATTGCCAACTCATCACCCCCAAAAGTCACGTGTGTGTGTGCGCGTGCGCGCGTGCGAGCAGACACACATGTTGATGGGGATGAAATCGAAGCAAGTTGATGGGGATGGAATCCAAGGCCTCAAATATGCTAGGCCCCAAAAGCCACTTTTCTAAATGCATGGCTTGTCCCATGCCAGTTTAAAATTCTGCAATGGCTTCTCACTGTATAGAAAGATGTCCAGCCACGTGAGCACTCAGAACTGTGACCACCTTAGTGCCTATGCTCCCCCAAATTTGTCCTACTTCTCTCTGCTGGGAAGGCTCTTCTTCCCCAACCTTTACTTGAAAATCCTTTCTGGAAACCCCTACTCATCCACCAGAGCCCAAATTCAAAGGATTGAATAAGTAAGGCAGGAAGGGTAGAGATACAGATGTTTTTCCTACAAAACTATACCTTTCCAGAAGTCAAGGGCATGCACAGTAGTCCCCCCCTAATCTGCAGGGGATAATGTTTCAAGCTCCTCAACAGATACATGAAACCACAGATAATACCAAACCCAAAGAACACTATATTTTTTCCTACACATACATATCTATAAAGTTTGATTATATATCAGGCACACTAAGAAATTAACAAAAATAACTAATAATAGGACAATTATAACAATATACTGAGATAAAAATTACATAAATATGATATCTCTGTCTCTCAAAATATATTATATATTATAGATATTAGCAACCTAAGCCTACAATTTTTTCTTTCCTTTAAAGTCTAGGATTTTTTCACTTTTATTTAAGGAAGCACTTAATGCTTCTCTTTAGTACATCTGAATTGCACTTTGGAATCATTATTAAGTAAAAATAAGGGTTACCTGAATATAAGCACTGATAATTGATCAGATAACCTGGTCAACTGCTAACAGGGGGGTAGCATATACAGTGTGTATACGCCGGACAAAGTGATGACTGAAGTCCTTTGTGAGACTAAGTAAGATGGCAGGAGATTTCATCACAGTGCTCAGAAAGGCATGCAATTTAAAACTTATGAAGTATTTCTGGAATTTTCCATTAAATAGTTTCAGACCAAGATTGACAGCAGGTAACTGAAACCACAGAAAGTGAAAACAAAAAGAAGGGAGACTACTGCATCACTAATACTTACCTTCATCACTTACCTAAAAATACAGCCTCAACAAAAGGAAATGACAGCCAATAACTGTCTAAATAGATGTGTGAGTGAATAGATGATAAAACTGTAGAAAAGTAAAATTGCAACTAGAAGTTTATTTACTTCAAGGAAATAATACATGATTCAGACCTCAGCTTCTTCATGTACTACTTTTATGATTGAGGATATGGATGCTTATTTCTTGACTGTCAAATGGGGACCATAATACACAATGGTCACATCCGCTGAGAGGATCAAGCAAGGTAGCACGTACAGGGCCCAGCACAGTGCTGGACTTCATCCTCCTCAGCTCCCCTGTCGTGTAGTCTACCAACAGAAGTTAGAGTCCACAATGAAAAACAAGGACATCAACAAGAGAGGGAAGGGTACTAGGAGCCACAGGAAAAGAGAAGGCAGAAAATGGCAAAAGAAGACCTAGAGCAGGGCCCTTGAGTCCTTCCCACTACTTCACCTGGCAAATTGTCCACTTATGAAAGCCATAAGGCTTTCGGCTGGCTAAAAGGAACATAAAATTCGGATGAAGTCAGAATATTTGAAACTGAGGCTGGCTCCCAAATTCCAACATGGAAAATTAATTGAGTCATTAGTTAATAGGCTCAGGACACCCCTACGAGAAGGTGTAAAGTAACTGCTTTCAAAGGAGTTAACATTTTCAAAGCCTCCTCCTCTCCTCTCTACCACACTGCCTAACAAAGGGAAGGGGTGCATTTTTTTAATTTGTTTTTTTGTTTTGGTTAGGTTTTGGGATTTGGGTTGTTTTTAGGGCCAGAGTAAACAGCAAGACAGGCTAAATATAACAGTTCTGTGGACTGAAGCCTACTTCTTTCAGTAGCTTTCAGTAGTTTGCACAGGACTTGGAGCAGGGGAAGGTTTGCAGTATTCCTAGTCAATGGATATTTTCCAGGCATTGCTGGGAAATCACTGTAAACTGTAGGGGCAGAGCAAGGAACAGAGGAAATTTCAGGTCTGGGGGAGGTGCATCTTGCAGGATTCTGAGAACAATAGGCACTTACTAACCCCGTTTCCAGCTAGCAAGTAGCTTGGAAGGCCTGGCTTAGCTTTCGAGGTCTTGGAATTCTGGAGGCAGAAGCTAAAGGACAGCACAATCTGCCACTAGGATAATCAGTCCTGAAAAAAACATCTCCCATATCTAACCGTGTCAAACTCAGCCACATTCCAACTCTTAAAAGACAACTACCCTCCCCCACAAAAAAAAAGGGGAAGGAAAGCAGTGACTGCAACCACACGGTAAAGATATAAAACTAAAAACACACAGGATTCTAACTAATTTTGTGCTTCTCAACAGACCTGTAAGCCTGTCATAGGCAAAGGTGACAGGCATGCTTCAGAAAACCACGTGTTGCAGGTTAAATAGAATGCACATTTCACAAGAATCTCAAAGCTTAAATTGCTCAAGGCTTGTAAACATTTTGCAATATACATTACCACTAGAAGCCCCAGGATTTTCAGCTTGCATGATGAAAGTATCCAAATGTTAGCATCAAACCAAACAGAATTTATTAACATCTTGAGAAGTGTGCCCCATCCTAGTGGGTGAGTCCTTAGAGAACTGTACTCTGATGTGACTTCTACATTTAAGAAATGCATGCTGGTTTGTGTTTGTTTGTTTTTTCTTTTCAATGGACAAAATCGTGCTATTAGCATCCTGGTTAGTCAAAGGCACTAGAGTTAGAAAAATAAAAGACACTGACTCTGCCCTCCAGGTATTCACAGTCTGGTATTTCTGTAAGTTTTCTCTTTATTCTATATCAACTTACAATTTTGACTTATTAGCTAGCATTTATCTATTCTAGCACTGCTTAAACATTTTTATGCTGTAAATTATACTATTATTTCTTCTCTAAATAACCACTTTGTTAACAATTATCTGAAAGCAACTATTTGGTGCTCAACTCTGCATGGACTGAATTAATTTAAATGCAAAATGTGTCTGAATGAACTCAAACAGCCATCCAGTATTTACTGAGATCCATGACACTGGGGGAACACCCTTCTCTGGGTTATAACTAGATAATTCCCTGGAGGCCAAATGTCTCTCATTGCTGAGCACTAGTGGAAAACAGGATTGTGCTCTTTCACCTAAAAACATTCTTACCTACTAGGCTATGAGATTTGATTCTCACACTTACTTTCTCCACTACTGCTACTACTACTAGTACTCACACAAACACACCTCTACTCCCTTCCTCTAGGTCAGAATGGAAAAAGAATTTTTCTGACTATTTTGCCTAAAATTCTGGACATAGTTACATTATGGAATCAGGCTTCTGACTGGTGTCATGTTGTCACTAACAACATGTGCCACTGGTCAAGTCTCTTCTTCTGTCTAGGCTGATAGATGATTACAGAATCCCATACTTTAAGCATGAAATGATGGAAATGGTGTCTTGTATTTCAGTAAGAATGGAGTCAACTGTTCGTTTTGTGTGGTCATCCATTGCCCCAAAGTTCCAGTTTTTATAAACACAAGGATGACAGTTTTTTAGGAGTGGAAAGAAGATTCACCCTTTTATCCTGACATGTACAAAGGAAAATAAGCCTTATCTTCTCTCTCTCTGCATTTTACTAAGGAATAATCCCAAAGCCCAAATTTACTCCAAAGGAAAACAAGATTATATAAAGAATAGGAAAACATGAGTGGACATAACCTGTTTGAGACCCAGCTTTATGTTCTTTCCTGCTTCACATTGAACTATTAACTGTGCAAGAAGCACATATTTTCTTTTCTCCAGCAACTGCTCTTTGAATAACAGGTTTGAGCTTCTAGGGCCCCACCCCATCTTTTAACTCAGCCAAAGAACACTCTGCTACAACTGACCCAACAGTGCTGGAATCTGCCAGGGAAGGAAAGCAAATATTCAGAAAGTGCCACCTGCCAACCCTCCTCCCCCAAACAACCCTCAGCCCAACTTCCATTTAAGCCAGCTCACAGCCCACGCCCTAGTAAAGGATACAAAGTGATGTTATCAAACCAATGTTCTCAGTGACTGAAAATTTACAGAGCAGGAGGAATCTCAGCAAGAAATGAGAAGATAATCTTCTTGGCTGATGAATTTGAAAAATAATGTACCACCACAACATTAAAATGTTCATTGGGTTTTCTGTAATTTTAGTTTAGGAGCTTATTCTTCTGAAAAGTTTAGAAAATGTAAAAACAGGAGCTTTTAAATCCAAAATATATATTATATGTATACTGTATACATATATGAAAAGTATCTATAGATACAGGTATATAGTATCAACATATATTTTATCATATAGCCATGTGCTCTAAAATACTGAGTAAAAAGTACAGAGAGAATTTTTATTTATTTTATTTTTAGCAGTACTAGGGATTGAACCCAGGCCTGTGCATGCTAGACAAGCCCTCTACCACTGAGTTACATTCCCAACCCCAGATAGAAATCTTTAACCAACCTTTCCTGGTTCTCTGTTCTCTGTACAGTAATAATCATAAATATCAATAGAGATTTGAAAATGGAATAACTGGGCTTTAGGATTTCCGGAAGATAGTAGTCTCAAGATTCTATTTGCAGAAAAAAAATATAGATAAAGATAACCTTCAATGAGCATCTACTAATATCAGGCAGTATGCTTAGTAGTTGATACACATCAACTTAGCTAAATTTCAGAAAACCCAAGAAACGAGTCTTCTTTTCCTCATTTTTCAGGTGGTGAAACTGAGACTGAGAAGGGTTGAATAACTTGGCCCAGGTGATTCAGACAATCTGTTGGAAAGCAGGGATTTGGCCCAGACCACCCTACTTCAACAGCTAAGAGCTTAATCACTTCTTCCCAAAGAAGAATTCTAAAAACTATATCTCCTATTTGAAAAAAGATCACAAAGTCAATGTAGCATCTTTTCCAGCCATCTACACATCTGGCTATTCCAAGACGTTTACACTAAGGATGTCTTTTTAGGTGTGAATTAAAATGTCTTGCTGTCATAATCCCCATCCATCTGATTCTAGTCGACCTAACCTACAGCTCCACAAAAAGTGATCAACTAATTCCCCATAATTGGCCATTTCAGAGGTTTAATATTATTACCATATAGCCATATGCTTTAAAATATCCTCTATGTATGAGACCTGTTTTTCAAAATTATGCCAAATCCATTGGCAGTTTTAGACCCTGGACATTTCAAAATACTTGATAGCACAGATTTTAGCAAAATAAACCCTATTGCTTTCCCCCAAACATGTAAAACAAATATCCCGTGATTCTACAAATTGGAAAGACTGCAAACAGAGCAAGTAAACATTCTGGAGGTCCTGAGCAAGGAAATGGTTGTTTTCTTCTGGCAGTCACACAACAAGTGGCGAGAAGATAAACATCAGTGCCATCAGCCTCTTCCAGATCCAACTGTGAGAAGTCCATCAACCAAATATTTAACATGTAGTATTTACATTCACTCCTCTTTAAAGGACTCCTTCTTGTTTTTTCTTTCCCAACATCTCAGCAGGTGTTCCAGATTAAACTGTTGAATATTATACCCGATCGTTCAAAAAGTGTCTTTGATGTGATCGGTGGCTGGTTATTTTTTAATTAGGGTTTGAAATCCTATACTGTGTGTATTTAACCCCCTAAGAACCGGAGCAAGAGAAGGAAGACGCTGCTAAGAGAGGGGTGCCCGGTGGGTGGGCAAGAAGGGAGCACTGGGATCCAGACCCTCAGCCGCGAGCGAGCCCTGCTTCCAGCGCCTCCTTGCGCAGGTAACTCACCAGGATGCCCATCACGTCGGTCCAGAGTCGCGAGAACGCCTCAGACGTGCCGGCGTCCAGCGCTGGCTCTCGCTCCAGCTCCGGCTCCTGTTCGGGCTCCGGCTCCTGCTCAGGCTCTGGATCGGGCTCCGGCTCGGGCTCGGGCTCCGGCGCAGGGCCAGCCGCTCCCGCGTCTTCCTCCATGGTCGCGTCCCGCGCGCTGGCCGTGCGTCCCGGTGGCCGCTGCGCCCTCGCCCAGCACCAGTGCGCAACCGTCCGAGGTGTAGGGTCCCGGGCCTTGGCGTCACGGAGCCGCGCCCCCGCGCTGCATGCCCAGGCGGCCCCCCGCCAGTCCGCGGGGCCCTCGGAGGCGTCAGCCCCTCGGCACTAGGTGGCCGCGGGCAGCGCGACTGACAACTCCTGAAACTTTCCCGACCCGACTCGGCTCAGCAACAGGGTAGCAGGAGCAAAGTCCGCACCACTGAGTGCCGCGGCGGGGAACTCGCTCAGCCCAGAAGCAATGAAACGCACGGCCAAGGCGTTGCTTCCTGTGACGGGGACGGCTAACTGCGGCACGCGACTTGTTTCTGCCAGCAAGTCTGGGCAGGGCCCCGCGGGAGAGACGGCGGCGCCTCGGGACCTTAGAAGCCACTGCCCGGGACCCCTCTCTTCAGAATGAGCTCTTCCAGCTCCACATGACTCTCTCCCCTCCGGGCTCAAGAAAGCGTTTAGCAACAAAAGGTGCTCTGATGTCAGGCTCTTTGCATGGAAATGAGCCACGGGCAGGAGAACAAATCGCCTGTTGAAAGAGCAGCAGAGCCGCGGCCACCGGCCCGCACGAGTTCCCAATCACGCCATGCACCCGCAGGCTTTTGGCCCCCAGAAACTTCAGAAAGTTAATCTTTAAGCTACTCCTCCCGAAAGAGTTCCCAAATAGGCAGAGTCGTTACGATCCACATCTCGCCCCTTGGGAAGTCGGGCGACCTAAAGAATTACCACCCTGCCCCTATCAGCCTAGACGTAGCTGAAAAACAAGTGTGAATGTTTGGGCACGAGCCATTGTTTGGATCCTTTATAGGAGTAGGGACGTTTGGGCTCCTGAGTGCCACAAGGCTATGCACTGCTAGGCTTTCCGCTAATTAGGGGAAATGCGTTTGGGGTTTAGGGTTCCTTTACATTAAGAACACAGGCAAGGGCTGTTTTCAAAACCAGCTGTTAATGGTTGTAAGCGCTGGGCCCCGTGGCAGACACGGGCCCTGGGTAGGTGTTTTTCCAAGAGGAAGGTCCATGACGGATTTATTTACTGAGGGAAATAGCCCCATAGAGATTCTTCTTCCTTTTGCAATTCTTCCTTTGAAAACCACTCAGAGAATTTTCCCCAGGAGATGACAATGCTTGGCACACTTGATTTGGTGACTGATCACTTTGTGGAACAGTTAAGAAACTTCAAGAAATCTGTCCCTTGTTAAAGAGTTGGGGAGTGGGGGAGGGGAGCCGAGGGAGGCGCCCCAGGGTGAGAGCCGTTGCTGGTTTCTCTCCTAGTTTTTGTTGTTGTTTTCCCCTTCTGGGCCTAGTGAAAGTAAGGGGTTAAATCCTCTTCCAAAGCATGAATTGCCAGAAGCACCAACTCATGGGATGACCGTACAGCTCTTGAAGGAAAGTTCAGAACAGTAAAAACTTTCAAAAATAAATTTATGGGGCTGGGAATATAGCTCAGTTGGTTGAGTGCTTGCCTCATATGCACAAGGCCCTCTCTGGGTTCAATCCCCAGCTTTAATTAATTAATTAACCAACTAATTAATTAATTTTGTGGGGTTGAGGATGTAGCTCAGTGGTAGAGCACATCATGAGCCCTGAGTTCAATTGCCAACATCAATAAATTAATTAATTAAAAGCATGATCCCTTGCTTATTAATTTTTTTTATCCAAATGTATCTTGATGATCCTTTTTTTAAAATGAGAAGACTTTCCTTTGATAGTAAGAAAGCACTATTCGAGATGACATAACTTTCTTATGTACATATGTGAGTACACCACAGTAACATTGTGTACATCTACGAGACTGGAATCCTAATTAGAATAAGATATGTTCCATGCTTATGTAAATATATTAAAATAGATTACATTGTCATGTATAACTAAAAAGAATGAATCAAAATTTTAAAAAAGAAAGAAAGCACTGTGCTGAAGAGAAAGGAGGCCTGGACCACAAGTCAATGTAGCTGACCTGCTTTTCTGGGAAGATGCTGAGTAGGGCCCAATGGGCTTCCAAGGCCCCCTCATGCTCTACCATACTGTGTATGCAAATAAGTTCAGTTAAGGCAGGTGGGCTGTATAAAAATGTCATTTCTATGAAGACATGAAAATAAGCAAATGATAAAAGAAGGTGCTTTATTTTACTGGTATATTTAAAAATTCCAACTTATTTGCTATGTGGTACCTTTTCAAATTCAAGAAAATGCAGAGCACTGTGATGCTTGGTGGAAGGGCAGCTTGTTCTCTGCATCAAACTTCTTGGCATGATTGATGTGATTCTATAACATGTACATTCAGAAAAATGAGAAATTATATCCCATCTATGGATGATATATCAAAGTTCATAAATGCATTCCACTGTCTTGTATAACTAATTAAAACCCCCCAAAATTAAAAACAAAACAAAACCTTCCTGGCCAGTGACTGGGAGTAGGGGGTGGAGATAATTGTGCAAGCTGGGGGCCTTATGTGCTACAGTCCTCTCACAACAATCTTAAGTGTTTTTCTTCTTGGCTCAGATAACCTGGGGCAAAGCATTTGACCTTTCCATGGTGCTACAGGTTCCCCATCCTTGTTGAGGCAAGCCCATGGTAATTGCCACTCACCCCCTCGGAGGTGATATTATGTTTCAGGGTCATCTAAAGATAGGCACAATTGAGAGACAACCCCATACATATCAATATTATTGAACCTTAGCCAGCATTTTAGTACTTATAGAAATCAATATCCTAGGTTTTCAAGCTCCTTTTATACCCCAGATGTTTAAGCTCCTTTTCCTAAAGTTCTCCAATAAGTGGCCAGAAATGAGATAAAGCATATTTTAGGAAGAATGTTGATGCCTATACATATAATGTGATCTATTATTTTTGCTGTATTGCCTACAGTCACTTTTATACTCCTGGAACATAAATAATTTTGTTGATAATGTAAAAAAAATAAAGTTTCACCTTTTTACTTAATTTCCAAACATTAATCAAAGAGCAACCTGATTTCTGTGCCCATGATGGAGTCTTTTTCTCCTTTTTTCTAAATTCTTTCAGGGTTTAGACAGAAATCCTCCTCCTCTCCCTCTTCTTCCTCCTCCTCATCATTTCAAAGTCCCATGGGGCTACTATTTATCAAGGGCTTTCTATAATTGCATTCTATTCTATGAAGGTGGGGAAGGGCCTCCAAGATTTAGGTCAAGCCAAGCACAGTGTCACGCACCTGTAATACCTGTGGTCTTGGGATACTAAGGCAGGAGGATAGACAGTTCAAAGCTAGCCTTAGCAAAAGTGAGGCATTAAGCAACTCAGTGAGATCCTGTCTCTAAATAAAACACAAAATAAGGCTGGGGATGTGACTCAGTGGCTGGTGACTCAGTGGCTGAGTGCCCCTTGAGTTCAATCCTCAGTACCAAAAAAAAAAAAAAATCTAACTCAAATCCAAGTGAACACAGCCATATGTGGGCAGAGAACAGAGAACAGCCTGATCATTTTACCAATTCCTTCATCAATCATGCTACATTAATTCCCATGAAGATGGCTATGCAGACATCCATCTCTCTCACTTTCCCTTACCATCAGGGTTCTTGACCAGTTTGTTGGACTTGTGAAATCATTCTGTGGGTCCTGATGAATGTTTATTTTAGCAGATGAACACAAGAATATCAGAATGAATTTATTGAGAATTTTGATAATGTAGTGATTCTCAATAATTATTGTTTATTAGAAATAATTATCTATCATATGCATGTTTATTCTGGCTGGCTTTGTAAAAAGTTGTTCTTACTATGGGTTAGGATCACAACATATAAAAGCCACTAATCTAGCCGGAGATGTGGCTCAATGGTAGAGTGTTTACCTAGCCTGTGCAAGGCCTTATGCTCAACTTTCAGTACTAAAAAAATAAAATAAAATAAATAAATTTTAAAAATCGCTAGTCTGGAAATTGGCACACATTTAAGATACTGTTGCAACACAGGTTATTATACAAAAAAGTAACTAGTCTATTATTTAGGAATAAAGGAACCATTTCATACTATAGAAAGCACACATATAATAGGGCCTGAAAAAAGTTAGAATTGAATTTTCACTGGCGTTTCTATAAGGCAGTGGGCAAGTTATTTATCTCATCTATAAAATGGAGAAATTCCATCTGTTTCACATAGTTCTGAGGTTATCTGGAATAATGCAAGGACCTCTATTTTTTAGAACCTCACCCCCTCTTCCCACCCTCTCTTCCTTCCCCACCTAGTCAACCCATGAGCTAAATCTATAAATAGGAAGTTTCCTTGTTCATTCCTGGATCTCTTCCATCACCCAAAGAAGTAATACCAAGCCCTGGAATGTGGTTGCTGAGTAATGGAGTTGGGAGGTTACCTTTGACAAGGTACAGTAGTGGCAAGGTACAGAGTGAAGGAAGGTAATGAGAGCAACAATAACAATAGCTGTCACTTACTGAAAACCTACTGTCTACTAGGTGTTGTACTGGAATTTTAGAAGTTTTTCATTGAAAAAAAAATTTTTTTTTCTTAAGTACTGGGGATTGAATCCCACCCAGAAACCTCCCAGCCCTTGTTGTTTTTCATTTTGAGACAGGGTCTTGCCGAGTTACTGAGGCTGGCCTCTAACTTGTGATCCTCCTACCTCAGTTCCTGGGTTGCTGAGATTACAGGTGTGCATGCACCAATACACCCAGTTTATTAAGACTTCAGTATTAGCAAAATGGAATTTAGGATTTCCCACCATGATCTAGCACTCCTACCTAGCTTCTTTATATTTTAATCCTCGGTTACATCCATCCATTCATTCGAGGTGCCAAACTCCCACAAATTTCTTCCATCCCTCCCTTCCCTCATCATCGTTCCCATCTACATCATGGCTAAAAACTACTGGTCTTCATAAATCTAGGTCAATTCCATTCACTTCTCTCCATCTTCACTACCAAGGCCTGAGATTACACTACCATCTCTTTTATGATATTTTATCCCAAACAGTGTTTCTCAAAGTGGGGACACCATCATTAGCCTCACCTAGGGAGTTGCTGGAAATTGAATTTTCTGGCCCTATCTGGAGCCTACTAAATTAGACACTCTGGAAGTAGGACCAGCAATCTATTTTAACAAGCACCCCAAGAGAGAGTGATAGTGAGAGCCCTTGTAAGATCTGGGCAGGTCAGAGTAAGAAAAAGGAGCAAATTTCTGAGGAAATGTGAAGTTTTAATAGACTATATTAAAAAGCTCTACCGGTAGATTGATTTTTTAAAAGCTCACAGGTAAAAGAAGCTGTCAAAGGCAAGTGAATGGAGATCCCTAAATCAGATATTCAGAAATATTTGGTTTTGTAGAGCACACAATTAAATATTTAAATTAAAATATATTCCCCATAAGAATGGTACATGTTTTAGCCAAAGAGCTTCATTTAAATACTTGCTTTCATTAAAATTTTTTTCTGCTTAGTGCATAGATTAAATCTGAAAGATTATAAATAGTCTATTTTTTTTTTAACCATCCTGCCTGCCTGCTAACATTGAGCAATGAAAGTATATAAGCTCCTTTAATTTTTACCAACAGTCAGCAACCAGCTCTGGCACTCCTACAGGGGGCATTCCACAATGCCCTGGGGAACTGACTTCAAGAAAAAATTGATATGCTAAAACATTTTTCCCCATCATAATCCTCAATAATTTTGTTTCCACATTTAGTAGTGAGTCAAACCCCTGCAAAAGCATTACCTGCTTAAAAGCCCCTCCATCAGAACTTGGTGAAAGAGATGAAAAAAATTAGAGAGAAATTAAAACAATGTGAAGACAGCCAGAACAGGCCAGGGAGAGGAGGTAAATAAACAAAGTAAGGATACAGGGCTATAAATACTTTTCTCTGAAATCTCTCCTACTCTGATAAGAAGTGCTGCTGGCCCAACCAGTTGAATAGTCTGTGTTGGTGCTAGGTAAGCACCAAGGTTCTGCCTGGAAATTATTCTTTCAGATACAGTATCAGTACTGCCATAGATATTTCATTTTATACCATGGGGTTGGATTAAATGATTTCGAAAGCCCCTTATAATTCTGAACCACAAGGATTACGAACTCATACACTATCTTCTGTAACACACATTACAGATGAGAAACAGAATTCTGGTGGGCTATCTACAGGTGCCTATGAGGATCAAAAATATGCTGTGCAAATTGAATTACATAATGTTTAAGGCAAAGAACCAAAGGACTTCAACTCACCATAAAGTGACTTTTGAATCAAGAGGAGAGCAGTCTCTCCTGAGGAGAGTATGAAATTATGTGAGAGTGAACTTGGCATTTAAAAGGAAGAAAAAAGGAAACATGGAAAAGGAATTCTTTTTAGAATCATACGCCCTACTATTAGCCTTTTTAACTTAGGGGAGTGTAAGGGAAAATTGTGCCAATAAGACTTCAGATATTATGTTGAGTATTGCTAAGTTATGCAAGTAGGGATTTAAAAGTATAGTGGGAAGGTGTCTACAACCCAAATTGATTCATCAAGCTTTATTTTATAAATTTTATCCAGTGAGAAGCCCTCCATGGCTGTCTGTTGCTTAAAGCTAATTGTAGAAAATATTTTTTGACATAAAATTTAAAGTCTCCAGTGAAACTACTGCTTTGCTTCTTTGAGGTACTACAATGTGATAGCACATAGCACGAAAGATTCCCACTGCCACAATTCACCCTGGTAAACAGAAGATTTTTACAGTCTTATCCAGAGTTGAAATTATCCAGAATACTTGGATTCAATGACAATAAAGTTAATTAATGACATTCGTGTATGAGAAGAAGAAGAAGAAGAAGAAGAAGAAGAAGAAGAAGAAGAAGAAGAAGAAGAAGAAGAAGAAGAAGAAGAAGAAGAAGAAGAAGAAGAAGAAGAAGAAGAAGAAGAAGAAGAAGAAGAAGAAGAAGAAGAAGAAGAAGAAGAAGAAGAAGAAGAAGAAGAAGAAGAAGAAGAAGAAGAAGAAGAAGAAGAAGAAGAAGAAGAAGAAGAAGAAGAAGGCGGCATTTAACCAAGTATAACATTCTGGGAAAAACATGTGTTAACCCATTAAAATAAAGCAAAATGTGCTAGCTTTGTACTGCTTATTTCTAAAAAGAGTCATGAATTTCCTAGATAGACAAATTACCTGAATAAAAACCTTGACTGCCAGGTGCCCTGCCCAGCCCTAATGTTATCTCCGTGGCTCTGCCTCCTTCTATTCTGTCTTATGGAGGGGTCCAGATTTGGGAACACAAGGAAAAAGATATATATACTCAAAAAATTCACAGACAAACTATGAAAGAGATACTCTGATTCTTGTTTCTGGGAACTGGGGGGTGGGGAAGGAAAGAAAGAAATTCTTAACTTTCCCTCTAGCTATAAAAATCCATTATTTTAGAATCTCTGAAACGTGTATCTTCCTTCTCACGCGATCTAAGTCCCCCTCTTCCCATGTATAGTGCATCTTAGGGGACCGCCCCCTCCACCGAGTTGTCCAAGGCCATTTTCCTCTCCTGGGCAGTTTCTTTCAAATTTTGTTTCCTATGATACACACAGATACATGGACATACACACACGCACACACACACACACAGGCTCAGTTATCTAGTTCTTTTGAGCTGCCTTACACAATTGAAGATATAAATAAATGAACTCTGTGACAGACGCATCAAAAGAGGTGGTGTCTTGGAGAATGTCTCAATGCGCTTCTCACATGTGGAGATAAAAGTTTCAAGTGACAGGACATTGGGGTCATGGCTACTTCTTTAAATAGTGCCCCCGTGGAACAATTCCCTGCTTAGAGAAGTCCATAATATGTGTTGCTCCTATGGTTAGTGCTGCTCTCAATGAGGGTTGAAATTTAAGGGAAATATTAACAAGGGCACCAGATTTTCTATACCACTTGCTTCTCAAAGAATGCAAGTAAAAAAAAAAAATGGATTGTCTAGGCAGATTTTCTGTCTCCTAAGTGAAACAACTAGGTGCTAGCTACCCTTTATCTAATGAATGTTCTCAAAAATCAGATGATGTTGATCCCAATAGCAAAGAGACACTTAACAAAGAACGCTTGTTCTAGAAATGAGGTCATTTGGACAGTCTATCCATTAAGAAAAAGCCTATTTTGCTTTCAGAGGTCACCTATTGGGGCAGGAAATCCATCTTTCGGCCAGTGAACTAACATCTGGCCTAAGTCTTCCAGGCTGAAATGTCAATTTCCTGATCTAAATGGAACACACATGAAAGAAAAAAACAATAGATGAAAAACACAAATCTTCATTTGCTGAAGAATTTTTCAACAGCAGCATACATCAGCATCCTCCAAAAACAGAGCTACTCTTTATTGATCAAAACAAAACAGTAAAGTACTTATATATCTGAAATAAAGAAAATTTTATTTCTTAATATATTAACTCAAAGGTAAATGATAACAAAGGATAAATTTAATTTAATCTAAACCAGTAAGTCACAATTTGTTTCAGTCTGGACAAAGGATTAATTTTTGTTATTGTTTGTTTGTTTGTGGTACTGGGAGACTGAACTCAGAGCTTCAAGCAGGATTTCACATGCTCTACCACTGAGTAACATCCCCAAGTTTAAGATTTACTTTTGTGCTACGAGAAAGCAGGGGAAGGGAATTATTAACTAAATGAACAGGGTAAATCTAGAAACAGAGAGCTAGGAAGATGTTTAACCAAAATATGAAAAATAATTTTCTAAAGCTGGTTGCAATTGGGTTTGGTGGTGCACACGGATCACAATGGCTCAGGAGGCTGAGGCAGAAGCATCACCAGTTAGTTGGAGGCCAGCGTGGGCAACTTACTAAGACCCTGTCTCAAAATAAAAAATAAAAAGGGCTGGGAGTGTAGCTCAGGGGTGGAGTTCCTGTGGGTTCAATTTCCAGTACAGTGGGGAAGAAAAAAAAATAGTTCCTTTAAAGTGTTATAAAACATTTCATGCTTATGTTGAGCAGGGTATAGTTCAATAACAGAGCACATGCTTAAAAAATATGCAAGGCTCAGGATTCCATCCCCAGCACCAAACACAGAGAAAACAAAACAAAAAACAGTTCATGTAATTTTCAAATTTGTCACTCAATTTACTTGTTTTTTTTCTTCTAATACTGGGGATGAAACCTGGGAACTTGACACCTACTCGGCAAGGACTCTATCACTAAGCTATATCCCTCACCCTTTTTATTTTTTATTTTGAGACAGGTTCTCACTAAATTGCCCAGGCTGGCCTTGAACTTGAGATCCTCCTGCCTCAGCCTCCCAAGTTCCTGAGATTATAGGCATGTGTCACTGTATCCCACTCTTTGCTTTTTAGACTCTGAAAACATTCTGTAATTTTTACTAGGCTTTCTTCTTGGGTACAAATTATGAAGGTTGTGTTGTGTCCATCTTTCATCCATCCATCCATCCAGCCATGGATTCACAAATAATGATTGATTACTGATTATGTCTGACATAGTATTAGGTATCAAGACTAGAGAGGTCTGTTTTTAGTATCATCTAATCTACTAAAGCAGATAGAAAAGTAAGTAACATGCATACATACACAATAAAGGGGTGCTCAACTGGATGGTAATGTGAACAGTTCACAAAGGATATGATCCCTATGAAGGGTTTGAAGGCCGCACAATTCACCAGCCAGTCAAGGAAATAAAAGCAGATTGTCTAGGCAATCTAGGAAAAAACTGGAGGGGTTAAAGTATAAAGTCCAGTGAGGAGAGTGTGGTAGGACATTAGCAGGTAGGAAGAGTAAGAATGGATGGTCTCCATGCCAAGTTAAAGGGAAGGATTTTATTGTGTCTGCCCTTTCCAACACCACAGTTCTCCATAATTCCACCTCCTTCATCTTCCAATCAAGAAAGCAGAGTGAGACTGAGAGTGTAGCTCAGTGATAGAGCACTTGCCTACCATGTGCAGGGTCCTGGGTTCAACCTGTATACCACCCCCGCAACACACACAAAGAAAGCAGAGGATTGAGTTTCTTGTAAAACGCACACACACACACCCACAAATAAAAATTTGAAAATAATAATAATTAAGCAGAGTAGTAATGCAAATATGTGACAATATATGATTACATCTTACTAGTTATTATAATAAATGCAATATGGAGTTACTGAAGGTTTTAAAGGAGTAAGTATTGAACTGTCTGATTTAGGCTTATTTCAAAATGAAAGGTAATACAGAGTTCAGTCAAGAAGAGAATAAAATTAAAGACAAAGCAATTTCTAAGAGTCATTGATGGGGCTGGGTATGTGCTAAGTGAGATCCTAAGTGAAATTTGATTGCTAGCACTGGAACAAAGGGGGGGAAAAAAGAATAATGCTACTAATCCAGACGAGGAGTTACGATGGCATTATGGCAGATATCAGCAGTTTGTTTACCTGACTCTCATTCCACCCCTGTCTATCATGCAGGAGCTGAATAGTTACAATTATACTTCTCATGGTTCCCTTGCCCTGTGGTTAAGGACTTTACTGAGGTTCTGCCACATCAATAGATTCACATAAGGCTTTGAAACTGGGGAGGAGCTCAGTGCACCGTGGGCAGCATGGATTGGGAAGGATCATGAACCTGCAGCTCTGCCTTCTGGTTTGGGTTTGCCTGATGGTGGCAGAAGAGCCGATTGTTCTGGATCTTTTTAATTCTTTTTTAACTTTTTTGGGTTTTGCATACTGTGGTGTTTTTCCAACACTGAGCTACCTCCCTAACCTTGACGTTCATCAGTCCTGGGTGGCCCAGTTGTGAGTGCAATTTGCGCTCCATTCTACTTTGTCCAGGACTGTCAGCTTTAGCCCTGAAATTCCCACATTTTGAGAACAGCTCCTGCTCAGGTCACTGGGACTGTTAATCACTTTATAAAATTGCAGTCATTCCTAAAGTCTCAGCCGTAGTCCATTCCATCAGTCCTCCCTACAACTCTGAGTGACCTGTCTTAATACTGGACCCTTACTTAAGAAACAAAAACACTAGATTTCTTTTTTGCAGCAGCTAAGGACTTGGAGGAAGACAGCCATGAGCAAGGGCCTTGGGGGTGGAGTGGAGAACTGAGAACACCCAGAGCTGAATTAGAAGGACAGGGCCATTCATTGGTGAGGGGACTTGGAAAGGAGGATATAAAGGCTGATTCCAGGTTCCTGGATCTGCAAACAGGTGAGCGACAGTGAACTTTGCTTGTGGATAACCACATCCACAATTCATGGATGACGTAGGATGAACTCAAGGAAGCAGTGAGGGCCACAGACTTGACTTTCTGCTACCTTTCTCCCCAGCTCTGCCTCACTTGACCCCTCTGAAGGGGGAGGGATCCCACTCCCCCTTCCTATGCTTCCACCATCCCACACTTACTCCCTACTGCCGAATCTCACTCTTGCCCTTTGGCCTTCAGGCACGTGGGCCTTGAATGAATAGCCCTTCCCTTTAGCTGGGAAAAGCAGGTCCCCAAAGAAACCTTTAGGGGCCTTTCCCAAACCTGGCGCACTTGTCCCACTTCTGCTTCTCAGTAACACCCAGCTGTTTTCGTAGCACAGCAGTTAATCCTACTTCCTGCAATTGTTTATTGTGTCCCTTATGTTTAACTGCAGTCTATGACAGGGGCGGGTGGGGGGATGCATGTCTCACTCACTGATAATCTCCAGTAACTCACATTGTACTGGGCAAATGGTAGGCATTCAAACATTATTTGATAAAGGAAATCACCAACTCGAAGGAAACCATAGTGATTGTCTAATGTGGGTACACATTAGAATTACTATGATGCTTTTAAAAGTACAGGTGTCCAGGAGCTACCTAGAAGCACTGGAGACAGGCCTGGTTGCCTTTATTTTTTGAAAGAGCCATGGGTGATTCTGTTGGGTAGGCAGGGAGGAAATCCATTATTGTGAGAGTGGAGAACTATGAACGGCAAGAACTGGAGAATATCTGCATTTAAGAGAACAGGACGGAAAAATGACACCAAGACTGATAGAAGGTGTCAGAAGTAGGAGAGAAAGACCATAGCATGCTGTGGAGGAAGGGGGAATTTCAGGAGGGAACAGTGCTGTAACTGGGGATGGCCAGTCCTGCAGGAAAGTCAGAGAGGTGGGAGTGTCAGTGAAGATGCATTTTGGAGTCTCTGGGAATCTTACTCAGCCACCCACTCAGGGTCAGAGGAAGGACTAGAAACCAGAATGTAACACTGAAGAATAAAAGAAAATGGATTAATAAAGATGACAGTCAGGGGCTGGGGATGTGGCTCAAGCGGTAGTGCGCTTGCCTGGCATGCATGCGGCCCGGGTTCGATCCTCAGCACCACATACCAACAAAGATGTCGTATCCGCCAAAAACTGAAAAATAAATATTGAATCTCTCTCTCTCTCTCTCTCTCTCTCTCTCTCTCTCTCTCTCTCAAAATAAATAAACAAACAAACAAACAAACAAACAAATAAATAAAGATGACAGTCAGGGATGCGAGTATGGCTCAGTGGAGAGCATCTGCCTAGCATGTGAGAGGCCCTTGGTTCAATCCCTGACACCACAAAAACAAATAAATAAATTTTTGCTGTTACTGTGCTATTTAGATAAACATTGTTAATGTGGTGTGGGGCATTATTTTTTTGCTTTCTGTAGTACCAGGGATTGAACTCAGCGATGTTCTACCACTGAGCTACATCCCAGCCTTTTTCATATGTATTTTTTTAACAAAGGAAGAGTTCTTCTCCAAACAGCCTCAGAAAGCATACCATTTCACCTCACTTAGGGTGATTCCTGAATGCCTCCGTGTTAGATGAAAGAATGTGGTATGAAAGGTTTACGTATTGCAGCATTTCCCCAAAGGCAGGAATGTACTATGGCAAATAGTTCACAAACGGAAACTGAACAGATCCAACTAAAGCAAGCAGGGACTGTGGAGAGTCCAATCAAAAAAAAAAAAAAGTTTTCTCAATATTGCCTAAACCTCCTTAAAAACACAAAATATTCAGAAACCACCTCTTTTGATCCACCCATAGTGTTTGACCTTCCTGGTTTTCAGGTTGGATGATAGACATATAGACATGGTGTTAGAGATGAATAAGAGTGGGAATTGGACCATATTTCATCGTTGGTTTTCGTGTGCACGGGATCTGTAGAGGCCATTGGAATTGCTCTTCTGCATCCCAGATGTATTTAGCCTTTGGTCAGTAAGACCAGCAATTTCACCCTTGGTTTTCTTTGGATACAGAGTCTACCTTCATTACTATTCGTCTCTAGATTTTCCAGTGAGAGATGCTATTTTTGAAATGATTACGAGCCCTTAGCTGTTTCTCCTGCTTCCTTCCCTTCTTGGCTGACTCAGAATGGAGTACAAAGTTAGCCAGGTGCCATGTCTGATCACGGCCATATTCCTCAGGGGAAAAAATGGCAATATTTTTAAGCCTGGCCATCTCAGGTCTCCTCTATTTCATCAGGCCTTATGACTTAAAGCACCCTCCTTTGGTCTTGCATGCACAGGCAGACTCTAGGTACGGACCTTTACAGTCCCCAATCCACAACCTCTACTAAGGTTGGCACTTGGCAATCATAAATAATGTGGGTCTTCTCGATGATGGTGCCTGATTTTGCTCAGGAATATTTACATGCTAGGAAGAAAAACCAGCAAAATGACCCAATGGTGTTCAAGGCCACTCACTCTCTTGGTCTATAAAACAACATGTTTAATTTCCAGTGCCTAAGAGAAGAAAAGCAAACTGAGAGTCCCACTTCAGGCTGCCCAGCATTTCCTGAGAGATTTCTTCTGCTCACAGATGCATTCTGGGCGGGCCAATTAATCTGGGCGACGTGCCCCAACGTGGGCCATGTGCTGCCTGACATCAATAACAGCATGACATATATCTGCACCCTGTACCCACTTAGTTTGTCCCTGGCTGGAATACATGACCTTTTCTTTGTGCTATTATCATCATATCCTGTCTAGACTGAAAGCAGCCTCAGAGCTCCCTTCATATTCAGTGAGCTGAAATCCAAAAGGCCAGTCTGCCCAAAGCTGCCCACGTGGGGGACACTGGTGGGTCCCCTCAGCTTCTCTCATTTAAAATGGGAGAGATGGAGGGAAGGCCCTGGAAGCCTCTTCCAAGTGGAAAAATCCATTTAAGAGT
The DNA here is from genome assembly GCF_052094955.1 of Ictidomys tridecemlineatus. Lineage (NCBI taxonomy): Eukaryota > Metazoa > Chordata > Mammalia > Rodentia > Sciuridae > Ictidomys > Ictidomys tridecemlineatus. The sequence goes on from NC_135484.1 coordinate 17,559,453, forward strand.
AAAACTTGACTTCACATTGCAAACATTGTGACCAGACTCCAGTAACACTATATTTTAAGTAAATCATTTGGGAAAATAATGAAAGTTTTAAATCGAGCAAGGCAGAAGTAATGTTTGGGCGATGTTTTGATTCCATTTTGAAAACACTGGTGCTCCAGGAAGTGAATGAACAAAAGGATCACTGTATCCTCAGGGCTGAGAAGGGGGAAACCCTCCTGGTCCTCAGTGTGGAGATTCAGGGTGGCTGAATGCTCAGGCGGGTGGCAGGCCAGGCTGAGCTTTGGGAATCTGAGAGGCAAGAACATCTCAGAACTAAGGTAAGAAAACCTCTTCAATTAAAAAAAAGTTTGAATTAATCTGAAACTGATCAGCTGATGGGGTTATTTGCATCAGTTAAAAATACTGCTCTCAGCTGGCTCCGTGGTGCACACCTGTAATCCCAGTGGCTTGGGAGGCTGAGGCAGGAAGATGAAGAGTTCAAAGCCAGCCTCAGCAAAAGCAAGGTGCTAAGCAACTCAGTGAGGCCTTGTCTCTAAATAAAATATAAAAATTGGGCTGGGGATGTGGCTTAGTGATTGAGTTCAATCCCTGGTACTAAAAATAAAAATTATTAAAAAAAATATTGTCTTAATTGAAGGATTCATCAAAGAAGTCTGAGGTCTTGGTTGAGCACAAGGGCTTTGGTTTCAGACAGACCAAGTTCAGCTCCCAGGAAGTTACCCTCCAAGGTTTACTTTCCTGTTATAAAATGGGGTGAGTGAGGGAGTCTATGACATAGTGTTGATATGAAGAATAAACAAGGTCATTTGCAAAAATATAGTACTGTGAGTGGCACATAGTAAGTGATTGATGAAAATATATTAGTTACTTTTTATTATTATGTGGAACAAACAATATAATATCCATGTGGCAGAAAAAGAGTACCATTCAATAAGTTATCAGAGTGGTTATTAAAATTTTTGGTTCTATTTAATATCAATGATAAATAGTAGTAGTTCACTTAATTTCTTAAATGTTTGCAGACCATTAACTACCTTTAAAAAATTATTTGGGGGCTGAGGCCGTGGTTTAGTGGCAATGTTTTCCTCACAGACATGATGTCCTAGGTGTGATCCCCAGAAACATAAAAAAAGAAAGAATTTATACTACTTTTCACTGATAGACTGGGTACTTATAAAAGCCAACGTTATTCTGTGTCCACCTTCTATTTCTTGCCCCCCCCTTTTGAATTAAACAACCCAGTAATGATGTTGGGTAGAGAAGAGAGAAAGAAAATAGAAAGGACACCTATTTTCAAACTTTTGTTCAAAGAATTAAAATGAAAACGTGTCAATTATAGGAAAATGACCATGAAGGTCTTACAAATAACCCCTAGACTCAGGCACGAGATATAATACACTCAGCAGGCTCAGTCAATTCCTCATTACCATATAAATTGTTTTCAAGATTGATTTAATAGGATGTGATTAATAATTGGGACTTTTCTTCTTGGGATCTGAATGATGGGAGAGAACCCAATGTATATGTTTAAAAGACCATTCCTAAATTCACCAAGTATTTTTGTTCTGCTTTGTATAAATACAAGTATAGTAATTATTGTGCTGAGTCCTTTTAGATGCCAAGCGAGGAAGAATGTGACTTGGAGCCTGCATCTCCTCACCACATGGCTGCTAAGAGGAGAACTGCAAAAAATTATGGCTGTTCAGGGCTAGGACTCCTGCCTGCTTGCTTGGGGTCTTTGTCTGGGAACACTTAATAGGCTGTAGGGTTGCTGGGGCTGCTTCCCAGTCCTTCTCGCTTCCTCTTTGGACCATTTATTTATGTATTTATTTGGTGCCAGTGATTGAACTCAAGGGCACTTAACCATTGAGCCACATTCCCAGCCCTTAATGAAAATTATTTTATTCTGAGACAGGGTCTCACTAGCCTCACTAAGTTGCTGAGGCTGGGTTCGAACCTGTGATCTTCCTGCCTCAGCCGGGAGCCACTGGGATTACAGGCATGTGCCACCATGCCCGGCTCTGGATCATTTCTAAGAAGCCCAAGCTTGTCTCTGGTGTAAATTCAATGCAACCTGAGTCGCTTACGGAAAACTGGACAGGAAAGCACTGAGCTTCTGCTGAAGGTAATTTTCAGAGGAACAAGGTTTCCTTGTAGATGTTTTTCCAAAATTCAGAGCCGTGCTAGTGGGAGGGAAGGGTTAGCAAGTTAAGGGAAATAGAACCTCAATTCTCTGCCACCAGGAGCAGGTAGCAGTTTCTTATTCTATTGCCCTAAACCAGTCATACAGTCGCACGTGCCACAGCCTCCAAGGCCCTTGTCAATTAGAAATAGCATTAAAATGACATCCCATCTGCTCTACAAATGTCAATGAGCTCGTGCCACCTGTTGAGGGCTTGCAGGGCCAGTGGAAGGGTAAAGAGTCTTGACACAGGTTTGTATATTTATACAAACAAAGAGCCACTTGATTCAGTGTTCTCCATGAGCCACCACCACCCTCTCTTCCCCTTCTTTGCCAGAAATCCTTTGAATAGTTTTGCAGTGGTATTTTGTAACCAGAAGAGTATTAGTTGTATTTAAATACCATGCCCCGGGAATCACAGGACCTTGAAAATTATGCAACGTATTTCAACTAGTAGAAAAACTAATTACTCTCAGTCCTCAAAACCACGAAGGAAAATTGCAACCCAGAGGGTTTCGGTTGGAGCTAAAATGAATTTTGCAGGGTGAAGACTAAGACACTGGAGTGGGAAGAGAGGGGATTCTGAACATTCTTCCCCCAAGATCTGGACATTAGCACAGCAAGTTAGAATCAGGATGTCCCATCTGCGAGCCTCCGTCCCAGCCTCTCCCCCTCCTGCACCATCTAAGCGCAGCTTTGAGGTTTGGCTCAATTGGCCTCCCCTTCCTTTGCGCCATGTCCCGTGACCTGTTGTTCTGTGTTTTGCTGTTTTTCACGGGTGGTTGTGGGGGTGTTCATGTCATTTGGTAAGTTTCTTCCCTCAATCACTACGTGTCCTTTTGGGTTTTTCCTACTGACACTGCTACCTGTCCTTCAACACACAGATGCCACCTCCCCTGGGAAGATTTTTTTTGAACAGGGTCTCCCCACTCTCCTCCTCTTTGTCTCCCTCCTCCCCTTCCACCTCCTTCTCTACTCCATGCTCCCCTTTCTCAGAGCAGCATCTAAATCCACCCTCAGCACAATCACTCTGAATTCAAGTTGCTAGTTTGCCTCATGGTCTCTTAGACTGGGAGCTGTCAGAGTGCAGGAACTACAGTGGGTTTTGGTTTTTCCCCTGTTATTCTTAATGCCTTGCACAATGCCTGAACTTTAAAGAGTCTCGATAAATAGCAATACTAGCAGTCAACAATCTCAGAGCTCTGCCCTCAGCAGGTTCAGAACAGAACCTGACTCCTGAGGGTCAGGGGCCACTGACATCACGAGGCAAGGGCAGAGTGCAAGCTTGGAGGCTCTGAGTTGATGGTTAATAGATTGTTCCTAATTTTACTTCGTGCATTTTGTCATTTAATTCTCAGAACAGGTTTTTATGCAGTGCTATCTGCCTACCTTCCTTCCTTGGCCTCCTGAGTCGCTGGGATAGAAGTGTGCATCACTACTCCTGACTTTTTTCTCAATTGAGAAAGGAAGGTTAGAAATCTTGTGCCATGTTCATTTATTCAACTCTATAAGAGCAGAGCTTTTCAGAATCATCTTTCTGGATTTTGATGACAACTAAGCACATTCTATGGTAATACTTCTTTTTCTTCCAAATCTGGTTTGTGGAGGTACAATTTACACACTGGAAAACCCACACTCCTTACCGTACGTTGTTATGAGTTTTACAGTCATGTAACCAGCACCACGGTTAAGACGTAGACAATCCCATCACCCCACAAAATCTCCTCATGCTCTTTAGTGGTGAGCCCTCCTCTCACCTCCAAGCTTGGAAGAACACTGATCTGATTTCTGGTTTTACCCTTCTGCCTTCTTCAAAACATCATGTGCATGAAATCACAGCCTTTTAAGTCTGGATTCTTTCACTAGCCCGAAGCATCTGAGATCCCATTCAGGTTGCTGAATGTTCCAGTAGCTTGTTCTTTTTGACTTCTGTGTAGTATTCACTGTATGAGCCCAGCACAGTTCATCCATTCACCAGTTGGGAGCATGTTGGGATATCTTCCAGTTTTTGTTGATTATGAACAAAGCCACTGTAAACTTTCACGGGTAGATTTTGTGTGATCATAGGTTTTTATTTCACCTTGGAGTGGGATTGGGAGGTTGTAGAGTAAGTGCATATGTCTATTTAATTTTACAGGCAACCATCAAACTGTTTTCTGCAGTGATTGCACCATTTTGCATTCCAATTTCCTTTACTCTACATCCTTGCTAGCACTTGGAATTGAGGCTGGGGGGACAAAAAGACAGTGTAGGTCAGAAATGATTGGGTCAGAAAGATGGGGGCTAATTCAGGAAGAAATGAAATGCTAAAATCTTCAAAGCCTTTGCTTTTCCTCCTCCACCAAGGATACCTGCCTCCAGGAAATTGTTCTTCCCTGCAGGGAGTTGTAGGAGGCAGACCTGGAAGGCTTCTTTCTCAACTTTGGCCCCTTTTGGCCACTAGTCGTGTAGGCAGGATGGGGGGAGGACAGGCCATGAGAACATAGGAATTCTGAAATGTATAAAAGGGGCAGGAAATCCCCACTGGACACCCAGCTCTGGGGCCCTTCTCTGCAGAGAAGTCTATCTCAGTTCTATCCTTTAAATAAAACTTGCTTTCTAGGCTTGCCCCAGCATTTCTCAGGTATTCAATCATCAATATCTGGGGAATCAGGACTTGGCCCTGATTGATTCTCATTACCAGCATCAGCATCATCTGTTTTTGTTTGTTTTGAACCTGTGTTTGTCTGCTTTCTGTTGCTGTGACAAAATACTTGAGATAACAACTTAAAAGGAGGAAAGATTTATTATGGTTCATGGGTTCAAAGGTTCTAATCCATGGTCTCTTGGCCCTGTTGCTTTGATCCTGTAGCAAGGCAGAAAATCATGGTGGGGAGTATGTGGTGGAATAAAACTGCCCATCTAGAGGGGACCAGGAAGCAGAGGGGGAGGGGTAGGATTTCATGGTCCCTTCAAGGGCATGCTTCTAGTTATCTATCTTCCTTTCTCCAGGCTGCAAGTTTTAAAGCTTTTACCACCTTCCACTAGTGCCACAAGCTGGCAAATAAGCCTTTATACATGACCTTTGGGGGGCAATCGACATCCAAACCAGAAAAAAGTCTTTTTAATACTTAGTGTGATTTTTTTTTTTATACCAGGGATTGAACTCAGGGGCTCTCGACCACTGAGCCACATCCCCAGCCCTATTTTGTATTTTATTTAGAGACAGAGTCTCACTGATTTGCTTAGTTCCTTGCTTTTGCTGAGGCTGGCTTTGAACTCGCGATTCTCTTGTCTCAGCCTGTGGAACCACTGGGATTACAGGCATGCGCCACTGCCCTTAATGTGATTTTAATTTACATTTCCCAAATGACTAATGAAGGTCTTGCCTAGACTGATACTGAACTTGCAATTCTCCTGCCTCAGACTCCCAAGTAGCTGGGATTACAGGTGCGCACCACCTCACCCAGCTCTGTTTAACTTTTAACTCATTTTAAAAATTGTGCTTTTTAAATTATCAAGTTTTGAGACATCTGAATACAGAATTTGGTACAAGTCCCTTATCAGATTTGTGCTTGGCATATATTTTATTTCGGTCTGTGATTGTCTTTTCATTTTCTAGTCTTTTGAGGAGAATTTTCAATTTTGATGAAGTCCATTTTTCTTTTACGGATCACATTTTGTTGTTGTAGTTAGGGAAAGCAAACTCACAAAGGTTTTCTCCTGTGCTTTCTTCTAGAAAAATTTTCTAGCTAAGTATTCCATTTTGGTCTGTGATCTCTCTCTGTCTCTGTCTCTCTCTCCCTCTCCCTTCTAGGACCCAAGGAGGCTCTACCTCTGAGCTACATTCGAGTCTTTTTAAAAAATTATTTTGAGACAAGGTCTTGCTCATCTGCTGAGGTTGCCTGGAGCTTGCAATACTGCTGCCTCTGTCCACCAGGTCCCTGAGATCACAGACATGTGCCACCCTGCTCAGGTGTGATCTCTTTCAAAATTTGTGTACGGTAGGATGTGAGTTTTGTTTTCCGACATGTGGATGTCTGGTTCTACAAGTTTGTTAAAGTTGAAGCTCAGATTTGAACTCAGGTTTTTCTGACTCTAGAGGCCACGTTCTTACCATGTACTTTGGTTACTTTGTTGCATTTTTGATGCTCTACTAGATTCTTAGCTCCTTGACATACTTCCCTCCATGCCCATAGCATCATTCCTTGAACATAACATGCCTTCACTGGACATCCCTGGTTTGACCGTGATGGTACCTCATCTAGAGTTCTGATCCTCCCAGCAGCCAGGCAGAGGTCCAAACCTTAAGCTTTTGAGTACAGGGATAGAGGAACTAGCACTGTGACAAGATGGCATGAGGCTCAGTCTACCAATGGCATGAGGAAATTGGCATTTCCTATGACCACATTCCTGCCTGAGATTCGGGCTCTTACAGCATTTGCCATTCTGTTCTAATCAGTGGGCAGGATCAGCTCAAGAGCAATTTGGGGCTAGATGTGGGTGGATGTGGGAAATACGTAACACACCAGTATAACAGAGATTAACTGAGGTCTTGACTCTGGAGGAAACAAGCTGGTGTGGGCAAGCCCTGTGCATGACCTTAGCTCCATGGATTTATAAGCAAAGGCCTTTCCGTAACTCACAGAGGGCAAAGCCAGACGACCAGTGCTTAGCCTTTGTCACTGAAAAGGCAAGAGGCCTTGCAAAGCCCATTTTAAAGGACAGTGGCATTTATACCCTGCTATGGTTTGGATAAGTGTCCCCCAGAGTTCCACTTGTTAAAGGTTTGGTCCCAGTCTGTGGTGCTATTAGGAGGTGGAGGAACCTGTAAGGGGTGGAGCCTGGTGGGATGTCTTCAGGTCACTAAGGGCTTGCCCTCACAGGGATTCTGGGCCCTGATCTCTTCCTCTTCCTCTCTCCTTTGCTCCTGGCCATGAGGTGAATGGTTTTGTTGCATGTGCTCCCCGCCATGATGCGCTGCTTTGCCACAGGACTAAAAGTGATGGGGCCAATCAATCAAGGATTGGAACCTTTATTGTGATCCAAAATAAACTTTTCCTCTTGATAGTTCGTTTATCTCAGGTATTTGGTATAGTGGTGGAAAACTGACGGACACATGTCCCAGCACTCATTTTGGATGGTACTAACCTTCAGCTCTCTTCCAATGTTTCGTATTCTCTTTTTCCCAAGGAAACATGACTACAAGTGCCAAATAATTTCTGACAGGGATGCTTAAAAAAGAGAGAGTATTACTGACCAAAAAAAAAAAAAAGAAGAATTCCATTTCCAGACAGGATAAACTGATTGTAAGAAGAAAAGCAGAAAACTCTTAAGTTACCAAGTGTTAGATGAATGACTGATCTAATGCATGAAAAGTTTTTGATCCAGGGCTCATTACACAGCCAGTTCTTAGAAATGTCATATTGTTAGTTATTGTTACATTTTTATAAACATTTTTGTGGTAAAGTGTGATTATAAAATTTTATAAAGAGTGTAATCTACTTATACTCAGGCGTGCTTGCCCCCCCCACACAAACATATGTAAGACACCAGAAAAAGACATACGAAATATAAGGATATAGAGCTTAGGAACCCAGAGAAAAAAGATCCAGATGTAGCAAAGAAAGAGGTCAACAATAGCAAGAAGGCTATGGTTGGGTAGACGTTTTGCTTATCTCAGTGGCAAACTCTTCAGGCTGGTTCTATTCCACTTTTTCGATTCCATTATGATAGAACTCATTCTGTGACCTGTCCTCTTCTGTGCCTCAGACATCTTGAACATTCTGGGCCAGTTATTTCAGGGCAAAAATAAAATAAAATGTTTGTTGCCTAAATATTAATGGCAAAGTCACCATGTCCCGAGCTAAAGGACCAATGAAACAAAATTCAAGTAACCAAATGATTCACTTTCCACCAAAATAAAATAAGGCCAAGTTAAAGTTAACTAAGAAGCTGAGCACAAACTGCAATAGCCTAAGTCCAAGAGCAGCACCAGGGAGGTGACAGGTCCTTCTGGTAGGGCTGGATTCCCAGCACAGACCATACATCATCTTTTGAAGCCTGAGATCAACAAAGGGTGGAAGAACAGTAAATACAATAGGAGGCATGAAGCTTTGGGAAGCCGTGGAGCCTGGTTCATAAATACCCTGTTCCAGGACAAGGCCATTATTTAATGGGTTTGGCAGCTCATTGTACTGTAAGCTCTTTTAGGGCAGGGCTCTGGTTTCCTCTCCAGTTGCCTATGAAGGTTGTGTTGATGATGTGGCAAGTGGCCAGTTCTCTGGGGCACTTAGTGATGACTAAGAGGAGCTGTTACCATATATGTTTAAAAATATCCAGGTCTGCTCATCCAACCCACATCTACTAGAGCATATTGTGTGAAATGATGCCATAGAGGGGCTAACCATCCTGTGGCCAGGAGGAAGTCCTCCCCATCCCTGGGTACAGCTGGGTTCTGAGATGCAGTGTGCAGATCACTTGTGATGCCTCTGAGTGAACTCAGACCAGCCCTAGGTCACCTTCGTTTGTACAGTGAAACAAAGCACTGAGGTAGGGGGATGGTAAGCACAGGACAAAGGCGACATGCATTAGTGATTTCCATCATTTAGCATTGTAGAAAACCCAAAGTAGAACATATTCCTTGCCCTTCCTTTGTATTCTAGACCAGTGATTCTCAGCCTTTGACCTCACCAGACTCTCTCAGAATTGATCTGGGTTGGGCCCGAGAATTTGCATTTCTAGCTAGTTCCCAGATAAAGCTGCTGCTGTAGGTTCAGGAGCCACCCCTTGAGAATCACTGCAGCAACCTTTGTTCAAATAATACACCCTACTTCTATGCCTTTGAACTTGACCCATCATAGAACTTCAGAATTCAGAATTCACTGGATGATTGTATAGTGTAAGAAAACAGTACAGGCAAAATGAACCATATTTCACTTACACAGAGGTCAGATTCTTGGCAACCTCAGCCATTTGGAACATACTCAGAAGTAAGAAAAAAAGGTCTTTAAGTTAGAATAAGGCTGTGTAAAAGTTACAGCACTCTTCAGGGGGGCAAAAGTGGGGAGTCCTTTTAGGTCTCTGTGTAAAATAAGCCAATGCACAAGGAACACCTAAGATATGCTGGTTGCAAGATGATGATAAAAGGAATTTGAAGGCATAAGCATCAGCATAATGATCTGCAGGCAAATTGTCAATATGATCCCGTAGTTAGCCCCTGGGGTCACAATTATCTTATAAGCAGAACACAATAATTGATTTTAACATACTAAGGCTTTTCTCATACAGCTCTCTCCCACTAGTGCCCCAGTTTCAAATAAAGAAAGAGTCAAATGGCCAATAAGGAACTCTACCTGAATGTGAGGGCATAAAAAGACTTAAGGCTCAGCTTGGGACACACAATAACCATAAGTTGGAAGAAGGGGCTGTGTGAGCCGCTGGGTGCCATGTTCTTCAGCTTCTTTCTCAGGAGGAAAAGTCAGAGGGGGAAAAGCAAGCTTGAGCCTTTCTCAATTCCAAGGGAGCCTGCCTGTGATTCTAAGGAGAGGGGGCTATAGAATGGAAAGAAAAGGCCTCTTTAATTAATCAGAGGAAGGGCTGTGAATTCTCGCAGAGAGGGACACCTCTCCTAACTCAGCAAGAACAAAGACTCCCTGGAGAACCTAGAGGGGGTTAAAAATGGCTGCTTTTGCAAGGGCCCAAAAGTACTGGGAGCAGAGAGCATCCCCAACAGCAGAGGAGGTGGCAGTAGATGCAGAAACGGAACAATCAAGGAGAGGCCTCTTGAGACCCACCTAGAGCCTGGAACCATGGGGCCTAGAGCCAATGACCTTGGTGGGTCAACCTTGTTCTGGCTCATCTCTACCTGTCCTTCATATCCATCTCTGCCTTCTCTGCCATCTGTCCCCCGAGGGACTGATGTCTATGGATGGTACTGTAATTTTCTGGTTCTCTGGCTTCCCTTGTGTTGGAACAGGAGAGCATTTATATCTATCCTTACCTGTGCCCCATAGCTAAGTTTTTGCTTTCTTCCTCTAAGGCCAGGGATCCGTAGAAAGCCCTCTTCCAGGATTCTTGATTTAACAATTGTTTCCTCTTAACTTTCCCTTCAGGCTTAGAGATGGCAATGATTCCTGATGTTGCTGTATCTGTGGTGCTTTGCCATCTTGGTCCTGTCATCCTGTCCTACCTCTATTAAAAAGGGCCCTCATTCAATTCTTGTCAAGCACTTTGAGTCTACCAGCTGTTGACTGCCTGGACCTTCATTGAAGTAGGGATCAAGGTAAAGCTTTCCATGATTGAGCAAGAGCTTTGAAGAGCTCGTGACTGTAAACTCAGGAACAAATGGAATTATAAACTTCATCAGAAACTATGCAGCAGTAGATAAGGGAAATAAAGGACTTGAGAAAATGAGCCTGAGCTGAGGAATCTTGATCAGAAAATGACTCTGGTACAAATAGGGGTTAAACAGGTGAATGAATACATTCTGAAGAAAGAGCCATTTAGGAGATGATTAGCATAGAACATTGGAGTAATTTTAATAAAGCTTTTCAGAAATCTTAAAATTTTAAATCTAGATCTTGAAATCATTCTGTTTCTAGATTCTTAAAGTACAGATTTGTTTATCGATCTGAGGTTTTTCTTCCTTTTAAATATAGGCACTAAATATAGGGCCTACATTGCCCTCTGAGTACTGCTTTAACTGCTTCTCATAAGTTTTAATATATTATATTGTTTATCTAATCTCAAAGCATTTTCCAATTTTCTTCTTTGATCTATTGGCTTTGATCTATTTGATCATTTATCTTCTTTGATCTATTGGCCATTTTAGAGTATGCTACTTAATTCTCCCATATTTGTGAATTTCCCTAATTTCTCTCTGTTAGTGATTTCTAATTTAATTCCACTATGGTCAGAAAACACACTGAGTCTTGCTTTATGATTTAGTGTATGGTATATCCCAGAGAATGTTCTTTACATGAATGTCTATTCTGAAGCCTGGTTTTTAATTTTTTTAAAATCAAGCTTATAGTACAGAAGTACCACTATTTTCTTATCTCCTTTATTTTATCCATGATCAAACTGGGAGAAGAATAATGGTTGGTCATTTGTGTCTTTCTGTCTGTCTGTCTGTATCTCTCTCCATCCATCTACTTGTTTGATTTCTGCAGCACAGAGAATGCTAATAAATTTGGTAATAGGGCAGCATGAAGTCATAGAAACTATATTGATCTAAGATTTCAAACTCAAATTCTCTGACACAAGTGCTGAGACAAATCCTTTGCAATTAGAAGGGTTAATTTATGATTCCAAAGTTCCCGTCTGATGTTAAAATGGCAGACATTTTACTTAATTCTTCTCTCACTTTGGTCATTTCTATTAACCAAGATTATAATAGTATTAGCTTCTTGGGGTCTTGTGAAAATTAAATAAACTTTTTGATTAAATTAGAAATGACATGAAAATTATTTAGCACAATGTTTGACCCATAAATAATCATTGAATGAATGTTAGTTGTTGTAAGATATAAAAAAATATAAAACTATTATTCCTAGTAAAGAAGAATTTTCCCAGCCCTTTTTCTGCCGTAAAGTAAAAGTTCAGAGAATAGTTTCATAAATAGTGCTTTAGGGTTTGTTGTTGTTGTTGTTTGTTTGCTTAGAGACAGTTTTGCTATGTTGCCCGGGATGACCTTGAATTGCTGGGCCCAAGGAATCTTGCTGGCTTAGCCTCCTGAGTAACTAGAACTACAAATAGAGGCCAATACACCCAGAGCTGCCTCAGGGAGTTTGCAACTGGCCTCTTGATTCCTTGTTCTAAGTGAAAAAACAGAATATCTTGCTTCTAAAAGATACAGATTTCATTTATTATTATTATTATTATTATTATGGTTTAAGTGATGGAACCAAGGACCTTACAGACTCTTGGTAAGTACTCTACCACTCGGAAACATCCCCAGTCCTTGTTTTATATTTTTATCTGGCCCCTTTTTAGGTCTCTTGCTAGACCACTTGGTGAGGATGTTATGGAGGAGTGTGAACATCTGATTGGGCCTAGGGAAGGATGCTGAGATGACCTTAACATCTCCCTGACCTTGAGCTTACGGAGGCAGACAACAGCAGCTAAGAATGAGCATTAGCATAATATCATCTCAGGAACCTGATCACATGAATGAGAAAAGAACATATTAATCAATTTATTTCTTGGAAGTGTATACAGGTTTTTGGTCTTTCATATTCAGTTTACTAAATCACTTCTGACAGCATGTTATGGTAATGCAGTCAGAGGAAAGAGTTAATTCATTTCCATGCAAAAGTAATTTACTACCTCTCAAGTGTAGGATAAGAGCTACAGCGTGGCTAACCTGATATCCATGCATCAATGGCAACAGGCCCTCGGAACTTAGTTTCATTTCCTCCCCAACACCTTGACAACATTCTCTGATCCTAAAAATATCCACTGAGTTGCGGGAAGCAGAGTGGATAGAAACCATGTAAATTTATTTTATTACCTTTGCAGAACTAGGGATGGACCCCAGGGGTGCTTTGCCACTGAGTTGCACCCTTAACCCTTTTTTAATTTGAGACAGGGTCTTGCGAAGTTGCTGAGATTGGTCTCAAACTTGCAAAACTTCTGCCTCAAGAATTGTTGGGATTACAAGCTTGTGCCACCATACCTGGCCTGACAAGTGTACATATGTCCATTATAATATGTCCATTACTCTGACTGAAGAATTGAGACTTTGTACCTGAAACTACCATCCTGAATTACTGTTTTGCTTCTTATTCCCTCCTAACTCAGTTTGACCTTTCACCCTAAAGTCTTTCAGGTATACAACTTCAGAGACCTTCTCAAAGGATTTAAATGATACCAGGATATACAATTCCTGTAGGATTCATAAATGCTGAAAAGTAAACATCAATCTCTGAAGTCATATGAAATGGAAATCTTTATAATTAGATTGCCCTGTACAATATTATTGAGTCTTTGGTACTTTGCTACAGTTTAAAGTTAACACATCCTCATAAAAACCATCCTCATAAAAGAGCACAGAGAAGTTCATTTTCTTCCCTCTGTTCAACAGCATCAGATGAAAAATGAGGGCTCAGTAGGTATTTTCAATGAATTGCCCTTTTTGAAACACAAACCATTTACACATAGTTTAAAATATTTTAAAATGCTAACCAAAATTTCTGTATATTTTACTTATGAATTACTTAAAGATATAACTCAAAAGAAACCTAATCTATTGCTTGTCTGACAGCAAACAATTAATATGTATATATTTACATAAAGGAGGAAACTACCCCATAAGAAATTATGATAAATTAGTTGCAAGAAGATTCCTTATATTTTTGTTTATTGCCTACTATTTCCTAAAAGGCATGTACTAGTTTTTTACTAAAGGGGGTGGTATTAACATGGATTCCTTAGTGCCAGGTAAAATAGAAATGATTTTTTTGTTATACATATATCCTAAATATTGTAATGGACATATGTACACTAAATGTTATTCAATTTCTTATTGAAAAAAAATTATTCATTGCAATTCAATTTTACTGGACATTTATGCTTTTTCTCTTCTAAGTTTTGACAAACTCAGCTAAAAATCAAGGATCATTGTTTTCATCTCAAATTGTGTCACTATCAAAGAAAGATGCTCAATACATGAGCTTATAACCAACCCTCTTTAGACACATGTCTTTAGAGTAAGGTATTTTACCATCATTTTTTCCTCAGAAAAATAAACAAACTAAGAGAGAAAATGTCTGCTCCGACGCCCTGGTGTGACTCTTCACAGGGTCCATCCTTTGTAGTTCTGAAGGTCAGAGGCTCCCTGGGGCCGTGGACACTGTGGCCCAGAGTTTTCCTCTTCCTCCTGAACTGAGTGAACAGTCTCTCAAATTACAGACCCTCCTTAGAGTACTCTTCCAGAAGTTTCTTTCCATTTCTGGGGGAACAGCCGATCCGTATGGAAATATTAGAAATTTTAAGAATGCAATAACAGAGATTCTTTTCTCTGAAATCCTGTGTTAATCAGCTTTGTGTCACTCACCAAATACCCCCAAAGAACAACTTAGAGGAGGAAAAGTTTATAGTGGGTTCACAGACCCCGAGGTTCAGCCCATGTCGGCAGACTCTGTGGCTCTGGGCCCTAGAGGAGGGCAGGTGGCCTGGCAAGGCAGAGGGAAGCTGCTCACCTCACAGCAGCTGGGAAGCAGAGGGAGAGCAGGAGAATCCAGGGACAAGATCAGTAACCCTCAAGGTCAGGTCCCTAGTGATCTGCTTCCTGGAGCCACACCCTACCTACCTATAGTTACCACCCTGCAAATGATTACTCCATCAACTGCATGGATCCCAGATTAGGGCGTAGCTCTCAGGACCGAATCCTTTCATCTCCGAACACTCCTGCAGGAACAGGGAGCTTCTGGGGGATTCCTTCTATCCAAACTGTAACACCCTTTTCCCCTCAAGTTAGCCGGAGCAGTGGCATCCACAGCTGCAGACCTCTGACTCTCACCTTTGCCTTCCCAGGCATGAAAGTGTGCCTTCTGTATTTCCCTGCTCTCCCTATGTCCTTTAAGCAAGAGGAGACCATGAGAGAGAGCAGAGCAGCAAACTGCATCGTACTTTGTTGTCTTCCTGCAAGCTCCTCCTCATAAATGCTCCATGCCAGGAAATGGTGTCTGTTTTTCCCTGGCCCTGGTCTGCTTCCTCCAGCCACCAATGGATTTTGGATATGTGCCCTGTATGTGTAACACTCTGGATATATAGCCTGAAGGAGGCTGCAGGTCCCAACAGCCTGACAGTACAGCATTAAAAAAAAAATGTTGTTAGGTCAGTTGCTCAATCTTACAGAGCCTCAGTTTTCTCATCTATAAAATGGAACTATGAATAGCATGAAGCCCACAGACTTACATGAGATGCTGGTATAAAGCATGAGGGATATCATAAGTGCTATGTAGATGTTACTACTTTTATTTTATTTTTGGCACTGGGGATTGAACCCAGGGATGCTTGACAACTGAGCTACAACCCCAGACCTTTTTATTTTTATTTATTTTTTATTCTGTACTATTCCTCAGGACCTCCTATACAGCAGACCTTTTTATTTTTATTTTTTATTTTGAGACAGAGTCTCATTAAGTTGTTGAGGCTGCCCTTGAACCTGGATCCTCCTGCCTTAGCCTACCCAGTTGCTGGAATGACAGGTGTGTGCCACCATGCCCAACTTAAATGTTACTATTTTTAATATAAAAATAGACTTAGGAGTACACAAATATCCCATAGACATTGGTTTTTTAAGCAAGCATTCCCTCTTTAAAAATTTATGGATTTATTTAAGGATTTATGCTGGGCATGATGGTGCATACCTGTAATCCCAATCACTCATGAGGCTGAGATAGGAGGATACAAGGTTTGAGGCCAGCCTCAGGAACTGAGAGAGACCCTGTATCAAAATAATATATAAAAAGGCTGGGGTGTAGCTCAGTGGTAAAGCACCCCTGGGTTCAATCTCCTGTACCAAAAAAGTTAAGATAAAAGAAATTAACAAATATTTCCAGTAGGTTTTAATGGTAATGAACAAAGGCTTAATAAAAGTCAATACGTACAATAAGTGATATTAGAATATTATGAAAGTTCAAAAAATTTTTTGGAAGAACTTTAAACAATTGGCTTCCGGACATTTAGCATTGGAGACAAGAACTGACCTGTGATTGTCCCTCCATTCCCCTAGTGTGGAAGAAGAACACAGAATATTGGAACTGTCAGAATATTGGAAATTAGTGATTTCACCAAGGGGCTGGGTGTGACCGATACAGCAGTTGTCCCCACCCACCAGGTGAAGCCCTTCTGTCACCACAAGGCCCTCTCTGTGACAGGCTGTGAGGGAGCCAGGCATGCTGGGGACAATTCTGTACTATTCCTGGGGCCTCAGCACTTGTTCAGATAAGGGGACAGAGCTGTCCAGTGGTCTCCAGGGCTGCACTTCCATCTGCATGTACCACAGGCCACCAAGAAATGCTTCTCTGCCTATGGACCTGTTGACTCGCCAGAGTTCTACTTGCTGTTGTTTTTCTCTGCTTCTCCCTGAGAAGCAGCTAAGAACAGAAATCAGAATGTGGATTCTGCTCATCCAAGGAATAATGCATCTGTTCTGCTCAAATAAATGCCTTGATTGTTGACTTTTTTTTTTTTTTTTTTTTTTGCTTCAGCTCCTGCTTCTGAAGGAAAGTATCAGAATTTGGGGGGACAAAGCAAAAATTAGGGTGGGGGAGAAAAAAGCAGGGGTGGGGGAAGGAGGGAAGGAGAGAGAGAATGTGCGCATGTGCAACAGAGCTCCTTCCTCTGAGATCAACATGCCTCTGTAAAGAGCCTCCCACTCCATGGAGGTGGCAAAACAGGGGCCATTTACTGCCCAAACCACCCATAAAGAGGACATCCAGGAATGCTGGCACTCATTTCTTGCATTTTCCTGGGCCTTTGTTTAATCATCTGTAAAAAAAGTTGTGAAAGGCTCAATCTCAGACCTTTCACATCTAAAGTGCTATTGTGTATTTGATTGAGTTGTGGAACAGAAATTACCATGAGCAAAGTGAGGTCAACAATGTGGGGTGTGTGTGTGTGTGTGAGAGAGAGAGACAGACAGACAGACAGACAGACAGACAGACATGAGGGGTTAATTAGCATAAAGGACTTACTACCCGTCTGTGGCATTTTTCTTTGCCAATTTTTTGGGGGGTACCGGGAATGGAACCCAGGGGCACTTAACCACTGGGCTATATCCCCAGACCCCCATTTTTTTGTATTTTATTTAGAGACAGGGTCTTGCTAAGTTGCTTAGGGTCTCACTAAATTGCTGAGGCTGATCCTCCTGTCTCAGCCTCCCGATTTGCTGGGAACACAGGTATATGCCACTGTGCCTGGCTTTCTTTGCCTCTTTTGAAAGTGAGAACCAGAGTCTATGCATTGTATTTATCTATTGATTTGTGTTACTGAGGGATTGAACCTGGGACCTCCCACATGGCAGGCAACTGTTCTACCCCTGAGCTACACTTTCAACCTCTTTCTATTTTATTTTGCAACAGTGTCTCCCTAGCCTGGAACATGAGATCCTTCTGCCCCTGCCTCCTGAGTCTCTGTGATTATAGGGGTTCACCACTATGCCTGGAGACTCCATGGGTTTTAGCAAAATAGTTGCACCAAGGTGTTTTACCCCATTCTTTGAAAAAGGTCAATGTTAACATGGAGCACAGAGTGCTGAGGCTAGAAAACCCCACTGAGCTATTAAAATACTTCAGAAAAAAACATTGGCTCTTTTTCTCCATGTTTTATATTTTCCCCTATTCAGCAAGACATAAGGATGATGCAAAATTTCAAGACAATTATTGCTTCATCCTCTTTCCTCATTACAGATTATAGCTTAATATTTGATCACACATGCTAAGGTTCATAGCTCAACAGTGCCACTTATAAGGAAGGTGTTATTTAAAATATGGGGCAATAGTAATTGGGCATTAGTAATAAATGCAGTCCTTTCTGCGTGAGAGTAATAATAAAAATAACAGCAGCAACTATGTATCAAATATTTGATTCGTTCTAAGCAGGGCACTAAGTACACACTTTGCCAGTTGTGGCTTAATCTTTCTATATCCTGTTAAGAGAGAACCTATTACTGTCATACAATCTGGACCTCATTCTGGTGAGGCCCATCTCCCATCTCTACATAGACAGGTGCAGTAATTTGTTCAAGGTCTCAAAGCTTGTCTGTGTTCCCAATCGTTTTTGAATTCTGCCACTGGTCCCTGTTCTAAACCAATTTTGGTCTCTGCCATTGGTCAGGGTTCACTGATCCTGTGACAGATTCTTGGCTGTGAGGCCTCATTTAAATTCTCGTTTGCTTTCTCTTGTGGCCAACAACACATCTCCAAAGCCATTTGTGGACATGGAACTGTGCTTCTCTGCAAAATCTAAGAATACTACTCCAGAAATATGTGTGTGACCTGTGCCATGTGCACATCTTTGTATAGTCGGACCAGCCCAGGTGTGGCAGACACATAGACATGTCCTGCTTTTTCATGGACTGGATTCCCCCATTGCTCCTCTAGAACTGTGTCAAAGGCCCAATTGCAATTCACAGGCTTTTCCATGAATCAATTCAGCCATCCGAATTAGGCCAATGACTATTTCTCAGGTTTCTCTTGCTCCCTGATGAATGTTAATGCTTGCAGAGTGTATATGAATAACAAAAATTGCCCGAGTTCCCAAGGGACTAGAACCTTCACTTTTCCTCCTCCAAGGACAGCTGACGTGGTTGCTCTAAGATGAGGACTGTGTTCCAGTGTCATTAGCTGACAATCAGGGGCGCAGTGTTTTGCAAGTTTGGGGAAGGCTGTAGCTGATGGCTGTACCAGGATCTTAACTCACTGTACTTTGTGGTCAAGCTACCGGATGCTGCTATGCATACTTTAGAAAAATGTAGATCCTGGCGTCAGTAGTATAGATGAGGTTTCTCCAAGGCCCTGCAGGAGCTGGGAGGATCATGCTCAGTAGCATAGAGGAGGTTTCTCCTTGAAACTGGCTGGTGGAGTGAGCCCTTCTGGATTACTATCGATTATGGTAGACTAAATCCACTTCTCAAGACTACTGCTGATTCGGATAGACCTTTTAAAGCGTGGCATGGAACCCATGATCAATGGAATCCGCTACCACTTGCCTTTGTTGCTGTTCCCTGATGCTCAGGTGTGGGGGACAGGAGTGGATCGCCAAGGCTCAGCTCTGGCTTGAGTGACTGAGTTCCCATGAGACTCCATTTCTGAGCAGTGTCCCCTTCACAGCTCTTCCAGGGGCAGAGCCTTCCAAAAGCTACTTTTCGAGTTATAAAGCTCCACAGACCAGCACGTTTTTATAAGCATTGAAGGTGCCTAAAGGCTGACAGTTGCTAATATCTGTATTAATATCCATATCCCAAAGAAAATCCCATTTCTATGGAAGGTTCCATTAACCCATGTCCCAGGGAGAAGCAGGTGGAGGCCCTGGGCAGATGGGACCCCTAGGCAGCTGTGTTGCTCTTTGCTCATGGGTGATTGGCAGGCAAGCCCAGAGCTCATTGCAGACAGTGGTTTAAAATCTTTTAAAAAATGAATTGGATAACCATTCAAATTGAATGACTTGGCTCTATATCTACCTGAGGTATGCAATAAGACTGAACTGCGTTCCAGCAGCACAAGTCTATGAAAAGACCACCACAGGAGACACCTCTGGCCCCCTCTCCTCTCAAGCAACTGGAAGATACTTAAGCTCATTTCATAAAGTTAGTTCCTTCCTGTTCTTTAACTAGTGTTTTTTCCCCCTTTCCTTTGCCTGATTACTGTCACCACTATCAAAGATACTGCTCTATAGAGGGGAACTTAACCAAATTAATTTAAATACTAATGTATTTTTACTGGCTCTAAACATTTCTTCTTCTCCAAGTCTGAATTTTTCCTTGAACCTTCTCCCCCAAAGTCCCCCACCAAATGGCAACAACAAGAATAATAATTAGAATGAATACCTTGTGCCCTATGTTGTGGTTCTTATTCTTATCCCTTATTTGTGGCTTTCATTTGATTTTAAAGAACATTTCAATACTCTATGGATCGATTATCTTTTGCCTCTCATTAATCAGTCTTTCTCTTTGCTTAGCATTCCTAGAGAAAACCTAGCCCATCTCACCAGACCAGGGGAATGGTTCTCACAATTTGGAGGCACTGAGACTGGGCAGACTACAGGAAACCATTTCAATTACTTGTGTTAGAGATTGAACCTAGGAACATTCTGTCTCTGTGCTACATCCCTATACTTTTAAAATTTTTTAAAAATTTACAAATTTTGAGACAGGGTCTCACTAAGCTGCTCACACTGGCTTAGAACTTGTGATTCTTCTGCGCCAGCCTCCCGAGTAGCTGGGATTCTTTGGTATGTACCACTGTTCTCAGCGTGGGCATTTCTTTTTCTTTTTTCTTTTTTTTTTTTTTTTTTTTACCTATTAAAGTACCTTTATGTGGTTTAGACAATTAGTGGGAATTTGGGGCTCATAAACATAAGAGCAAACCACAATCTTCCTGGCACCACCGCTCAGACAGAATAAGATTGACTTTCGTCTCTCACAGACTGCATTCAAGCTTAATACCACAGGATAAAGCTGATATTCACTGCACAAAATGTTCATTATCCCATTTAGTCTTTACACCAATTCATGAGGTAGGAACGAAGGCTCCCATATCACAGATCTGGACACTGAGGCACAGAGAGGCCACGGGAAGGCAGGTCAGGTTTATTCTATTCCCAGTACTTTTCCCTACACCCCATGCTACCTCTTCTTTAACCTCTCACCATTTAGAAGCTATTCTTGATATTCCTTTTCAACTGCTTTTTCTTGAAGCAAGTATAGGCAAACTACTAAACACCTGGTTTTCACCATGTTCTAATTACCCAAAATATGGCAGTGATGCCTCCCTGAGATGCGGGTGCTACAGGCCAGTGCTATTTATTCATCAATCTGTGTTCCCTCATCTCTTCAAGCATAAATGCACATATATCACACACCTTGCCTAGAGTTGCAGGCAAATGGCCAATTTGTACGTATTGAAAGTAAACTGGGAAGCTAGAGCACACATGTATTTTGCTTTTAGATGCCATCAAATATAACCTAAGAGGTTAAATTAACCCGACAGATATTCAATGAAGTATATAATCATTGTTGTGTTGCACAAGGTGTAAATGGGAAGCAATCCACAGAAACGGCTGTAATTGGTGTGACTTTACATAGTCAAACCAAATTTTTAGGCTTTCTTTGTTAGTGTTGAGGATTCCAAAGTGGACAATGTCCCCTGACTCCATGTGCCATCATCACACACCAGCCCCGGGGTGTGTACTGTCCCCTTAGTAGTTACAGTTTCCTGTGCTCCCCTTCCCCCATCCCTAGTCTAAGATAGTTGCACTTGGGATCTGTCCATGATGCTTACACCTCTGAGCCCCAAACTCTAATCCTAAAAAGGTCCTAAGGCAGCTGTTGAAGCTCTGCTTTTCCCTCTTCTTGGATGCCCTGGATGCTGAAGGCTCAAAGTGAACAATCTCTGGGCTCCAACGTTGTGGAGGGAGTGGTCCTGGGGGTCAAGGGGAAAGAGGATGAAGCACAGCTTGAGGCAGGAGGCGGGTGGTTGGGCCCAGGTTTCTGGCTCAGAGTGGGATCTGCTTGTTGCAAGTAACCCTATCCTATTTGCTTAAATCAAGGGGAGTTTATTAGTTGCCAGAACTGGAATGTTGCTGGTGGATTCAAGTGCTTGAGATGATTTTGGGAATCTGCTTCTCTCTTTACTTGTTTATTTAATCTTCAGCAGACTTTTTTACATAGTGGGAAGATGGTCAACAGCAGTTCCTTGATTTAAATGGACCATCTTAGAAACTATGGAAAGCCAGCTCCTCTTTTCCAATAGTTCCAACAATATGCCTGAGATCAACCCTGGGTATTTGACATGGTTTGCCTGAATCTTCCCCAACTTTAGCAGAGAGGCCATAGGAATGTGAGGCTCTAGGGTATACGCCTGTCCCAGGGTAGCCCTTAGAGCTGGAGGTGCATTAAGTCTCTTGGGACCACACAGACTTGTGGGGAGGTTCCAACTAGGTAATAGTGAGCTACAAAAGGAATCAGGAATTTGAATGTTCCCAGAACAAAGAAATTATAAATGTTTGAGGTTATGGATATGCCAATTAACCTGCTCTGATCATTATACACTATATGTATTGAAATGTCATTCTGTACCTCATAGATATGTACAATTCTTATGTGTCAATTAAAAATCAAAATATATTATTAAAAAATCAGGAAGAGGGCTGGGTAGAGTGCTTGTCTCACATGCACAAAGCCCTGGGTTCAATTCCTAGCACCACAAAACAACAACAACAACAACAACAATAACAACAACAGGAAGAGAGAATACCATTCAAAAAGAATAGAAAAAAGAAATCCAGACAACTGAAGACAGAAGACAGAGACAAAGCTTCTCTGACTTTCCAAATTTGCCAACGTTGGCCCATATGACTGAACACAATAGGCACAAGATTCATCTTAGTGGAAATTACGTGTGTTTATCATTGATCTTTTTGCTTTTCAAGCTTCTTAGTTTATTGAATAGAAAACTTCAGTACTTAGCATTTATTCTTGTTTGAGGACCCTTCAGTAGTCTGAATAAAATCATGGTCAAGTTAGGTCATAGTTCTAGCTAGTGAGAATTCATGATAAAGTCTGCTACAAGAGAAATTCATTTGACTCTCAGCAATATCGGGACCTTGGACGTTCTTAATGCAGTTAAACTTTATTTTCTTTTGTGATGTAATCTACAATTTGCTAAACAGGACTTACAGTATCTTGAACTTTATTCCAAAAGAAAGAGAGAGAGAGAAGCATTTCAAGCAAAGATATTACTTGATGGCTAAGTTGCTGAAATTCAGGTTTATCTGCTACTGAAGACACACTGAAAATGGTATAGTGTGACCCCTCAGGATGACATCATCTTTTTTTTTTTTTTTTTTGGTACCAGAGATTGAACTCAGGGCTACTTGACCAGTGAGCCACATTCCCAGCCCTATCTTGTATTTTGTTTAGAGGCAGGGTGTCAATCAATTGCTTAGTTCCTCACTTTTGCTGAGGCTGGCTTTGAACTTGCGATCTTCCTGCCTTAGCATCACCAGCTGCTGGGATTACAGATGTGCATCACCATGCCTGGCTCAATGTGACATCATTTATTGCACACTGAATGGAAGAGCGCCTTGGGAAGTCAATCCTCATGGCTACCTGTCTCTTCAATGTGACCCCCATAGGTCTTACCACTTAAGATGTTCTGAAAATTTCCCACTGGGAGTCAGTAATATGAGGAAAAAAAAGTGATATAACTGTTTCAAATGTTTTTATAACATTTACTCTTCAATAGTAGTGTTCCAATGAACATGAACACGGGTCACAGAGTATTCTAAAAACATCAATAAGGAAAATTAATAAGGACAAATTTGTCCTAATCACCCTGCACTTTATAAAAAAAAAGTACTATTAATGTCACTTCTGGGTAATTTGGCTCTGTTATAACAAATAGAATCAAAGGAAAATGAATGGGTTTGGAGGGAATAATGTTCTGGCAAAGATGCATAAAGCAGGCATAGAGAAAAGATGTCTTTTATCTCTTTCATAAAATATACTGAAATCTGTAATAACTTCTTCATTAACTCCCAAGGCTTTTTGTTTGTTTGATAATTTCTATATTTATTTATTTATTTATTTATTTATTTATTTATTTATTTATTTATTTATTTATTTATTTTACGGTACTGGGATTGAACCCAGGGGCATCTACCATTGAGCTACAGCCCCAGCCTCTTTTTATTTTTTATTTTCAAACAATGTCTCATCAAGTTGCCCAGGCTGACCTTGAACTTGTGATCCTCCTTCTTCAGCTTGTGATACTCCTTCCCAGAGGAGTAGCTGGGATTACAGATGTGCACCACTGCCTCTGGCTAACTCCCAGTTATTAACTGGGAGAAGGAAGGAAACATTTTAGCATATATCTGGGAATTAAAAACTATAAAAGCTAAAAGGTATTGGTTATGTTCATATATAAAAACTAACGGTTTCCTGAACATTTCGACTTTCCTCACAGAATTCATGGCTTTTATTGTGTTCACACTTGCTGTGCAGCATGTGAATGCTGGCAGGATAGAAATGAAGTCACCGTCTATTATACATTAAATGAGCACCATCTACCCCCACCCCAGCATATAAAACTCAGTGCACTTGCTTTTAGGCCCCTACTTTTTAGATGTTCTCTGGGTCTGATGGCCTTATCAGTACCAGTCATCTATGTTTCTGAGGCTAATTGGTCTTAAAAAGAAAGCTTTTCCAAGGCCAAGGCTACCATTGGCTATGGTGAAGATCCCGATAGGGGCCTCTCCAGGCTAAGCCACCATGGTGACCTGGAGACAGACTCTGGTGGGATGGACCCTCTGTCTTAGCACTTCATTGCCTTTTACCCTAAAGTCAACAGGAGAGAGTGACAGCAAGAAAAATGAGGTTAGAGGCCTTGGAGACTATAAGTAAGGCATCTGAAATCAGGTAGGATTGGGTAGGGTCAGGGCTTTGCTCATGAACGGATTGGTGGCTTGTTTGTTCAAGGTGAGTCACCCCTGCCCCTCCCTGAGTCAACACCAGCAGCTCCCATCCTTTCCTCTTCTGGCTTGCTATCAACTCAAAGTAGAAAATGTTTTTCTACTTATGGATTTCCAGGTGATTCAGGCTGGGAATTGACTGAAACATCCCTTGAACTTAACCTTGTATTCTTTTATTTTTTTCATAGCAAAATTGTAGAGCTAAAATATTCTTGAAGTCAGGATGAGGTGATCCGGAGCACATATGTGGTAGATGAGATATAATGTAGAGGGAGAACTGTTTTAAGCCAAGACATCATTTCCTGTTTCATGCAAGGATGCATATTTAGTCTGATCCTTCCCTCCATTTATTTCTATATTTTTAAATTACATTGAAGTCTAAGGGTTTGACTTAAAAAGACATCTGTGTGCTTTAAGCCTCCGCTTTGGCGACAGATAGTTTCTGTGCCTGTGACAGTGTTGGGTATGTGATGTCTCCACTGTAGGGGACAGTAATGAGAGCTCATCTTACAGGTGAACCCCAGGGCCACTCTGTCACTTGCTCGGAATTTCTCCAAGTGATTGAAAAGCATACGTGACACACGCTCCCTTTTCAAAAATCAAGTTATAATTAAATCCAGGAAATCTCTGTGATGGCTGGAACCAGCAGGTTTTGAGTTTGATATTTGTTCTTGCAACAGCCAATAGCTATAGATTATGTGCTGCTGCCCCAGGCAGGACCAGTTAGGGTGATTATGAAATGTTTGTTCTGTCTGCTGTTTATTTTGTTTGGTGAAAATGAAAGCCAGCCAGTAAAGAGGACTTGCTTGGAATACAGATTTAAGCATTTTTCTTACAAAACTCAAACCCAACTTTTTCCAGTGAGGGCTAAGGTTAGTTCCATATTGTGCCAACAAATAAGAATCCATTGCTAAGCATTTAAGAATAGGTAAACACAAAGAGCTCGGGAGGGGGAGGCGTCTGGTGGGATGCCAGCTCAGAGCTCGGATTTAACAGCTTCATCAAAGGGAATGTGTTAAATGCTCATTAACTGAATTTACAAATGATTCCCAACTGGGAGGTGTTTCAGACAACAGAAGATTACACGCACACACACACACACACACACACACACACACACACACACATTACATGCATTCATGCACATAAAACAGAAAATGCAGTAACATTCTGTTTGGAAATCAAACCCAAGATTAAGTAATCTTAAGTACAGACATCCAAAGAGAGCACTGATAGAGATTTAATGTGGAATTAAGACAATTCAAGAACAGCAAGTTTCTATCTCTGGTAAAGGTTTTGGGGAGACTACAGGGAAGACTGTGGCAGAGGTGCCACAGGATGTGAAGAATCCCAGGGATCCTGGAAAAGATCTGAAATATACCCAGAAGAGAGAGTGTGGGTCACTGGGCAGCAGCAGAGGCGGAACCCTGATTGCAGAACACATGTTAGTAGCACATCACCAGATTCTAAAGATTTGTTATCAAAATCCTCAATCTTCCAAGGTTTCAGGAGCCACTGAGCCTGCCCACCATGTGGATCTCAATGGTAGAGGGAAGATCACACTGAATCTCTTGGCACTCCCATCACCGCCCTGTGTATCAACATGGGATTCTTACTGAAGGGTCCATGAATTGGCTTCAAGAAGGTCTCAAATTGTTTGATGCTCGGACACATTTTGTGTAGATGGACATGGGCATACATTGTAGAGAAAGAATATTCTTTAGGAAAGACAGTTTTAGAGATATTCCTGATTCACAAAAGTTAATAACCATCGACTATAACTAGATTATCACTGAAGTTCCTTCTAGGGCCAAACTTCAACCCTCACACATATAATAACCCCTTCAACCTATCACCTATATGAACAACCTGAGATTATGGTAATTCAGAAAGAAACTGAGTCACCTGCTCATCACAGGCCACCAAACTTATAATCCAGACATCTGCTACCTTAATTATGTGTGTGTGTTTGTATTGAAAACTGGTGGAGCTTCTTTGATCATCTGGTTAGGACATAGTACAAGTGAGTCCAAAGCTGCAGGGTTGACTGCTCAGACCATCACAGACTCAGCTGAAAAGTAAGAAAAGAGAGAAAACAATCTTCCACTGGAATTCCCAATGGGACATTGCTTAGACATCTTTTACATGCCTGTCTTGAAACCCAAAGAAAATTATGGAACAGAGGAACACATAGCCTCTCATTGCTTTTGAAATAACAGCAAGTATGACATCAATTTGTCCCCAGCAAAATCTTATAAAGAGTTGTCTGCTACCACCCTGTAAAATGGCTTTCCTTAGGCCCCAAACACTCAAAGGCTACACGGCAGGGTAATGCTTGATAGGGTGCTGGGTACTAGTCTTGGTTAACCTGTGGCACAACCACAGCAGTGAATGGCATTGATTCACCCTTGCTTTTTAGGGAAGAACGGGACTGCATGTGACCAGGGAACTTCCCTTAGGCCTCAGATGTCAGGATCAGAGGTTGCAGAGAGCCCCTCAGACCTGAGTCTTTTCTCTATCTTGTTACATGGCTCAAAAACTGTGCCTGATTCCTCTTCCGCTTTCTCTTTTCTTCCATCTTTCCTCCCTCTCTTCTTTCTTTTCTTTCATTCTTTTCTTTTTGCAGTGTTGGGGATCAAACCCAGGTGTCAAACATGCTAGGCAAGTGATCTACCACAGAGCCACATTCCTAGTCCCTCTTCTATTCTCTAAGAGAAAAACCTTATATCCTTGAAGTTTTGCTTCTTAAAAAAAAAAAAATCCCTGAGAATAAAAATTCTGAATAATGACTGCCTTTGGAGATGGAGGTGTGGGATGAGATAGGGGAGACATACAGAGTGACTTTCACCATACAGGTAATATGTTTCAAAGCTGGACAAGGGTATGCAGTGGTTGGTTTATTCATTTTATCTTAAAAGTCTGGTATTAAATATTAAACAAACTATTCAACAACCTGTCTAAAAAAAGATTTATTTAGCCTGAAATATGTTCATACCATTGGACTGAGTAGCTTTATTTCTGGGACTTTATTGAGAGGGAGTAATCTGAAATGAGGACAAAGATTTGTATGCCAAAATATCATCATAGCATTACTTCTTACCTAAAAAAAATTGAAATAATTTAAAAGTCCAACAAAGAAGGATAATTGGGCAAATTATGTTACTTCTGTGAGCTGGAACATTACACAGACTTCAAAAAAGATGCTTACAAAGAGTTTTTAGTGACATGAGGACATGCATTTGATAAAATTTTAAGTGGAAAATCAGGATATGAAATTATGCATAAAATAAGGTTTCAAAGCTCTGGAAAAGACTTTGAAAAGAAGCAGAAAGGAAATATGGCAAATAATGGATGTCTTTGGGTTCCACAATTATGGTCTTTTTGTTCTTCTAAGTTTTTTTTTTTTCTCCCCAGTGCTGGGGTCAAACCCAGGGCCTTGTGAATATGAGGCAAGAACTACTGAACTACACTACCATCTCCTTTAAGTTTTAATTTTTACACAAGAGAGCATTCACTGCTTTTATAAAATAAAAACATTTATTAAAAAATATTCTGCCTAATGGTTCTTATCATCACACATCTTCTGGTAGGTTCCTAAACTGGTGGCTAGGATGACTTTGGGCTCTTGGTGTGAAGTGGCTGATGCATTCTGGACCCCAGTAGGTCACGGATGGCCACTTGAGGGCTGCTGATCCCTCCTGGTACTTACTGCTCACCTCACATCTTAAAGATATAGATCCTGTCTCCCCAGACGGCTCATGTGTTTCCCCTATTACCCCATCTGAGGCACGAGGAGATATAGCCATGGTGAGCTCCTCGCTGGCTCAGGAGACCCAGGAGACATACATGCTTCTGACCAAGTGGGCAGCACGCTAGCTCTTCACTGGCCATGAGATGGCACTTTAAGAGGTTTTCTCATGCGTGTGCGGTGTGCATGCACACCACACACACACACACACACACACACACACACACACACACAGCCACCCTGCCTACATTTGGACCCCAGGAAGGAAGGCAAGTGGCAGGAGTCTGTGGCAGCTGTTTCAGGGCCCAGGTGGTGTCAGTCACAGCTGCGGGGGAGGCTGGGGAGGGGAGAGGAGGAGGAAGGAGCTGACCAGTAGCCATCTTTCCTTCTTCAGCTCCTCTTCCTCTTTGCTCAGGCCGCTCAGTCACACGGGGGGAAAGTATTTGACTAATTTAACCAGTGGCTGGTGTCTTAGGGTAATGAAACCCTGGCTCACTGCAAGCCCATGAGCAGCCTGCTGGGGCCAGCCGGGGTGAGACTGGCAAGCAGTTGCCGAGGGACCTCTCCTGGCCTCCACTAGGGTCCATGGGTGCTCTCCCTGCCCCGGGAAATCTCTGGATGCACCTCCTCCGGTGTCTTCTATGGCAGAGAGAGGAGCTGTTTAGAATTGGGGCTGCAGCCAGGTCTTGGAAACAAGGACAAATAAATGTGGGGCATGGGCTAGGCTTGGGCTGTAGATGGGAGAGGGGACATCCAGGCCTGACTCCCCCTCACAGTCTTGAACAAACATCTCTATTTGTGTGCGTATGTGTGTGTGTTTAAATATGTATACACACACACATATACACACTCACACACACACTTTATCATCATCACATTAGAAGAAGATTAATAAGCAACATTTAAAAAATATACTTTAGTTGTAGATGGACACAATACCTTTATTTTATTTGTTTATTTTTATGTGGTGCCGGGGATCAAACCCAGTGCCTCACGCATGCTAGGCAAGCACTCCACCACTGAGCCACAACCCCAGCCCATAAACAACATTCTTAGTAAGTCAAGCAGTGCTCAGGTATTATTCTCCTTCCTCTCCCATGGATATCATTCCCTACTCTACCCACTTTCCCTGATACAACTATTTTAATTCTTTAAATTTTTTGTTTATTTGCTTGCAGAACTGGGAATGGAGCCAGAGGGCACTTACCACCGAGTAACATTTCCCGCTCTTTTTATTTTATTTTGAGACAGGGTCTCACTAAATTGCTGAGGCTGACCTTGAACTTTCAATCCTCTTGCCTCAGCCTCCCAAGTAGCTGGACCACAGGCATGCACCACTACACCTGGCTATCAATTCAATTTTTTGGAAAGAATGGATGGTTGGGTGGATGAACATGATTTCATTTAATTCCCAGAGCAACCCAATTATAACTCTAATTACCCTTTTGTAAAAGGTTAAGAAACAAGTCACAGAAACCCCAGGACTTCATTTTCCAGGGGACTGTCTTTTCTAGAAAGCATTCTTTTTTCTACAATCTGAGAATTATTCATAATAATAACCCTTGCTAACCCATGTTGACAAAGGCCAACAAGAGAGCTGAGTTGGCCTGGCTGTGAGTCTAGAATTATCCAGCATTTACTCAACACAATATTATGGAGTGTTCATTGTTGCTAAGCACAAGGCTGGTAAAGTTTATATTCATTATATTCCTATTGTCACAAAAGCCCTGCCAGCCAGCTTCCTTAACAAGACCCCCCCAAAACACAAGAAATAAAACCCAGTCTCAACAGTGGGATACCACCAAATTAGAAGATCTGCTGCACAGAAAAGAAAATAATCAAGAGCCTCAAGAACGGGAGAGAATTTGCCAGCTCCTCCTCCAACAGGGGATTAATATCCAGAATACATAGAGAACTCAAAAAACTTGACACCAAACAACACAAAACCCAAACAAATAATCCAATCAATAAATGGGCAAAAGAGCTAAACAGAAACTTCTCAAAAAGAAGAAACACAAATGGCCAACAAATATATGAAAAAAATATTCAACGTCTCTAGCAGTCAGGGAAATATAAATCATAGCTACACTCAGATATCATCCTATTCCTCTCAGAATGACAATTATCAAGAATAAAAACAATAATAAATGCTGTCCAGGATGTGGAGGCTTGTACGTTGTTGGTGGGACTACAGACTACTTGCAACCACTTTGAAAAACAGTATGGAGATTTCTCAAAAAATAGGAATAGAACCATCATAGACTCAGCTATCCCACTCCCTGATATTTATTAAAAAGAACTAAAAATCAGCATCCTATAGTTACACAGCAATTTCAATGTTTCTAGAAACGAAATTTACAATAGCCAATTTATGAAACATGCCCAGATATCTGTAAATAGATGAATGGGTTGAGAAAATGTCATATATATAACACAATAGAGTTCTACTCAGCCATAAGGAAGAATAAAGTTATGGCATTTGATGGTAAATGTATGGAGCTGGAGAACATCATGCTAAGTGAAACAAGCCAGACTCAGAAATTCAAATGTTTTCTTTCATATGTGGAAGCTAAAGCAAAATAAATGAAAGAAGGAGGGAAGGATAGGACATCTTAGAGATAAAGGGAAGTTCAGTAATGTGGAAGAAGGAGATCAAGAAGCAGAGTGGAGGAATGGGGAGGTAATGCAGAATGAATTCTTTTAAAAAAATCATGTTATGTGAGAAGAAGATTACCACTAAATAGAGAAGAGAGGTGGGAAGGAAAAGGAGAGAGAAGGAGAATTGCACGGAAGATGGAAGGAGATCCTCATCATTATATAGAATACATGTATGATGTTGTGAGGAGGAAAAAAGAGAGTGTGTCACATTAGATTGGGTAGAGAGATGTGATGGGACGGGAGGGGAGTGGAAGGGGGGATAGGAAGGGCAGCAGAATAAAATAGACATTATTATTGCTGTATGTATATAGGTGACTACATGACCAATGTGATTCTGCAACCTGTACAATCAGAAAAATGAGAAATAATTTGATTCAAATGTATGAATTGTCAAGATCATTGTACTGTCATGTGTAGCTAATAAAAAATCATGTTATGTGCATATAAAAATATACCACAGGGAACTCACCATTATGTATATGTAAAAAGAATCAATAATAAATAGATGAGCAAAAGGAAGTTTAGCAGATTAGAGGAAGGAGAAAGGGAAGAAAACGGAAGGAAAAAGGAGGAGATAGTAAACTGAAATTGAATTCCATGCATGTATGATTTTGTTGAGATGAACCCAACTATTATGTTTAACTATAATGTCCTAACTGGAAAAAAAAAGGCCCTGCCAGGTGGACACCTGGCTTAAATCTAGCTTTTTAAACACCCATTTGCCCATTAGGGAGTCTGTTAACAATTGATCTCTATTTGAGGAGCTAAATTTCACTTTAGTGTCATATATTTTCTTGGAATTTGGCGGGGGGGGGGGGGGAGAGTTTAATGATGAAAAAAAAAAAGAAAGCATTCCACTAAAAGCACAACTAATTTTATTTTGTGTTTATATTAGGAATTTATTAAACTTGCAGAACTTTTTTTTTTTTAAATGATAGGATTGTTCTGCATGCTTGAAAGCTCCTTTTTGTATCTGCCCTACTTTTGGATAATGAAGTTCTTTTGAGTCAGTTTATGGAAAGCCCTCTATTCAGAATTTAAATCAAATTAAAATTTGATTAGATATTTTTCTGAAGGACACCTAAACAGATGTACAAATGCTTCAAAGGGGATTGAATTTTACATGAATGGCTTCTCCAGTCAAGCTGGAATAAGGAAAAAAATGGGGACAAAGATCTGGGCAACCCACCTACTATGTCCTCCCTGTCCCCAGCTCTTCCTCCTTCCCACTGGTATCCGTGGAGGACACTGTGGCTCCTATGGCTTCTGATTTTTAGATTTCAGACAGTAAATGCTATTTTTCTGATCTCCTGAGTCAAAAGTAAGAGTGAGCCACTGGATGGAGCCAAACTTCCTGGTGACCTTTCATAGACTCTTACCTACCTATTCACCCTTAATCCAGGCCTTAAAACATTAGTGTGACATGTAAACAACTTAACATAGGGAAGACTGAAATCACCAGAGAATCAAATAACCTTTAAGTATTTGCAGAGTGGCTTCATTTATTATTGAAATGCTTATAACAATTCAAACAGAGAGAGGTAGGACTTACATTATTTCTGCCAGCCTTACCTGTCCTTGGATCAGAATTTGTTAAACTTGTTGAATATGTTAACTATTTGAAAAAGTGCCAATTTATGATATGAGAAAATGGGATCTAATTGCTCAAAGCATTTGAGGGGAAAGGCAGTACCCCTGGGTTAAGTGTAAGAAAAATGGGATTATTTTAGAATGTGAGTCTGTCAAACCTAATCTAGTAAACAGAGTGCTCAAAAACTGTATATTGTTGCTTTTTAGAAAAAGTCTGTTATGGTTTAGATGTGAGGTATTCCCCAAAAGCTCATGTGTGAGACAATGCAAGAAGGTTCAGAGGAGAAATGATTGGGGTATGACAGCCTTAACCCAATCAGTGAATTAATCCCCTAATGGGGATTAACTGAGTGGTACCTGAAGGTGAGTAGGATGTGGCTGGGGGAGGTGGGTCGTTGGGGGCATGTCTTTGGGGTATATATTTTGTATCTGGTGAGTGGGGGGTCTCTCTCTCTCTCTCTCTGCCTTCTGATCATCATGTGAGCTGCTTCCCTCTGCCACACTCTTCAACAATAATGTTCAGCCTCACCCCGAGCCCGAAGGGATGGAGCCCGCTGTTCCTGGACGGAGACCTCTGAAACTGTAAGTCCCCTAATAAATTTTCCTCCTCTACATTTGTTCTGGTCAAGTATTTCAGTCACAGCAGCAAAAATGTTGGCTGAAACAAAGTAAAAAATAAATGATTTTTGGCAGGGATAGTGGTGCAGGCTTGTAATCCTAGCAGCTTGGGAGGCTGAGGCAAGAGGATCGTGAGTCCAAAGCCAGCTTCAACAGAAGCAAGGCACTAACAAATCAGTGAGACCCTGTCTCTAAATAAATTCAAAATAGGGCTGGAGATGTGGCTTAGCAACCCAATACCCTTGAGTTCAATCTCCCCCACCCCGTATAATAAATAAATAAAAAATTCTT
The DNA here is from genome assembly GCF_052094955.1 of Ictidomys tridecemlineatus. Classification (NCBI taxonomy): domain Eukaryota; kingdom Metazoa; phylum Chordata; class Mammalia; order Rodentia; family Sciuridae; genus Ictidomys; species Ictidomys tridecemlineatus. Next base: position 17,592,719 of record NC_135484.1, read on the forward strand.
GGACTGGGGATGTAGTTCAGGGTGGAGCACTTGCCTAGCATGCGAGAGACCCTAGGTTTGATCCCCAGCACTGAAAAAAAAAAAAGTCTCAAAAAGGAAGTATAACTGTCTTAGTTCTTGTATTTGGGAAACAACTGGAGAATCCACATAATAATATCTAAGAACTTGCAGCAAGAAGTTTTGTAGACTTTTCTGGACATTACCTAGAATGTAGATGGTGCTCTTCTGTCCCTGCAGTAGTAGGTAGGTGGCAGGGATCATGTGACTTCTGCCCCATGTATGTCCTTGGAGACTATGACTACCGACCCTGAGATGGACCTTTCCTGACTCTCAGCACAATCATCTGACTGGTCGGAGCCTAATGAATCAAATGTCCCTCCATACTGTGAAGTTCTACGTAACTTTTCAGGTGCTAACATGGTATTTTGAACGGTATATCCACAGGGTGGTCCACCAAATTGAACTTTACTGTGTTTTCGATAGTAGCAGCTGAATTGACCATCTGGTCCATGCCTGGGGCCTCTTCTGTGTCACTTGCATTCCTGGGGGAAGTCCAGTATGACTGTCATTTGATTGAAAGTGCAGACTCCGGGGCCAAACTGCCTGGGTTCAATACTGGCTCCCGCAGCCAGGATTGCTACTCATTGTGCGTGAGCTTTCCTTATCAGTAAAATAGAATCTCATGTACCCACCTCAGTATTGTGAAGAAAAAATGAGTTGATTCATGTGAGGAGCTTAGAACAGTGCCTGGCACATGGTAAATAGTGTTAATTATTATCTAGTGCTGCATTATTATCATTATTATTTATCTGAGGCACTCAAAACATATAAGGTACTTCTTGAGTTACAAATGCAAATAAGTGGACTCCCCAGTGTGCATGTGGAAGTTAATAACTGCTCCTTTTATTATCCTGGGATGCAATTTCCCCATGGTGCAGCCGCTCTGCTCTTCCCTTTGCCACTGCCTGCCACTACAGCACCCTCTCATCTGTTCCCCTTTCCTCTACTGCAGCTGACTTAATTCTACTTTGGGCAATTACTTTCTTATACTTAAAAATCCCCTGAACTCTTTTCCACTTTCCTTTCTCTCACTTTTCTTTATTTTATTTTGATTACCCAAGTGATACAGGAAGTGGCTGATAAAAGATGAAGCCAGGATTTTGACATATTGCATCAAAACCAGGAGGACCAAATATCAAAAGGGGAGCGTCCAAGCCTGGGCAGCGAGGCCCAGGTTCCTTCTGGCTTCAAAGTTCTGCGTCTGGCATTTCAGATTTAGATTCATTGTTTTCCTAACACTTATCTTCCAACTTGTAGGGCTTAAGCCCTTGGCCAGAACTTTGAGATGGATTATCATTTAATCCTTACAACAATCCTTGAAGGCAGGTATTACTCCTATCTTCCAGAAGAAGCAGAAAACTAAACAACTTGCCCAAGGCTATCTAACTTGGAAGTGGACAGCCAGAACTCAAACCCATGTTTGTTCTCTTCCCCCTACTCATAATCCTTCCTACATATAAAAGGAAGTACAAAAACAAATGGACAAATTCCATCAATCTCATGTTCTTGAAAGTATCTGAAACTCTTGCTTAAAGATTTGTAGAAGTTTCTGTGGAGTTCTTCATCCTTCTTGAGATAAACATTTTCTCTATCCATCCACCCATCCACCCTTACATCCAATTATCATTTCTCCATTTGCCTATGCATTCAATCATCCCTCCATTCATCCATCTACCCATAAATTCATATATTCATCAGATTATCCATGCATGGACTTTTTAAATGAATAATTTACTACATATTAGGCATTGTAATAAAATCTGAAGAAATCCCTGTCATTAAGGAGCTAGTACAGGACAGAGGGCAACATACAAACAAAAAAATTGCACCATAATATGGTAAATGTTAATACATAGTGGTACTATTAAGGTGTTATGGAAATGCAGGAAAGGTGTGTGTGTGTGTGTGTGTGTGTGTGTGTGTGTGTGTGTGTGTGTGTGGTTTAACTTTTCTGGGAGGGTTTTTTTAACTGGTATTCTTGGACCTTTAGAAGGTCAGTGGAGAACCCCCTGAAGTGCATGCAAAGTTTTCTCAGAAGGGTCTAGTGACCAAAGGAGTTGAGAGATGGGAACTTGACCAGAGCATGACAGAGAAATTTTAACTGTGCTAATAATGTTAGCTGATCCAGCATTTGCCAGGAATTAGAAAGGGAAGACGGCATTCCAGGCAAAGGAAACCACAAGTGGAAACCAAACACAAATAACTAGCTTGGACTGCAGCCCCGGGTACCATCTGAGGGATCAAGAAGAGAAAAAGCACCTGGGATAGGTGATTAGGGTCCAGCCCAAGGAAGGCTTGGCACACGAGACCAAGAACAAATCCTCAAGGATATAAAAAATGCTCTCAAAAACATGATTACGATTTATCGTAAAATTTATTCTCCAATGCTGTTGGACAAAATGATAGTTTTTACTATCTTTTTCCAGGTTTTCTATATTTTAAGGAAAATTTGCATTGAGGAGTTGAGCTGGGAGCCTAACCTTGTTTCTAGGAGACAATGCGTTCTCAGTTCCAAACACTGACTTACAAAACTTCTGAGGAGCAGTGAGGCTGCAAATTGGCATGGTGGCATAGTCCATTGGTGCCATGGTGGTATATTACCAAATGCCAGGTGTTCAAATACGGGGCTGTAAGAGGAGGGGTCAGGGAAATAGGATTCAGTCCCCAAATGAAGATGTGCTTATTTTGTTGCTTAGAAAGAGGCAAAGGGTTCTTTGGATGTGAATTATATTTGAGGTTAATAATAGTTAGATTTATAATCCGGGAATCAATGTGGAATTCTCTGCCATATTGCCTTTATTTTCTTTCCAAACATCTGAGGTTGAGGAATTAATTAGGTAGATTAACTAGATTAGTTAAATTAAGACATATATGTACACAGTCAGCTCTCCATAAGGAAGTCAGTCTGCACTGGAACCATTTCTCCAGATTTTAAAGCTCATTTGCTGGTTGCCTTAGATAGGAAAGGAATGATATTTCTGAGCCTGGTAAGTCCCCTTTCTATCTGAGCTGATCAATACCATCTTTTTGTCTCTTCCAACACAAAATCTCGAATGTGCTTGCTTCCTTTTCTAAAAGAAAGCTTCTGTCTCCTACGAGGGCATAGTCCCATGACACAGTTTCCAGTCAAATTTTGGCATCTGAAGAACCTTTCCTCTTTCAAGAATTGTGGGCAACCTGTCAAGAGGGAGCAGTCTTTTGGCATTTGGACTGAAAATGTTACCTGCCAACTGGGCTGCTCTCGATATATTGTTTCTGAGACCAGAGGAAATACATGGAACAGAGCAGGCTTTGTACTGTTGGAATGTTTTTGATGAGCACATCTGTACCGAGTGGAAGGGAAAGCCAGCCACTTGTCTGTCCACTGTCTCCCATCCCAGCTTCCCATCCCAGCTTTCCTGGGGCTTCCAAACATTCTCACAGGGTGTGGCTATTACCTACCAAGACTCTTTGTCCAGAATCTTTACATTGTTAAAACCATATCCCTGTCCACCATGCAGTTCATACGCGGTTGCTCCGAGTGGCCCTCTGGTGCTTTCTCTCAGTTCCCTGTTCTCGACCTCTGCTCTCCGCTTATCAAGAACAGAGTGGACCTTCCCCAAAGCAGGGGCTCACTAGGTCAATCTATCTCAACTGACATTTCTTCTAGAGCTCTCTTCCACCATTCTGCTTTCATTCAACACATATTTATTGGGCACAACTGTACCACACACCAACCTCATCTTCTCAGAGGTGCTGGTGAGCAAAACAGAGTTCTGGAAGCAACCCGAGAGAGAGGCCTCCATTCACCCAAGCCCAACCGAGAACCAGAACAGGAGCCTGAAGGGCCTGCGGGGCCAGACTGGGGGGTCTCAGCTCCAGGCATCCATCTCCCGGGCCTGCAGACCCTTGCTTGTGACTTCCACATTCTTTTCTTTCCTTCAACCATCTTCATGTACAAAGCTGATCTTTTTTTTTTTTTTTTTAATGAAAAGGGCAAAAAAATTCCACACTCTATAATAATATAAATACTGTTTCATCAGAGAAGACAGACAACGAACTAGTTCAGCAAACTGAGAAGAAAACTCCTGGAGTAGAATATTAGATGCTAAATAGTTAATCCGATGGTCCTGGTCCCCAGAGGCTTGTAATATGCAGTACACAGCTACATCCTTCATTCTTAGCATGAATTTAAAAAATTTTCATAGATAAGCAAAGGGTAGGAAAAGCTCTGGTGTCTAACAGTAAAAACTACTCTTGGCTTACAAAAACCTTTTAGGGTCTTGGAGGAAAATAAATAGCTGCATAATTATATCAATATATCTTGTATAATAAATGATAAAGTCACAAAAATGGTAAAACCTGGCAGCACAGTGCTGACTCGGAGGCCGCCTAGCTTCTTGGAATTTTGAACAATTCCTTGGCAACCCTGAGAATGCCTGGAAAAGGACAGTTTCCCACCACAGTCCCCTCCCGAATATTCCTGCCCGAGTGTCCAAAGGACGCCACCAAACAGACTTAAAACTTGAAAACCGATAGCCCACGTACCCTGTCCTCTCGGTCGTCCATGAAGGCTGCTGCTTGCTCGTGGTCTATGGGGCCATACGTTCAAATGTCTCCCACTTCCTCTCTGACTCACGAGTCCTCAGCTCTGATGATGTAAGGCTCTTAGTGGGAATCTGTTTTCAATTCAGGGCAGATGTGGGACACTCGTGGAGCCCCAGAGATTATCAACTTTAAAACAAATCGCCCTCGGGATGATAAGTCCAGAGGCAGTAACTGCTTCCTGAGGCCTCATTGGGGGCCTTCCAAATACTTCACAGAGAACACAATAACTGTGACACAAAAGCAAGATTCCCTCTTTGGGTTCTCAGACTGTGAAACGAAGCTGCAGAAACCCCTCAGAAGCAAAGCTTGTAAATGTATCTTGGAATGCTTGAACAGAAATGCAGATATTCTTGCAACAGACAACAGGGATTGCAATGTTCCCCTTCCCACCTCCCCAAAACTGTCTTCACACTGTGTTTGGCTCACGGAGTTGAGTTTTTCCACAAATTGAAATTGAATTGTTCTGGTTCAGAGTTTTCTTGGCTCAAGAAAAGGAAGGGGAGGACTATTCCAAGACTTCCACAGAGAAACATCTAGAAATCCATTTAACACGGTAAGTTTAATGTTCTAGAATGAGCATTCACGCCGCAAGAACTGTCTACTTCTCAGCACACCCTCTGTTCGGAGACGACTCTGTAGGGTTGGCCCATTCGCCAGATTTCAAACTCTAAAAATCCCTAGCTGGTCTTTAACATAATTTAATCCAAGTTAATAGCCCTGAAAAGAAAGAGCTTACAAAAACACTAATTTCAAAGACATCTGAATGGGAAAAAAAAAACACTTAATAAAACTTTCCTTGTAATAAAATAAAATTTTGTATAGTTGTTTAAAATACTAAAAGTAAATGCCTGGCATTTCCTATATACAGGTACAACTGGTGTGAGTCATATCAGTGAACAGTCAGAAGATAGACATATTAAAAATATATATTCAGAAAACAATATATTAATTAAAAATAGATTCTCCTTGGACATCATTACCCTAAGTACATGTATGAAGACATGAATGGTGTGACTCTACTTTGTGTACAACCAGATACAAAAAATTGTGCTCTATATGTGTCATATGAATTACAATGCATTCTCTTATCATATATAACAAATTAACATTTAAAAACTTAAAAAAACATAATAGATTTGGAAAATACATATATATATTTTGGTACTGGGGCTTGAACTCAGGGGCAGTCAACCACTGAGCCACATCCACAGCCTCATTTTTGTATTTTATTTAGAGACAGGTTCTCACTGAATTGCTTAGTGCCTCGACATTGCTGAGGCTGGCTTTGAACTTGAAATCCTCCTATCTCAGCCTCCTGAGCCACTAAGATTACAGGTGTGAGCCACTGAGATTACAGGTATGCACCACCATGCTCAGCCAAAATATATATTCTTTAAAAATAATGTGCGACCTCACAGAGTTACATGTAAAATATCAAGTCACCAAAAAAACATTAGAGCTACTATTTCTCCTAACTTCATGGGGAAAGATAGACTAAACCACCAATTAAACCTATTATATCTTAGAAATGTATTCAAATAATCCTTAAGCAGCATGTTAAGGGGTATTAAGAGTTCTGGAGTGGACACAAAGGGACCTGCCCCCAGATCTCTCTTTAAAGGCGTTTTGACCCAACGTGCCACCACCTAGGTCCAGTGTGCTTATATGTGAAGAAGTTGAATTGGGTAGATGATTTCTTAAATCCAAGCCTCCAATATCAGCAATGATGTGCTAACCAAGACCTGGTAGAATAGCAGGTAAAAGGCGCTTTTCTTTTGTTTTCAAAAGTTACCACTAACTGCCATTAAGGTGACATCTCAGATTGAATTCTTTCCTCTCTTAGAATATATTGACCATTAAGATGGAGACAGTAAATTTTAGCTAAAAAGTTGAATCTATGGCAAATGGGGTAGTGTTAATTCCCAACTTTTGATCCAGTTTGTGGGCATCAAAAATACACTTTCTGGGCAATTAGGATCAGTTTAATGAAAATGCTTTCCTCTCTCTCTCTCTCTCTCTCTCTCTCTCTGGGCAATTAGGATCAGTTTAATGAAAATGCTTTCCTCTCTCTCTCTCTCTCTCTCTCTCTCTCTCTCTCTTTTGTTAGGAAAGTTAAATGGCTTTTTTTTTTTTGGTGGGAAAGTGGTTGAGGAAAGCCAGATGTTGTCAGCGAGAGCGAGTTATTTTGATCGGTAGAGGTAAGGAGGGGGACCCCGCAGCTGCAGGACAGCATGGTTTGGGGAAGGAGCCCCAGCTTGTGAGCCAGGAGGTTCAAAATCTAGTACTAGGCATGCTCCTGGCTAGCTGGGTGACTGGCCACAGCGCTTCCCTGTTCTCAGCCTGTTTTCTGTCTATACCAGGAAGAAGACTCTGGTTGGCTCATCCTCCCCCAACAACCCAAAGAGAAATTCTACCCTTGGGACATAAGCATTTGTTTTCAAAGTTGGGTCTCGGGGCACAGACCCCAATCCCATAAAATCAATGCGTACCAGAGAGTACAGTGCACATCCAGCCGTAATTGAGATCAGGCAAACATCTGCAGCTCGCCTTCCAGACACTCTATTTTCCCCCCATGGTCCTCGGAGACACCCACTCACCTGCAGGAAGGAGCTCAGACACACAGTCAAGCCTGGCATGAAAAACATCGTCAATAAGGTTTTCTTCCCGCAAACCTATTCTCATTTCTCAGCTGTAATTTGAAAGCTATGAACATTCTTTAAAATCATCATGTATAATAGTGGGGTAACAGATCAAATGGTGCCCTTCCTACAGTTCTCACGTGTTCTAACCCAGAATGTGACTTTATTTGGAGACAGGATCTTTACAGAGGTGATTACATTAAAAGGAGGCCTCAGGGTGGGTCCTAATCCAGTATGACTTATGTCACAGCAAGGGGAAATTTGGTCACAGAGACCTGTGTACAGGGAGAATGCCATGCAGACAGGAAGAAAGTCACAGACAAGTCAAGGACAGGCCTGGAGCAGATCCTTCTTTTCACAGTCCTCAGAAGGAGCCAACCCCTTGATAACCTAATCTTGGACTTCCGTCCCTCAGAACTATAGGACATAAATCTCTTTTGTGTGAGCCACCAGAGCATGGCACTTTATGATGGCAACCCCAGCAAACCAATACAACCAGCATCCCAAGAACCCTTAATGGTGTATGACACCTTGCATCAGACTGTGTGCCCGACGCTCACTGCCCACAATCAAAGCACTATGGAGCCAAAGAGGGCAGGAGCTAGAAGAAATGGGCCCTAGAGGTAGGCTGACAATGAGGAAAGGCCAGCAGCCATTAGTTGTTATTTTTAAAAAATCCTGATATATATCTGTCCCGCATCCCCTAGACACACCATCTAACACTGAAATGATTCACCAAAGCACAGAAAAATGAAATCCTAAAGACACCTGCCCAAATGCTCATGACTCTGTCCTTGTTCAGGGTCTGGTGTACCCTGGCCCACCACCAGAGCCAGGGCTCTGCTCTCTTGCTACCAGCACCTCCAGGGGGCATGTGACTCCAACACAGAGGTGCGGGTAACTAATTGTCAGGACTTATTAATTAATAAGAACTTGTCTCTAAGTGGAAGCCAGTATACAGCTATACTGTGTTATTATTTTGTTTCATGAAGGGTAGGTGACATTGAGTTTTCTCTATTAAAGTATGTTATCTAAAGTAAAAGAAAGGCTGGGATATAGCTGGGTCATGGAGCCTAGCATGCAAGAGGGCCTGGGTTCAGTCTTCAGTACTTGCAAAAATAAATCAATAAAATAAAAGAATTAATAAAAGAAGACGCTAGAACATGGGGAGGGTGAATGTGCAATTACACAAGCATTTATTACACAGCGAGTTGCTACAGCTTCCAAAGAAAAAATTCAGACCAGATCCAGCACTGTGATTCCCAAATGCTTTCTCTGGCAACATTTAGAAGTGAGTTACTTGTACAAAGCCATTACAAAGGAAACACAAATATTACAAACTTTTAGATTGATTAAACTCAATCTCCATTATCCACTTTTTAAAAAGCTTAGAGGTAAGCTGAGCCTGGTGATGCACGCCTGTTATCCTAGCAACTTGGAAGGCTGAGGCAGGAGGATTGCAAGTCTGAGACAAGCCTTTGCAACCTAGTGAGACACTGTATCAAAATAAAATAAAAAGGGCTGGGGATGTAGCTCAGTGGTTAAGTTCCCCTGGGTTCAATAGGAAAGAAAAAAACCCACAAAAAACAACCAAACAACCCTACCACCCCAAAGTTAGAGGTAAATGTTGTTTCTGAATACTGACAGTATTTATGACTCAAAGCTGGGGACAAGTAAGGCAGGACTCAAACAGAGCAGGAAGTAGGGAGGAAAAGTTTAAGGTTAACTACATAGGCCAGGCAGGTGGATACAGCCCCAGAGGAAATGGGATTTCACTAGACAATTTTTCAAAGGCAATGTTAGAATGTTCCAGAACTCATAGCTCAATGTTTCCAACAGTCTGATGCTTTCAAAATTCTGAGGAGTGGAAATATCTACTGCTGTGCATAGTTGAGCCATGTCTTGAAACTTTGGTATCAATAGCTGATTAACTTTTTTTCCCTTCGTATTTACCAATTTTCTATAACGTAGCCTGTCTATGTTTCTTACATTAAACCTGATCTACTTAACTTTCCCATGAGAGCTAAAAGTAACTGTAAAAACTCCTTTTAGGAGGGGAAAAATAAAAATTTAGCTGCATCTGTCCCATTTGGAGGTCAATCCCCACTGCACCCACCATAGAGCTCAGTTATTTTATTTCACAACGCTCAAACATTTTTTTCTCAAATGGAAGAATTTTTCTTTCAGTGCACTTCTTGGCATGCTGAGTTGTCTGATTCTGAAAAGTTTTATAATGTTGAAAATCTTTTCCATCAGTCAAGACTTCCTGAACCAGAAAGTGGCCGTGAGGATTCCTGCAGAAAGGGAAACAGTCCACAGTTGCATTATGTACTGTCTCCATAGTTGGTAGACACACATCGGCCTTCCGTTCATGGGATTCATAATGTTTCACATGGTTCTCAGATGATTCAAGTGTGAAGACTTTAAACAACATCCATTCCAACTCTCGAGCTATGATTCAACACATTATTTCTCACAACTGCCTGCTGATAAGAGTCAATGAAGGATGCTTGTGGAATAGACTGGCTCCCAGCTTCCTCCCTTGAAAGGTTGATTCAGTAGGTATGGAGGGACTTGGGGTCTCTGATAAAGAGCAAGTTTAAGAAACAGTTTGCTTCCTGACTCTTAATCTTGGTTGTATATTAGAATCAGTTGGGGAACTTAAAAAAAAAAAAAAGGTACGGAGCCTGGATCCTACCTGCAGAGATTCTGGCTTAGTCCAGGGGTAGTCTGGAAATTTGAATTTTTTTGTAATTATTTTCATATTTTTTTCTAATGTGTAGCTGCTGACTTATTGAGACAACAAACAGCCAGTTAACTCAGCACATGGGAACGCAATACCTAACATCCTCATGAATACATGCAAAGTGCTTTTGCATACGTGTGTGATTTGAATCCTTGACCATCGCAGATAGAGTTGATGCTATCTTTCTTTCATAGATAATCAAAGCAAAGCTTGGAGCAGTTTGCTGGAAATCCCACTCTAAGCAGAGTTCTGGAATGCTCTATGCCCCTTACTAGCTCTCCAGCTCCCCAGTCTCCCTTTAAAGGATGACAAAAAAAAAAAAAAAAAAAGCAACTCTATGTACCTAGAGATTCTGTTGCATCCATATCATTGTTATTAATGACAATATTAAAACAGTGGCAGCCTGCACAGGGCCCTTTCTCCACCTGGGCTGAGTGCTCTGGGTGTGTTATCTTAATGTCTTAAGGACTCCATGAGGTAGATTATGTCCCCATTTTTATAGGTGATGAAACTGAGGTTTGGAGAGTAAGCAACTTGCCAAGGGACACATTGCTATGCAACACTTTTACTTTATCTAAACCTCTTCTTCCTTTTCCTCCCATTCAACCAAATTGTATCAAGAGGCAGACAGGGAAGAATCTGGGAAGTATTTTGCAGTAAATTATTACTGATGAGTACAACTTCTCTGAACTGCATTATCACTTCTCCTGTGGTGATTTGGATCTTTTAAGAAACTTCTAGAACCATCCTTTCAAAACATGAGTATGACATTTGATTAGTTCAACTGCGGAATCACAGGCTGTCCCTTCCTAAGCAGCCCTGCTTCCCAGAGATGGTCACAGTGCCCTGAAATGAGTTATAATTTACCAGAAAACTTAGGTCTGGGTCCCAAATGCTTTTCATTAGCTGCGGGAGTCATAGCTGGTCATAGTCAGGACAATATTCTCATATCTACTTTTCCACGATTTCCAAAAAAAACAACTTACTTTTTGTTCCATCAGTAGTCAGAACTCAAAGTTGGTCGAGTGAAAAATTTGTGTTCTAGAGGCTTAAGAGGAACGAGGAACCCCTTGGTCAGCTACAAAAACCCTTTATAGAAACTTTGAACTATTTTATCATGTTATGAGGAGGAATAAAGAAGTAAAAGGACAGAATTTCTTTATCTTTCTATTTTCTAAGACTCTTATTTAGAGGGGGGAATTCTAGTTTTTGTTTTTCTTCTGCAAAGTACAAGTTATGTCAAGACTGAGGAGGAATTATGTTTTAAGTACACTTACAAAGAGCATAATGGCTAATAAAGCATGCAACACATCATCTTATATACAAAGCACCATTTGGTTAAAAAAAATATTTATTGAGCACTTAGTATGTTAGGCACTGGGAATACTCTGATGGCAAATGTCCCCACCCTCAGGAAGCACACTTTTTAGGTGGGCCTACAGACAAAGGTAAAAACAGATTAGCAATAGAGTAACTATGTTAAATTCAACCAAAGAAACCAGGATGGAGAAGGTGCCCACTTGGGATGTGACAAGTAGGCGAAGGTGACGTTTACACCGGAAGAATCTGAAGAAGCCGGCTATTCTGAATGTGGAAGGAAGTGCATTGCAGGCAGAAGAGAATTCCCTGAGTCAGGAAAATAGGTTGGTGTAGTCCAGAAGCTGGAAAAAGAAAAGTATTATTGGAGTCTGGGGCATATGGAAAGAGGATAGCACAAGGCCAAAAGGCTTTGAGGTGTCACGTCTCATGCCCTCGGGCGCCATGGTACAGAGAGTTGGTTTTACTTGAAATTCCATAAGGACTAGGGTAGGCGCTTCTTCATCCTTATCAGTGTCCTTATGAGAAGAGAAAATTCGGATACACAAAGAGAAACCAGGGATGTGTGAACACAAAGACCACGGGAGGAAAGGGAGACGGGGCGTCTGCAAGCCAGGCAGCAAGGCCCCAGGAGAACCCAGCTCTGCCGACATGTTGATTTTTACATTAGCCTTTGAAATCCAATGAGAAGCAGAGGATTTTTTCTGTGTGTGCACCAGTGCAGAATTTTAAACAGAGAAGCAACATGACCTGAATCCTGCCTTAACGTACCTCCGGCGGCACGTGGAGAAAGGATCAGAGGATATTGCAGACAATATCCTCTCTTTCTAAGCATTAGAGAAAGCAGAAATTAGAATATCTGCTCATGTTTTTAAAGCAATCTTCTAGGGACATACTCCTTCATATTTTTGTAGGAATAACAGTTACATTTAAAATCAGGACAGGATTATAGATATGTAGGCAAGCAAGCATTAACCTGCCTAGCTGGGGACAGGAAGGCATTTTGCAATATTTTTGTGTATGCATCAAAATAAAAGATAACAGGGTCCTTTCAAACCATTGTCAGTGACAGGCCTTCAGGTCTCCCTTTCATCAGAGCAAGAAGCTGTGTTGAAAGTGAGAAGGATCCAGCCATATGTAACCTCATTAAGTCCCAGGTGGAACATTAGAAGTCTTTGCTTCCTCGTTTTGGACAGGTAGCAAAACACAAAGGTGCCCACCTAGCATGCACGATTGCCATATAAGCGCGACTCCCTGTTCTGATGGAATTCCTAGCATCCCCAACATACATAAAAGTTAACACATTCAAGATTTCCCCTGGGTCAGCTCAGACATGAACCTTTCATCCTCTATTTCCACAGTCAGCCAGGGGCCAGAAGACAATAAGACTTTCTTCAGAGTTGTACATGTGCAGATGGGAATGGATAATTGAAATACTTACAAGGCCCTGAAAGTGAAACTCTCTTTACCCCATGGTAGTTTCCTTTTCAGGTTTCAGTTCAATGTAAAGCATGTTTTCTATGGATTGAGTTACGAACTCCAAAAACTAGGGGCTTGTAATGGAAATGTGGACAGACGCCTCGCTGTAGCTGTGTTCCTGGGCGCAGCTACACTCACCGGTTTTAATGAGAACTGTTAATAACACCTCCATCAGGATGGTTGCCCTGGGCTGACTTTCCGGGCTGTGCACAGGTGTTCGCGGCCAGAACTGTAATGTAGGTTATTACACTATCAATGAGGCACAGATGTGCTTTCTGTCTGAATTCATGGTGGTGTTCCTGCCAAGTGCGTAACTCTTCCACTGGGCCCAGGTCTGCTGGTATCAAAATGCTGTTCTAGCTCAGTGAACCTGAGAACTGCCTTCTGCTTCCTCAGGACAGGGGTTTAGAAACACACCTAAGAATGCAAAAGGCATGTGTGAGCTGCTTTAACAACACGAAACCCATCCTACCACCTTCCGCATTTTTTAATGAAAGCTTTACTCTCTGCATATTCATTGGCTGATTCATCAGGTTTTTCTTGGGCACCTAGGTTGCCAGGCACCCTGCAAGAGTCAAAGTCAGGCTTGCCAAGGAGTCTGCCTCTAGAGGTCCTGCAGTGATACCTGCAGTTTCTGTTCTTTTCACTACTTTTGAGTTGTTTCTCAAAGCTTGAGTCTCCATTGCTTCTCCCTGAAGTTCTGATCCTAAAACCATGTCATTTTTCTAGTGTTGGATGCTTCTCTGAATGTACCAGCTTGCCATCTCCTTTTTCCTAAGCTTGAAACCCCTGTTGGGTGAGGGTTTTGTCCCTGGAATCCGTCTGATCTGAAGCTCCATTTCCTTACTCACAGCTGGTAGCTGTGAGTACCGCATTCAGCCTTGTGGCCATTGCAGACACCTGGGTGCTGAGGACTGGCTTGGCGATATGACTGAAGGCCATTGCCAATGCATTGCTGCAACAGACCGTGGCCTCCATGTAGGGAGAGAATGTGGCTCAGAAGGAAAGACGGGTTCTCCTCAATGTGAGAAAGCAATTTAGAATTGATCTTGACTTTGAGAGTGACATTGCCTTGCTGTCTTGGAAAATCTCTCTCTTTCCAGAAGCTAACTGGTCAGAAAGGAGGTCAGCTCACTATCTACAGTGCAGCCTCCCTATGGCCATTTCAGTATTAAGCACAGAGGTGAACAGCTAAGTTAAGACACTGGGAGATGTGTGTACTGCACACATGGGCATTTGTGTGTGCGATTCATGTGTGAGTTTGCAGATGTGGGCAATGTTTGCCTAGGCATCAGGGTGTATCACACTTAGGGAAGTCAGGACATGGTGTTATTCAGTCTTCCATCCCGTTCTTGTTGTACACAGTCTTCTGTTAACCAACAGAAGCCTGAAAAAAAAATGGATCCTCTCTTCCTACCCGCATGACGCCTGATTTCAGTTCACCTCTGTTTCCCTTATTCCCTTTCCTTATCAACCCCTCACTTGACTGATGGTTTGGCAGTAACAACATGAAGGGGTGGCTGGTGGCATTAGCCCTGTTGTCGGTCCCCACTCCCTGCAGGGATGTGGTTGTTGCTGGGGAGTGCAGGACTGTCATTCCTGCAGCCTGCCTGAGAGCCCTGAAGATTTGGGCCAGCAGTCACTGGCCCGAGTGGCGCCTTGGCTGTTCTACATGGCTGGCCTCGTTGTGAAGGAAATCTCTTGACAGGCAATTTGCTTCTACCACCTGTATCTCCAAGTCCTTTGCTGAGGCTGTGAAATGCATCCAATCCCCTCTCCTCTCAGGTTGGGCTCTTGAGATGTGTTCTGCTCCCACTTATCATGCATTCTCTGTTTGCATTTCCATTTGGTGCTTGAAATATTCTGATCACCTCTCCTTTCTCCCAGGCAGATAGACACATGTTTTATAAGTGGGAGGAACGCAAGCACATAAAAGACCCAACAAGTGATAATAGAAGGTAAATGTCAAACAGACGCACTCCTACTCAAGAAGATGTGGGGAGGGGGATGGCAGCATCTCTCCAGTGAGAATCTGTGCTTGGATGAAATTCAAAGGTGGGAAGCTTATCTATCTATCTATTTTTTTTTATCTAGGGATTTTGCATAGACTTTGTTCTATCCAATTCCAAGTAGAGATCTCCCTGATGATTACTTTAATGACAGAAAATTGGGACAATACATTCGCATTGATAAAGTCCTCTTAGGAGCTGTGCCAAATACTATGCAGATTCTGAAACTGACTAATGTTAGATTTATATATCAAATACACAAACTGTATCACAAGATTTGGGGAGGGGCAACTATCAGATGATAAATGTGATAATTTTAGTCACATTTGAAAATAGTTTCTATTTCAAATAAAAATTCTTCCTCTTAAGTGTTTCATCATAGAACAACTAATTTCATGAAAAACGAAAGGAAGATTATGATACTGGGATTCCTTGATCTCAGTTATTTTAATATTTTTTAAATATTCTATATTTCAAATATACATGTGCACATTAAATTTAAACTTGGAACTCAGAAAATATTGGTTTTTAAATATAGAATTTTGTCCAGAAATGAAAACAGGAACAAGGAATGGTTTAAAAAGCCAAGGCTTACAGTGCTTTGAAAAGGTGTTAAAGGAGGAAGAGTACCTTAGTCTTTAAAAGATCTTACTAAACCAAAGAAAGTCCCCCCCAGCAGAAGGGGCTTGGCTCAGCCTTAGTGTCTGGAGTATCCTCCCGGGATCCCAGGTCTTCTCTATGACGTCGGAGCTAATTCCCACCCATGTTTTTCCAGGCATTTCTTCTTCCCCATCGATGTCACAATTCATTCATACAGTGAGTCAAAATATATTAAGTTAGGTGTGAGGCAGGTTCTGAGCAGGTTGGATTTCACCCTACCTTCAGGGGTCACAGAACGACAGGCAGGAAAAGACGAAATAGCCATGGAACCAAGGCCAGGACTGGCCAGGACTGAAAACTACTTATGGGGCCTACAGCAGGGGCAGCTCACCTATCCATGGGCATTGGGGAGGATGGCTGTGTGTGTGTGTGGAGGGGGAATTAAGCCCTTGTTTTGGAAAAAGAGTTCAAGATGGGTGCTCAATGTCCTTGCTCTTCTCCCCTGTGATTTGCTGGAAATGTGAGGACCGTTTACATGGTTGGCACTGGCAACCCTGTCTCCCTGAAGAACTTTGATTTAATCCTAAATGCACTGAATGCCTTGAGTATGAGTCTTAACTCGGATGCTGTTCTAACTTTTCTAATGGTGGGCACTGGTATCTCACGATTTCAAGCTGTCCCGAAACAGGAGTTGCCCCTAATTGGGATATGACCTTCTTACTTTCCCTGCCTCCTTACCCACCTCCAGAAGTTGATTTTTGAATCCTAACCAGTCATAACATACACGTGGCCAAGGTAATGGAGGTGAGTAGAAAGCAGGACATATACCAGGCTGTTTGTACTGGAACATGGCAACCATGGAATGAGCAAACATTTCATTTTGTTTATTGAGGTCAATATGAAAGCTGCTGAATCTCTTATGACAGCTTTCAAGACATGCGATGCGTGTCTTTTTGAAACACCTTGAGCCAAGCCTGTTGTTCTGAAATGTCAGAATATTCCATTATGGTAAGCATTTGACTCATATTGAATTCTTTGATTCTGTGGAACTTTGCAAAGTGCAGCTAAAACACCTACAAGGAGAACAATCCTCATGGAACCTGTGAGGCTTGAGTCAGAGGATACAGCCTGAACAGGATTTCTGGTTTTTATTGATTACAGACCAAGTACCTGGCCAGGGGGAAGAAGCCCACCCATTCTTTCTGTGTGTCTTATTTTTATGGTCTTCTCCTCCATGTAAGGGGCTGTTGGGCTGTAAGTTTGGCTTATGGAGTAAGGTAAACTCAGAATGCTGGAGTCCAAGTTTGAAGAAGCTGTGTGACTCTGGACTCAGGTTGGGATTTGCTGACTTTTGAAGCCAAGAAACCCTCAGACGGGGCTGAAAGCAACACAAACAATCTCAAGCCACAATTCTTGCTTCTTTTTCCATCTATCTGCCAGTACACTGGCAGATAAAATATCAAGAAGCCATGAATACAAAGAGGGGCAGAGCACAGACTCTGGGGTCCAAAAGTTTGAGTCATGGCTTCACTGCTATTCACATAACCTCTATGAGCCTCGGTTTCCACATCAGCAAAATAAGGATAACAAAAATAAAATCATTTACTTAGAGCTGCGCACACCTGTAATCCCAGAGACTTGGGAGGCAGGAGGATCCCGAGTTGAAGATGAGTCTGGGCAACTTAACAAGACCCTGCCTCAAAATAAAAAATAAAAAAAGGCTGGGAATGTAGCTCAGTGGTAAAGTGCCTCTTGATTCAATTCCTAGTCTAGTATTGCAAAAGCAAAAGCTATTGGGTAGGGTTGGGGTTGTGGCTCAGTGGCAGAGTGCTTGCCTTGCAATGTGAGGCACTGGGTTCGATCCTCAGCACCACATAAAAACAAATAAACAAAATAAAGATGAAAAAAAGTTATTGGGTATATTGTGAGGTTTAAATGAGCTAATGAATCTGAATTGCTTGGTGCAAAGTCCACTTTGGAACTGTTCAATAAATGTTAAACCATTATTATCGATACCATGTCAACTCTGGAAAAATCAGTGTTTTAGTTAGTTCTGAAAATGGCTCATTGTAGCACAAGCCAAAAGTTATGTGAATTCTAACAAGTGAGAAAGCCAAGTCCTCATTTATTCATTTGCTTAACAAGCATCTACGGAGTGTTTCCCATGTGCTTAGCAGTGGGCAAGAACTGGGGGTGCACATATAAAAGTAACGCTTGGCATCTTCCAGGCTCTTGAAATCCAGTGGAGCAGATCAATGCATTGACCAACAATGGTGCACATGTGCTTAATAAATGCAGTTTGGCTGACCCATGCTTTGAAAACCAGTGCTCGTGAAAGAAGAATATGGAAGATTTACACGCTCCCTGAAGTCTAGTGCTGAGACTTTAAAGGAATGGATGAGGGAAGTCGGCAACACAGGAGAGATTAGCTCAGACCCTGTTGACTCCTGGCCTCAGGAACTCTCTTGTCCCCAGGCTGAGATGTCATTCTTTGGTTTCTGAGATCAATGCTAGCCTTGGATAGGAATTTAAGAAGCTCTAGGCCAACACTTTGTGACTGAAGTTTAAGCCAAGTTAGCTGCCAGGGAGGCACCAACCATGTGCCCCAGATCTGACACTTGCCTTTCTGTCTATCATGCCTTACTGTACAAGGGGTAAGATCAGAACTGGGCTCCTCCATCCTTGCAGGTATTTAAAGACTGGTCCTGGCTCTGAACTCTGGGCTTGTAGGTGCAGTCCTCCTACCTCTGAAACACTTCAGTGATGATGTCTTTTGCCCCTTAGGCTTTTTTTTTTTTTTTGCAATAGCTTTATTGATATAGAAATTCACTTGGTGTAAAATTCACTCATGTGTGGATGTACAATTCAAAGGGCTTTTACATGTTCACAGATATGTGCAACCACTATCACAATCAACCTCAGAACACTTTCATCATCCCCAAAGAAGCCCTCACCCCACCTTAGCTGTCCACCCTCAATGCTCCCGTGAACCCAAACCTGGCAACCACTGATCTTCTTTTCATCTCTGTAGAAATGCCTATTCAAAATTTCATACAAGTGGATGTTGCAGACTGAATTGTGTCTTCTGACACCAATTTTTTTTCGAAGCCCTAAAGTCCAAAGTGATCATATTTGGAGAAAGGGCATCTAAGGAGATAATTAAGGGTAAATTAGTTATCTTTATAATGCCTAAGGGCAGGTCACTAATTTCATAGGAATGATGTACTTATAAAGATCAGAAAAGACCCCAGAAGTGTGTATACACAAAAAAAAACGGTCATGTAAGGACATGGGTAGAAGCCAAGAGAGAGGCACCAGGAGGAACTGAATCTACTAACATCTTGATCTTGGACTTCAAGCCTCCAGAACTGTTGGAAAATAAATGTCTATTGCTTAAGCCACCCAGACTATAGTATTTTGTGTAGTATTCACCTGTTGTGGACTCAATGTTTGTGTCCCTGCCAAAATTCACCTGTTGAAGTCCCAACCATCATTGTGGCTGTATTTGGAGATGGAGTCTATAAGAAAGTAATTGAAATTAAATGAGGTCATAAAGGTGGGGCCCTGATCTGATAGGATTGGTATTCTTTTAAGAAGTGGTCCTAGAGAACCCATGTTCTCTCCCAGGAGCACAGAGGAAGTGTGAAGACACATCAAGAAGGTTGTTCCCAAGTCAGGAAGTGAGCCCATCAGGAACAGAATCTGAGGGCACCTTGATCATGGCTTCCAGCCTCCTGTTGTCAAAGTCACTCACTCTGGCATTTTGTTGTAGAAGCTCTAGCAGACTGATACAGTGGACTAGAACAATGTGTGGCCTTTTGTGTCTGGCTTCTTTCACTTAGCATGATGGTTTTAAGGTTGAGTTCATGTTGTAGCGTATGTAATTTCATTTGTTTCTACCTCTTGGATATCGTGAGTAATGGTGCCATGAATATTCATATAAACATTTTGTTTTCATCTATCTTGAGTAAATATCTAGGAATGCAATGTCTGGAGTATTTGAGAATTCTATGGAGACCCTAGGGGAACTTTGAGGAACTGCCAGACCCTTTTATGAATGTTTACGCCCCATTCTATTCCTATTAGCAATGAATGGGGGCTGCAATTTCTCTGCAGCCTTGTCAACACCTGTTAGGATCTCTCCTTTTTATTATAGCCATCCTAGTGAGTGCCGAGTGGCATTGCATTATGGTTTTGATCTGCACTTCCCCAGTTTGTCCGGGTGTTGTGAGTATCTTCATATGTGCTTATTGAATTATTGGCCATTTGAGGCAATTTCTATTCAGGGACTTTGCCTATTTTAAATTGGCAATTACATATTAAATTTTTTAATCATTGAGATTTATTATTTATACATTATAGATACAGTTTTCTTATCAGACATGATTTGCAAAAATTTGTCCCATTCTATGTGCTATGTTTTTACTTTACTGATGGAGTCTTTTGAAGCACAAAAGTTTTAATTATGTTAGTCACATTTTTCTTCATTCTATTGATTCCTTTATTGGTGTAATTTCTTTAAAAAATCATTCCAAGTCCAAAATTACGAGTATTTACTCATTTTTTCTAATAGTTCTATTGTTTTCTTACATTCTCTGTTCCAGGTAATGCAGATGACCAACTTCATTCTTTCACATGAGGATATGTAGTTAACCTAGCATTACTGGTTGAAAGCCTATTCATTTCCCACTTAAATTGTCTAGGTACTCTTGATGATAATCCATTGATCACAAATATAAGGGTTTATTTTTAGACTCTAAGTTCTATTTCATTGATCCATATGTCTGTCCTATTTACTGTCTTATAAACTGTAGTTTTGAAATCAGGAAGTGTGAGCGACTTAGCTTTGTTCTTTGTCAGGACAGTGTTGGTTATTCTGTTTCCCTTAAAGATTCCTAGGCTTTTGAAGGACCAGCTTTCTCTGGTGCTTGCAGCTGGGGTCTATCTGCAGCTCAAGAAATCACAGGTCGATCTGCTCATGTGCCAAGGGTACCACACAGCTGATCCTCCTGTGCCTCAGTCTTAGTTAATGTGACTGAATATGCTTTTTCTAGTCACAGAGATGAATATTATGAACCCAAATTCCTGATGGGCACCTTGTGGAGGAGGAGACGGAATCCTAAGTCCCGCTCTTGTGGTGTTCCAAATAGGGCTGATGCATCAGGTCTAAGGGTTCCCTGTGGAATCCTAAGAGTTAATTAGCCTTGATGGACAGCTTGTCAGTGTAGTCCTGTTGTAGCTAGTGTTTTTACATTAGTCACAGTCTAAAAGAAAATGACAAACACAGAAAAAAATATTCTCCATAATCAGGATACACTTGTTATAGGTTATAATGTAATTATCAATCACATACATAATGCATCACTAGAGATATACTTTTTCCTCTTTAGATAGAAGTTTTATTATTATTATTATTATTGAACTTTAATGGAGAATTCCTCTAGGAATTTTTTTAGTATCTATTGTTTCTCTCATGGTCTGAGAGACCAGACATTATTGAAAGGATAATTAAACAAAATCATACTGGGTGAAAGGAGCTTTAGCTACTTCATAAGGGGAACATTTGTAGTAATGTGGTTACCTGGATTTATTTTGAAGTTAGGATAAGACTTAATACGTAGTTTTTCTTTACATTACATTTTGTCCTAAGGGGATATGTGCATTTCCAAATGCATCATCGCATTTGGATTCTTAATCCTTGCTGTAGATATTTAAGCCAAAGCAGGTTGGCCTCCCTCCCATCTGCATAGAATGTGCAGCTCCACTTATGGAAACCTGTGTTCTGGGATCCTTGTGCTCAGATTTTCTTCAGGTTGACCAGCAAGGGGCACTAAAGCATAGCGTCTCTTCCTTATTTCCTCCCAGCAACAGTGCAACAGTAGAGGTTCAGAAAGCAAGTAATTGGGCAAGAATCTGGAAACTGCACAGTTATAGTCAGATAAAAAAGCTGGCAGTCGTCTCTTTGATATTTTTCCAGGGTATTGATATTTTTTAAGATGAGAAAAATTCTGATTGGGCAGAAAGGCAGCAAAACAATTCCAAACACAGAATCACTCTTTGCTTGCAAGCCATAATTCTCCTGTCTAGTCAATACTGTTAGGTAAACCGGCAGAATCCTGTCATTACTTTTCTGTGAATTACTACATTTTCTTTCCATCCATGGAACATAATGGCCAAGCCACATAAGGAGTCCTTAAAAAGGATGAACTACTTGATGTTACGGTGACAAGCAATTATTATGGAGGCCTACTGGTTGGTCTTTTTCCCCTCCTTTTAAATTTTGCCTGCCTATTTATTTCCATCAGCTACTGAGGATGACTCTTTTATTGTTTCAAATAAAGGATGCAATCTATATGCTAGGCACACATTATGAATAATTCCTTGTCATAACGAGGCACAGTGTCCTTCAGAGACTGGCACCAAGTTACTGAAGCTCTTTAGTATTTGATAATGGGCTTGTCTTTCTTTCTCTCTCTCTCTCTCTTTTTTTTAAATCTGCTTTTATCATTGCTTAATCACATCAAGGTACTGAAACATTAAGAATCATAAAATTTAACAATTAGTCCACCAAGCTAGAAGCAAACACCCATTATGGTTTCTAATTCCAAGTTAAACACATCATTTTTGGAAGCTTTGTTAACTTATCAATATTATGGAAATAATACACGTAAAGATAATGTGTTTAATGTTTGTGTTTAATTACAGACCCATGTATAATATTTTGAGAGACATTTTACTCTTTGCTTAAAGCCAGTTTGAAGACTTAGGTTTCCTGGACCCTGTTATTTGCAGCATGAGAGAATTCCATATTAAAATGGATTACACACTTCTTGATGTGTCTCATTACGGCTCTCCTCCCTCAAATACAATCCTAAACCTCAAATGGCTGATTACTTAAGAACCCTTAAGAAGTCTTAGCTAAATGATGGATAGCTCAGAGCATGATTTCTAATATTTTTCTCTCTGCTAGCCAAAATTAGAAATTCGAGGTGGCAGAGAAAAGATTTCTAGGGGCTGAGGTAGATATCAGGAATGAGATGAAAAAGAACAAGAGAAAGGAAAGACTTTTGATTCCACGTTTTCCAAGTCAAGCCTGAAGGTGTTCTGTCTCAGCTGTTTGAGATGACTTTTATTATGTCCAGGTGTTGGGCACCACCTCTGCCTGCCCTGGGCCTTTCTTCTCAGATCCCAGGGGGATGAATGACAGACCATAAATGACTGGCATGGTTAAGAGCACAGGCCGTGGAGTTTGCTTTTGGGGTCAAGTTATGGCTGTGTGACTGGGCACGTTACCTTTCTAAGCCTCAGTTAATTCTCCAGTACAAGGAAGATGCATTCTCTCATTTAACAAATATTCATCAAATTTATCAAATACCTGCCACATGCCGGGCAACACTGTCAGCACAGGTGTTTGTTCTGAGAATCAAGTGAGAGAATGAATGTAAAACACTTAGGACCCTGACAATAAATAATGGTCATTATAATCTACTGAGAATCTATTGTAATTCATAACCTCTGTCTGCTTCAGTTTTCCTCATTTGCAAAGAGAGATTCCTGTCTCGTGTGGCTCTCGTGAGGTTTAAGTGAGGTAATGTATATAAAGTGCTTAGAAAAGTTCCTGGCACGTCACTGTTATGTAAGTCTTAGTTATCATTACCAGCTTCTCAACAGCAGCCTGGAGAGGTCTAAGCTATTATCACTGCTTTAAGGATGAGGTAAGTGAGGTTCAGGGGAGAACCTGGCCAAGGTTGAATGGCTGGTAAGCCACAGATGGGCACCCCAACTGTCTGGATCAGATATGCCTTCCTCACTGTGCCCTGACATCTCCTAGAAGGACTGAAAGCCCACCTTGACCTCACATAGATGACTTACATATGGCACCTTGGTAGCTCTGAGATGCCACTCCCACATTCCTCCAGGTCTCCCCATAAGCCACGTGGCACCCATTCACTCACTCTCAAGCTTATCAGCATCTTACAGTCTTTGCACTTAGCATTCATTCTGATAAACTTCCGTGCTGGAAACTATACTGCCAGGCATATATTTATCAAAGTCCCCATCCACTGCCTTAGGATCTTTATACTTTTTGCTAGACAATCAGTAAAAAATGTAAATTTGTTTTTTTCCACCCGTGAGCCTTCTCAGGGAGGAAGGCTATTGCTGGCTTGTTTATTTAATCATTCATTCATACATTCATTCAATCGCTGTCATCAGTTATTCACCAAACATTAATATGAGCCAGACCCTGTACTAGGTAAGTTGTTTAATTTTTATGAACAACACGCTTTGCTTTCTCAGTATGTAAAATATTGAATCCCAATTGTCAATCTTATGCAAATTAGCATAAAAGGACAGACTGCAGCAGAAGACCACATTGGCTTGGTTGGCTTGTTTACTTTCAACATCCCCAGTGGTTGTCACTGACTGTCAGAAGAAGATAGTTCTATCAACACTTCACAGCTTCAACAAGAAGCAAATTTTCTCCAAGTGTCCTTTGTATATCTGCCCCTTTGGGAACACGCAGCTCCAAATTATGTAAAGATGCTTTAGCACCAAATGAACCCTCTTCTGGCACTTGTGGGAAAAAGTGACTGCTTTTGTGAACTATTCTTTTTGACTTGAAATTGAAAATGTTGCAAATGTTCCAAAGAACATCACACTAAGCTGATGATGAGTTTGTGGAAAACAATCTTCCATAGTCAAATAGAGTAATTGCTTTTTTAAAAAAGAATGATTTCTTATTCCAAATATACCTAAATTTGGATGGGGTAGATTTTGAGGACTTATACCTTGATAGCATGAATTCTACATTTTATGCCTTCAAAGAGCTATAAATTTAAGAACAGATTTGCTGATTGTTGTTTGTGGAGTCCTATTTTTCTCCTCTCTCTCTCTCTCTCTCTCTCTCTCTCTCTCTCTCTCTCTCTCTCTCTAACTTTTGTGGTACTGGGGATTGAACTTAGGGTCTCATACATGCTGGGCAAGCACGTTACCATTGAGCTACACCTCAACCCTCTTCTTTTCTTCTCTTAATTATTTATCAACTTTTCCATGGGGAAAGATCTGTGCTGGCTTTTAGATTAAAACAAAGGAAGAAAGAAAGCACCCCTTACTATCTTTTCTCCTATTCTTTTGGGAATGTGTGCTGTGACTGTTGCTGAGTGCGCCCCTCACTTAGCTTCATCCTTAGGGGTTCCTCCTGGGAATGCCCTAGAAGAGAGTATTGCTTAAGAGAGAGGCTTCCACTCAGGTCTATTATTTGGTAATTGGAGGACTGGAGAGGAATTTTAAGTGTTTTCTGACTTGTATTATTTGTCAGGATTTAGGACTTACCATGAGATTCTGTCGAGAACTTGAACTAAAGAACTGAGCGTTCAGTGGTAAAATCAATACGTAGTGAATCACATCAGGATATCTTAAAGAGACAGATCTGTTAAGAGACACTTGCCTGTCACCACAAGCAGAACAGATGCTATAGTTACAGGCTTTGATTCTTCACTTGTTGGACTTTGGGGAGGTCTAGGGTTTCCTAGGGATGGGTCAAGATAGCCAAAGTGGTAGTGCTTTAACAACGAGCATGAAAGTATTTACAAGTTTAACAATTGGATTGTAGAGAGGTGGATTTTTTTATGAAATGAGTGGATCTCCACTTGCATGAGAACCTTCCAAATATATATTCACTTCCATAATTAATTTTTATTCATAAAGGTTTATCGTACCTTTAAAGGGTCCCACAAACTTATAAAAGCGTTGGGTTCCACAAGTCCAGATTTTGGACCCCTGGGATGGCTATATCTAGCTTCAGTCTAGCTTCACAAGCTAGTAACAGCTCCGTCACCACAGCTGCTAACAGTTCCGTCAGCACTGCTGGATGGAAACAGTAGAAGGCATCCGCATGAGGGTTTGGGATGGGCCAACCTTGGCTCTGTCCAGGGAGGTACTCATTGTCCATGGGAGAAGACGTTCTTGCCCAAAGCTTTAACTCATCCTGTCCTAGTGTCTGGACTTCCCAATCTAGGAGATGGATGCACCTGACTTTCTTTACCCGGCATCTTTGTAGTTTCTCACAGTCTTTGTTAGACCCACATTTCTTCTATTTCATGCTTACCAGGAGTCTTCTGATGATAACTTAGCTCCCACTGTGTCTGTGATGGCATGCTGGCCATGGGAATCAAGAGTCAGGACCCTTGGATGTTTCTATTTCTCAGGAGAGATTAATAAATTGGCCTTTCGGTTGATTATTAATTATTCTAATTATGTGGCCAATGTGAGTTCACTTTTGAGAAGTCTTCTATGAGAAGGCTTCTGAACTTGTGAAGCTAGACTGAGGACCGTGGCAAAATGAACAAAATAAACTTTCTGCCTCCAGAATCAGATTCTCCACTGCATTGACCTTGGCCTTCCTCCATTATTTTCAGCAGGACTTTATGGAAAGTGTTTGTGTCCCCAGTAGACTGTAAACTCCTTGAGAACCCGTCTGCATTCCAAACCCTCAGTGCAAATGCATAGCACCAAGGAAGAACTCAATAAATACCTAGTGAATGACTAAACGGAATAATAAAAGTGATTCTTTTTTTTGGTAGACTAGTAAACTTGTAGCGATGCAAACTCTTGGTTCAGTTGATGAATCATTTTGTTTTTGAACAAATTTGCTGTTTCATTACAAAAGTCTGAACAATACTTTGGAGGATTAGCATCTTTCATCTGTATGTTTGCAAGCATCAGATATATTACAGAACTGACTATGGTTGATATAAAATAATCCCTTCCTTATAATATTTTTGTTTCACTAAAGAATTCATTTTATTGTCTTATGTCTATCAGATCTGCAAATATTTCATGGGACTGAAAATCATTTTGTACTTGGCACTAAAAACTAGTGATGAAAAGCTAGTTGAATCAAGAATAAACCAGTCTGGGATGAATACTTTTATTGAAAAATGTGAGAAATAACACAAACGAATGGTATCGACACTATCACAGATCATTTCCAACACCCAGAAAAATCTGCTGTTTGTTTTAAAGAAGCGTATCTGGAGGAAAATGCATGAATTGAATGATGATAAGAAAAATAATAATGAAAAGACTTCTACTTATCTATAGCTATATGTCCTGTTAGCTCTTGTTTCTGATTTCATTGTCTTTTCAACTCTCAAGGATACGGGTAATCCATGGGGGAGGGAAAGATAGGGAAAAGGAGGGAGAAAATAAAGTGTGAGTGTGCACATATGTATGTAAATATTAGAGACAAGATATTTCACAGCTGAATTCTTATTTTCTCAAACTTGACAACAAAACCAAAGCAACATACTCCATCCTTCCATCACTTACATGTCTTCCAAAAGGAAATTTAAAAAAAAAATCTCCTTCAATTAGTATGAACTATATTTCTATAAACTACATTGCTACTTCTGTACCTAGCCACACTAAAGCCCCACAGCAGAGACAACCAACACTATTTGAGATAATGAATTGCTCTAGGTTGGCAATTAGCATTTCCAAATTAATAATGACTTCTGTTAGATTGACACTTTGTTCCTTGAAGGTGAGACTTTCCAGCCTCAAGCAGAAATTAACTGGTCTCTATTTTGCATCCATAATGATAAATAGTATGCACGCTATAACACCAAGAATTAATTTTATTAGCAGCATCTGTAACTTAAATGCAGGTTACTGGATATCACCTTTACCTTGATACAACTGAGTCTGGGAAAGAAGCAATCAATTGGGGGCTGTTTGCATTGAGAAAGAGAGGAGTCGGTGCTGTTTGTTTTCATAAGCAGAGAGGAAGTTATCAGCCCTTGCAGAGTCTAAAATTCTAACCCTCATGAACTTTCAATTTTTTTCTCTTTAAAGCATCAAACAGCTGTTTCTCTTGGGAGGGCTCCTGGCAGCCAACTGAGTTGAACATGGGGTACTGGAATGTGGGCTTGAAAAAAGGAACACTGAGAGACAGCTTGTAATCACACACACACTCACACACACACACACACACTCACACTCACACACTCACACACACACACACTCACACACTCACACACTCACACACTCACACACACACACTCACACACACACTCTCACACACACTCACACACACTCACACACACACTCACACACACTCACACACACACACTCACACACACACTCACACACACACACACTCACACACACACTCACACACATGCCCCAGGGCCCATGAACTCAACTGAAGTTCTTTTTTCATTTCAGCCAGGCAGAGCAAATCTACTTTGCCAAGTGGCCTTTCTCCTGTCGTCCCTCCTGGAGAGGCACCCTCTGATGAGGGGCACAGCTGTGATCCACTTTCCTTGGGACAGTGGTCACCAGATATGATCTCAGGAGGAACAACAGCAACTATGGTGGTGGCAGTTCCTTCTGGAAACTGTCCTGTGAGGGCATTAGAGTCCTGCCTTTGAAAGGCATTGTAGTCCTGAACTGTGTACCTGGAAAGAGATCTACTTCTTCATCCCCTAGTCCTTCTCCTTCTATTAGAGTAGATCCTCAGCACCCAGGAATGCTGGGCCACACTCTGATTATGTCTGTGACACTCGTATTGTTGTAATAACCATTTATAATGG